>NC_051846.1:126415157-126467449 GCF_002237135.1 Teleopsis dalmanni | reverse complement strand
ATGTAGATTTGTTTATAATTTTACTACACCGTTGCATCGCATTGCCAACCTCTTTTGCATTAAAATACGTTCCACTTTTATCTTTTACATACATTCCACATTGAACCAGAAAGTGAACCAGATCAATTGCTGGTTCACCCCATTGTTTTTGTTTTGCATGTAAAATTGAGCGGATCATGTTTGCTGAAACGCAGCTATAGTAAACCATTCATTCAGCTGTGCCATGCCTTATGTAAGAAACCCAAATAATATAGAGGAATAGCATTTCTTAATGCACCAGTTAAAGTATTTACAACCCTCCTATATAAGAGGATCAAAAATAAGGTAAATGAAAACAACATACTAAGTGAATTTCAATCAGGGTTTAGAAAATGTTACTGCTCGGTAGATATTATTTTCGTCTTCACTAGTGTAGCTCAAGAATATATTGCAAAAAACACGAAATTGTATGTTTTGTATGTCTACGTAGATTTCAAAGCAGCTTTTGACACAATACAAAGTAGCGCACTATTTTACAAACTTAGCCAGCTGGGACTTTCAACGAAAATGATTAAATTACTGCAAAATATGTGCTGCAATAATGAGTCAACAGTATGGGACGGAACATGCACCTTGAAACGGTTCCAAACTTGTACTGGAGTAAGACAAGGCTGTGTCTAAAGCCCGATATTGTTTGCATTGTTCGTTGATGACTTAACTAAATTTCTTTCTGATTGTGTTATGATTACCAACATTTGCCTGAAAGTGCTATTATATGCTGATGATATTGACAAATCAAAAGTGATGACATTTAAGAAATATGCTAGACGGTTGAGAAATAACGAAAAATGGTACCTTAACGATAATCAATTAAAAGTTAATTGATTATATAAATACCTAGGAATCAATATGGAATATAACGTGAAATTCGATACCTACTTGAACAAGAAGTTAAAGAAAGCTAAATTGGCTATTAATTGAATCTAGAAGAATGTTTTGGGAAATTCGGCAATGACAATACTCGTAAAATACAAAGTTTTTGAAGCCACAGTTAGATCAGTTCTAAAATATACAGCGCAAATTTGGGGTGTAGTCAAATATGATCCAGTAGAAAAATTGCAGATATTTTATGTAAAGAGAACCTTTCGACTACCAAAAAATACCCCAAATTATATGATGCATATAGAGATTGGGCTACCAACGCTATATACCCAAATATTAAAATTGCATTTTGATCACATCAATCGAGTTAGAAATTCGCCAGATAATCAGATTCAAAAAATATTAGCGCAGTACCTAATAAATAAAAAAAGATTATTCTTTGAAAAATGGTCTGAACTGGCGTCCGAGTTTAATGTGACTAATGATTTAGATATTGATGATAATTGGAAACTGTGGCAGAAAAATATAATAACGAAACTAATTACTGAAAAACGCATACATTTTAAAGAAACGGTAAGAAACAATAACTCGAGGGATGTATATCGTAACCTGAATTATAATCTAGGTATCAATAATTACTTTCACGAGCAATACGACGTAGTAACGATTAAAATTTTTGTATAAATTTTAATGTTGCAACTCACGGAATTTAAATTACGAACACCCGCACTAAAATTAATTTTACGAACGAACACTCGCGCTGAAACACGTTTTATTGTAAAACCAAAACAAAAATAACAAAAATGAGAAATGTCATTTTAATTTGTTTTGTGCACTTTTTTGGTTCAGCGCCAAAAGTTGCAGCGGATAATAGGAAAAGCTGTGAGTGCAATTTAAAGCTTTCAGAAGTCTGGAAAGAAATCAACAGAACACCTGATGAGGGGAAATGTTGGGAGCATTGACCGAAAAACGGCTAGCGGAAAAATCTGATCGACGCAGTTAGACAAAAAGAGAATAAAAGGGGCAGACAGAGGAGTTTCTGTCTCTTGGCTCGTGATTGTTCTAAAATTAACGCATCGTACCCGCGACAGAATTCATCTGGTGTTTTAAAATATAAAGTTTTTTTTTTGTTTGCATTGCAAGTTGCGGACTTGTGTTTTAATATAATACATATACAGGATAATGGTAGTGTATTGTGGCTAATAAATAAAAAAAAACGCTTAAATGATTGTGTAAAAATTAAAACAAATTTAATATAAAAATTAACAATTTAAAATTTAACAAAATTTTACAATTTTTAATATAAAAATTAACAAGATTCAAATCGTTTTATCGACACGGCGCGAAGCGGTAAAAACATTTGTAAAGAACAACAGTACAGTGCTTGGGTGTCCTCTCGATACGTGGGTGAACATAAGCTGGTTGCTGCTTTTATAATTTTCGCTGGATTTTACTATAAGTAATTGGATAGTACACCATTATGTATCAGAAAGGGTAAGGTAATTCTCAAGAAACTTGTTAAAGTATGCAATATCTAGTGGATATTTAAACGTAAATACACATTTATATATATAAATATACCTACTAAAATCTACCTACTAAAAAATAAAAACAGAATTTGAAATGATATAAAAAAAAAACTTTGAGCTCAAAATATGATTAATTAATTTTTAAAATTAAAAACAATTAAACTATTATTTGCTAACATAATAATATGGTAATACTCAAATATTGAAATAAAAAAAAAAAGGAAATAATGGACATGATTAATAAAGAGCAATAATAATTTTAGTTAAATAAATACAGTATAGTATAGTGCTGTTCATATTATTCGAAGTTTTTAAAAATTCGAAGTTCTTCGATTATTCGAATATTCGCATTTCAACGAAGTCTTCGAAGTTGGAAAAAACTTCGAAGTTTTTGTGAATTTTTGTTCTCGAAGTCTTCGAAGTTTAAATGTAGTGAAAAACTTCGAAGACTTCGTAAGCAAAAGGTGAAGTGAGAGCGCAAAATGCAAACAAACGTGCATCACACAAATTATTTGAGGGATGAAAGCATTTGCTTCGTTTGTACGGTTTTATGTTTTTTTTTTTTGGTATTCTATGCAGAAATTTAAAAACATGTTTTTTTTGTTTTATTTTATTACATAAAATTTATTTTATTATTAAATATGTATTATAATATATATTATTATTAAATATGTTATTAGTAAATATTATTTATATTAAATAAAAAATTTACATTTTAAATAACTTATATTTATTATTTATATTTAAAAAATCATATTTGAGAAAATTTTTAATATAATATAAAATTTTCATTTTCCTTTAAAAAGAAAATCACAAATTAAAACCTTGAAAATTAGTCATGAAAAAATGAGTTTTGCTCATTAATGCCTAATTATTTGACATGTACGAGCTGTGATGATCACGGCGGTAAGCGCAAATTTATTTTTGCAATATAAAATTTTGATTTTTTTTATTGTAATTACAGTTATTTTACGGTTTATGTAAAACTTTTAAATTCTTATTTCTAAGAAAAGAAATACATAATATTATAAGAAACTATCTAAATAAAATGTAAATTAGTACATTAGCACAATTGTATAAAAGAAATTTCATCAAATTTTCATGTATTTTATATTATATTAAAAATTTTCATAAATATAATTTTTTAAATATAGATAATAAAAATAAGTTATTTAAAATGTAAATTTTTTATTTAATATAAAAAATATTTAATAATAACATATTTAATAAATTTTATGTAATAAAATAAAACAAAAAAACATGTTTTTAATATTCTGCATAGAATACCAAAAAAAAAAAAACATAAAACCGTTCAAACGAAGCAAATGCTTTCATCCCTCAAATAATTTGTGTGATGCACGTTTGTTTGCATTTTGCGCTCTCACTTCACCTTTTGCTTACGAAGTCATCGAAGTCTTCGAAGTTTTTCACTACACTTAAACTTCGAAGACTTCGAGAACAAAAATTCACAAAAACTTCGAAGTTTTTCCAACTTCGAAGACTTCGTTTACTATTCGAATATTCGAATTCTTCGAATACTTCGTAAATTCGAATATAAACAGCACTAGTATAGTATAAAGACATTGCTGTTTCAAATATTAATTGAGGTGTTCAAAGTTTTGATATTTTAAATTTCGAAATATAATTTTGCTTGATCATAGTGATCCATTGTACGCAACGATCTTGAAAAATTTGAACAGTGTAAATGCAGGATAATATATATTGTATATATTAAGCATATATACTGTATATTAACTTATATATCAATCATTTTTTTTTTTTATATTGTTATTTATATTTAACAAAATATTGTGATTGCTTATTATTATCTACCGGTATTTGTAAAGATATTGATATTTTGTAAATTGTTTTAAATACATTTATTGCTATATACATATTACATATATCTTATATATAAAATTAACATTGTCACAATGTTAGTTACCGTACTCCTCCGAAACGGCTTTACCGATTTTTACCAAATTTTATATGCGTATTCAGTAGGTCTGAGAATCGGCTACTATCTATTTTTCATACCGCTAAAGTGATTAGGGAGTCCCTACCCAGCAAAAATATCTTTATTGCTCTAACAAAAAATTTTTTATTTTTTTGACATAAATTTTGTTTATATTTTTGAAAAAGAAAAATTTTTTTCTTAATATTTTATGTAACTACGCCAACAAGTACATCGAGCATTTACATCCACTTCGGTTCTTCGTCTTCGCCTTGCATGGCAGATGGAAAATGTACTAAAAATTTTTCTAAAGATTTTACTAATGATAATATCACTACGTTTACGCGAGCCTTAAAAGTTGTTTTAAGGCTCTTAAAATCGATTTTAAGATCGCGTAAACACCCTAAATTGAATTTTGCTTAAAAGCACTTTTAGCTTACTAAAAGTAGTTTAACATCACTTTTAGTAAGAAATGTCACTTTTACGCTTTGCGTAAATACCTTAAAAGCAGTTTAAGGTTTGAATTGTCAGCTGTTAACAGTGAATAGGTGCAAATAATTTGAATTTTATTACAAATAACACTAACTAAAAAAATGGACAAAAGGGAAATAAAAAGAAAAAATTGGATGAAAGAGGAGGAAGAATGCTTAATTAAAATATTTGCAAAAAAACAAATAATTAAATTGTTAGACGGCAAAAAATATAGAAAGGACACAATTTATGAAATTGTTCGCCAAGAAATGGAAATCAGTGGCTGGTGCAGAAGTGTACAGCAAATAAAACAAAAGTGGCAGGTATTAAAGAGACAATACTCTGAAATAAAAAAACATAACAATTGTAGTGGTAACAATTGCATGGAATACCATCCATTGATGTGCGAAATCCTTGACTCAAGACCATCATCAATTCTTGAAAATAACGGGTGCGATACTCTTGATATTGAACACCTAAATGGTAATTTATCATACAAGTAAATATCTTCTTACCGAACTTTAATTTTTTTAATTGCAGGCGAATGGAATGAAGAATATTTAAATGACAACGCAGAGGAGCACATTTCAGACTTTGATTTGCCTTCAACATCCGCATTTTTGAACCCGCAGAATAACGCAGATGAAACGAATTGGGAGTTAGGAATAGATGACTTGCCTTCGACGTGAACTTCATCGAATACCACCACAACGCAAATTCGACTAGATCGATCGAAGGGCAGAGGAAGTTACGCAAAGGCACTGTCCAGCTTTCATGAAAGTTGGTCTCGCGAATGCAAAATTATGATTAGCCGCCAGGAAAAATTCTTTAGCGAGGAAGCGGAAAAACAGCGTGAATGGGAAACGAAAATGCAGCAAAAGCAGCGTAAGCACAATGAAAATTTGGTGCGTAGTAGCAATGAGACAATTGAAAGTGCTATCGGAGGTCTAATTGCATCGCAGAATTTAAATTAATTAAAATTATTTATTTTTTATTCTCTATTTGAAAATCTTTTTATTTTTTATTCTCTATTTGAAAAAATATTTCAATTTAATATTAAATTTATTATTTTCAATTATTTAAATTTATTATTAAGCTTAAATTGTTATAAATATATTATATTATATATATTATATTGTTAGTTATAAATAAACGTATAAATTAATTAATTAAAAATTGGTTTTTCTACATTATTTTTTTAATTGTTTCTATGTAGAAGTGGAAATTTTCTCGCCAAGTACGCGCATATATGATCTCGCATAAGATGTCCGGACGACGAATTTTGTCGATTGTACATCTGTTCAGGTTGGGGATATTCACTTTCATCATGGATTCTTTCTACATCCCAAGAGGAATTATAACGTTGTTTAGATATCTCTACAAAATTGTGAAGAATTCCGCACGCTATTATCACATGCGGCATATTGTAAACATCCAGGTCGCTCTTCTTATAAAGTATTCTGAACGCATAGCCTCGGATAATATTTTGCCGACTTGATTTTCAATTAAAACTTTACAGAAACTGTGAACACATAAGCAAACAGTACTTTTTGATACTCCAAATCCCTTTGCAATTACACGGTATTCAGCACAAGAGGCAAGTTTGTAAACTGCGATAGCTATTCTTTTCAACAGACAACCCTTCAACGAAAGTATTTTCTGCTGGTGCCATTTTATCCTTAAGCAAATCTACAAGCCTGAAAAATATTTGTCGATTCATTCGAAAATCAGCAATCCATTGTTCATCGTCATAGAACTGCAGAACTTCAACATCCCACCACTCCGAACTTCTCTTCGTTTTGCTAAAAGTTCTTATTCGTGGTGGAAGCTAAAAACAAATTCTAAATATTTTATTCTAAATATTTTATGAAAAACTTTATAAAAACATTTACATTCATTAAAGCCTCATTAACAGAACGTATTGCCATTTTATTAAAGAGCTGCAATCGCATTTTGTAAATTTTTTACGGAATGATTTTAAAATTAGCATTGTTGCTTTATTATTATTTTCTACAATTTTGGTTATAATATCTTTTTTTTGCAATAAAAGTAAAACAATTTGTAGTTTTACCATATTCATTTTTAAAATGTTTAAAATCAACATTTTTATTTGCTGTTAAACAGCTGATTGATTGACAGTTACCTTAAAAGTGCTTTTAATTCTTGTGCGTAAACGCTCTAAGAACAAATTTTAAAATCAGTTTTAAAAGTGATTTTAAGACTCGCGTAAACGTAGTGTATAACAAATACCGACGGATATCCAATATATCGTCGAAGAAATTCCGATAATGGGGGACAATGGCGGGTGGTGCCGTATTCGCCTCTGCTAAGCAAGACATACAATGCTCATATAAATGTTGAGTTTTGCAGTTCTGTGAAGAGCATCAAATATATAAGTATGTCCATAAAGGCAGTGATATGGAGTGTTTAGAGTAGAGTAGAAAAATTGGTCGGTACATCAACACCAATGAAGCTGCTTGGCGTATCTTCGGTTTTCTAATTCATGAACGGGATCCAGCAGCTGTTCAGTTAGCCGTCCATCTTGAAAACGGTCAGCGTGTATTTTTCACGAACGAGACAGTGATTGATCGTGGTACAAATCCACCTAAATCTACACTCACTGGATTTTTTTGAATTGTGTAATAGTACGGATGATTTTGGTGCCTTTGCAAGAACATCACTCTATTCACAAGTACCACGCTATTTCACATGGGGTCAAACAAAAAAATGAATGCCCCGCAAGCAAGTTTCACCAGTTGATGCATGTCTCAATTTATTTAAATCGAACGCTTTGTGGCGATTATTTACAGTTAATCCAAGACACACTGAGTGCTTTATCTTCGACTGTTGTTGGTTAATGTTTCTGGCCCATTATCATTATTATTATTATTATTTACAGTCAATCCAAGACAATTTAAATTTGAAGATACAACAGTTATTGCCAGGGAACTTGGTATCATACAAATCTATTGATTTTAAATTATTAATTAAATAAATAAACTATAATAACTTAAAAATAATATTGTTTGGCGTTTGTTATTTTTATTTTCCTTTTCGTTCATAGCGCTCTATGCCTATTTCATGCATATACCACATACTTACACACTTATAATAAGTAAGTTACTTTTTGTCTACACTAGAATTTATCTAGAAACTAGAAATAATTTATGAGGCAAAACAAGGTTTGTCGGGTTATCTAGTACATATATATAAAAATTGTTCAATAAAATAAAGCATGAATTAAAAAGAAATAGTTTGTTGTACTACATCTTACATCGCAACGGTGGAAGCTACGTTGGTTGAACGCTTTGGTCTCCGCGAATATAAATTTCTTGTAAGACCATGGACTGGGCTGAGAACTACACCGGATACGAAAAAGTAGGTTCATTACCAACGTAGAAACAATAAGTAGAATATTCAAAACCCGTGGCGAGCTTTACGATTGTGCTACATATCGTATGAAAGTCAAGAAACGCTGTGTACGATATGCAACCTTAAATTAAAAGGCGATGTAACGCATTTAGTAGGCGAATGACTAATTTTTAAAGAACACAATGTTGTACTTTGCTAAACTTTCCTTCTTTACAGCCTGAAGATAATAAATGGAGATTTCTAAATTAGTTAATATGAAATATTTCACTCTTGTTAAAGTAATTTAATTAATTATTTATATTGTTCAATTAAATTTATTAGTAATAATTTTAATTGATTTTTAAGATAAGTTGTTAAACGATTAATTTAAATTTCCAGCGAAAATACCATAGCTGTATATATTTGTTATAAATTTCTATGTAATACAACATAGTTAAAATGAAGTAAAATAAAGCTAAAATGCTACTGTTACTGAAAATTATGTAATTAGTGATAAGATTTGAAAACTTGTTGTTAGTCTTATTGTAAGAGAAGGTACTGTTAAATCCAATCTCTGTTAATATTCTATGTATAATAATATTTTTTTTCAATAAACCGTACTAATTTGGTTGGCGTAAATTTAATTGAATGCGTAAATTTTTGAGGTTTATTTTATTCTTTTTAATTATTCATTAACAAGCCATTTCGAACCAATAGCAAAAAATTGAATGTTCGTCGATTTAACATTTTGCCGGCCGTGGCAGGACAATTGTCTTCCTAACAACGAGTTTTTTTTGGCTAAAGTGATTCCTGTCGGGTTTCAATTTTTAAAGTAGTTGTCAGATTGTACAACTCGCATAGAAATAATAATTTCATTTTTTCAAAGTGGTTGTTAAGATTTGAACTATAGAACTAATCATAAAATAAAAATTACTTCTATTGAAACGTGGTTTTAAAAAGTTGAACGGTAGAGTTGCACATAAAAAATAATTCAAAGGCACTCAGTTGTTGTTGTATGTGCTTGCGATCATTTAACTCGCATGACATGCAAATTTAATATTTATGGAACTGCATTTTAGCCCATTTCTACTTTCTTACTACAAAGCTCGCTCTGATGAAAGCTGCATGCTCTGACAATAAAAAAGTTTTTTTTTATAAAACCAATACATGTTCATAAAAAAGGTTAATATAAGAAGTAATATTATTAAAATACAAAAAATTAAGAAAACATTTCTAAGAAAAATTTTGAATGTGAGTGCAGATAATAAGTAAATTTAATTAAAATTTCTGTGAAATCAATAACTTGAATGAAAACCCAAAAAATTATTTAAATTGTTAATTAAAAACGATAACATAAAATAGATTTTTGGAAATAAAATTTTGTAAAAAGAAAAAAAAAATAACTTGCAGAACAATTATCAATTTGATGTATCATTAACAAATCCCGTAGTTAATAAAAAAAAGTCATCGTTTACGGTGAGATTATAATAAATGCGATAATATCAATTCATTCGGTTATATAAATAATAATATTATACAATAGGGGTATTCAGGCAACTGATTAGTTGCTTAGTTGATTAAAAAACTTCATATAAAAAAAAGTAGGATTTTCATGTTAATCAGTTGAACGATCAAAATGCGTAATCTGATTAATTTGTTGTGTGCAAATGTCTTGGCAGCACTCGTATTAACGGCACAAGCGAAACGTTAACAGTGAAATACTCAAATATTCGTAAATTTTAATATCATTTAAATTTATCATATAATTTATCATATAACTAAAATTGCAAACGTGTCATATATCAAGAAGTAGAATATTCAATTTTATACTTTTTAATTATATTTTAACCCGTTAAAAATTATAGTTTTATTGAATTTTATTTATTAATTTATGTTATTATTTTTGCATTTCCTTTTTAAGACACCCTATGCTCATAGCGCCGACACTTGATACTGGCAGCACTATTAATTAAATTTTCACTAATCTGAGAATCTCCGAAATAGTAGATTCTCTGCTTAGTTTCTTTTTTGTATGCAAATTTTTGTTGTAACCAACTACTAAGCAACTAATCAGTTGCCTGAATACCCCTAATATATTACACGATGTACATATGATATTCGTTGATGCTAACGCTTTGCTGTTCAAACGTTCTTCGGTCAATGTATTTGCAAGGTTACATTTAATTTATAAACGCAAATTACAACACATCAACGTGTTTTGACGTCTCTTCAACTTATTTTCGCAAGTTTTCCATACAATGAAAAATCCAGATGATAATACTTCGTGAACATCAACTCGAACAGGTGTAACTGAACAACAGACACCTACAATTGAAGAGTATACAACTCAACGTGCATCAACAAAAAGAAGCATTACACGCATTAAAAATGTTGTACATTCAGACCTTAATTATCTGCTGTTGAACCGGAATGTTGAATGGGATTAATTGAATCATATTAGAAGCAAGCAGGATATTATCAGTCTCAAATTGAAAAATTGATGCCTTCAGATGCTGGTCGGGCTGAAATTGATGAGCTGTATGTGGTGGCGAAAACAAGTTTATTAACGCGATTGGGCCATAATCGTAGGTAAAGTGTACATGATACAACATTCAACACAAGCTTGCCTATTTCACTGTCTTCAAATCGCTTACCGAATCTTCGGTTACCAGGTTCCAATAAAAATTATTTGTATTAAAAAATTTCATCAATTCATTTAACAATTTAGTGAACAATGAATCACATATTCTGGTGATTGAGAAATTTAACTTTCTATTGTCCTGTTTAATCGATGATGCACTCGCAACAATAAAAGCATTCCAAGTTACCAAAGAGAATTATCAAAAGGCTCTTGACCGGTTTAAGGAGTGCTATGATATTGATGCACTAATATTCTTAGAAAATATATTTTTAAATTTTTCAATTGAAACAGCTGAAAAGGTTGAAGCAAAACAACTACGTTATGTTGTTAACACTGTTTCAGCGCTCTACAACTCACTTGAATCAAGTGGAACGAAAGTCTGGATTATTTGAAGCTACCAACTTGGGCTCAAAGCTGCTCTATGCTTGCTGCCAACTGTTGGAAACTAATATCAAACCTAATGCAGGAAGTCAATCGTTAGAATCTGATTCAACGTCAAAGCGATATTCCATGGCCAGGAAGTCTGAGTTTAAGGTTGTTTGCAATTATTGTTCAAAGGTCGGACTCAACATCTCAAAATGTCTAGAATTTATAGCACTGCGCTATCGTCAACGCGTTAACTACATAAATCAACAGAAGCTGTATAATAACTGTCTAGTAAAAGGTCACTTCGTTTCACAATGCCCAACAAAATATACATGCCGATTTTGTAAGCAACGCCATCACTCGCTTTTGCATTATCAAGGCAATTCTTAGCAAGCAGATGCCTGCTTGTTGACCCATTTCATCGGGGGAGCGTGCCCATCATAAATGATACCAAGCTGCCAATTGCAGCGTTATCTTGATCATATTTCCAACGATATTGATTCTGCAAGTCTGCCATATATTCGCTTTACCATCACTTCCAAAGGTGTGATTTTGCTACAGATAATTGTTGCCAGCGTTGGACACGTGCGATGTTTTCGTTCTTTAAAAAAGGCTCAGAAATACTTTGTAATGACATGCCATTTTAAAAATGCGCGGGCGTCAGAGGTTCATTGGGGTTTGTTGACGTTGCTGTGAGCGGTTAAGTGTTCATGATTGATTCAATTTCGATTAATGCTGTCGTAAGTTCTTCCAACGTGAGATGAGCATTAGACAGTGTGCGATATAGATGGCCTTTAGCAGTTTTTACAGCAGCCTCCCATAAATCCCCAATAAGTGGGCCGCGAGGAGGAATAAATGAAAATTCTATCTCCAAATTTGCACAGTGAGATATAATTGCATTCTTCATAGAATCTTGATGAAACTGATGTCGAAGTTCTTTAAATTTTGTTTCAGCACCCACAAAATTTGTCGCATTGTCACAGTGTATTACCCTCGGCAGTTAACTCGATGAAAGTATATTAGCAGATTTCGAACGAATGGTTCGTCTTTCAACAACAATTGATGTTTAAATGTTTTTGGAGTATCAGAATTTGTTCGACGAGCTCCTACACGTAGTAAGAAACAATCTCCGCTTTTATCAATGAATGACGCTAATGTGGCTAAAGTACGTTTTACATGAACCACCTTTTCCAATTGCTTAATTTACTACTAAATCTGTACTGTTGAATTAACCACACTACTTTATGAAGGGCATTGTTGAGCTCTGTAGCAGAAATGTATTCACTTTTCATTCAAGTTTTAAAACGGAGAACTTATGCTATTACTTGTAGGCTTTGCCCTACTTAATTCAATTGTTTATTTGTTTTCTTAAAATAATTCAATTTCGAGTAAAATAATTATACGTGTATGAATGGCAATTGAATGACAATCATTTTTTTCTAAATATAAATATTCTTAGCTTTTTACAAATTCTTCTGCCTAGCCAACTCATCTCATTTTCAATATTTTAATTTTTCATGTTTGCATGGCCAACTCATATTATTTCCAATATTAAATGATGAATATGCAACCGCCACACCACTCCCCTAGCAGTGACTGAGTCAGGCGCGATGTCACGTTAAGTCGAATTTAATGTATCTTCTTGGAACCTGCACTAGTCATCCCCTTCGTGTTACATTATTGGGTTTGGTATCCATTCGATTATCTGCCATAGTTTCTGTATGTGATAGGCTTATGTCTTCATAGTCGCTTGATAAAAATGCTGCCTTTACTCGATCAACACTCACCCGCACCGGTTTGTCTTTGATTAGTAGATCATACATCTTGTCTGAACGCCTCGTAGCCTTAAATGGCGGTGTTTTTAATGGTGGGCGGACACTATCATCCTTCAAAAAAACGTGAGTAGCATGTTGCAATTCCTTCTGTAAGAATACCTTTTCTTTTGTGGGACCTGGTCGTATTTGGGACATCATCTGTCTCATATGTTCTACGAACTCGTGTTTTGGAATTTTGTCATTATTACCTTGCTCCAGAAAATCGCTCGGCAACCGCAGAGTTGTCCCATATACCATTTCTGCAGGAGTTACTTTGTGGTCTTTAAAGATATTTCGAAGCGCTAACACAATCAAAGGTATTGCATCAGACCATTGATGTTCATGCTTACATTTCATTGCAGTTTTCAGAGTCCGATGAAAACGTTCAATCAAACCATTTGCTTGAGGATGACGTGGACTAGTTCGGATATGTTTGGCACCAATGAGTTTCGCTAATTCATTAAACAGTGCTGACTCGAACTGTCTTCCTTGATCTGTTATGATCTGCTTCGGAACGCCAAAGTGCATGATTCAACCATTGATAACTGCTGTGGCCACCGTGCTGGGTTGTATATCCCCGATAGGGACTACCGCTGACCATCTGGTAAACCGATTGATATATGTAAGACAATATCGGTAACCGTTTGACGATAGTAGAGGCCCAATGAGGTCAATGTGAATTACAGCGAACCGCTTACTCCGAATGTCAAAATTCAAAATCGTTGATCTGTTATGTTGCGTGACTTTTGCTCGTTGGCATGGAAGAGATAATTTATCTCGCTCCGCAATGTCTTTAGCCATGCCTGGCCATACGACATGCTCTGCTATTTGCTTAATAGTGGCTCGCCGACCAGCATATGTCAAATTATGTATTGAATTAAAGACGCGTTGTCTGAACTGTACAGTTACAAAAGGACGCACACGAGATGATGATACATCACATGCAATTTCCTTAGCTGAATTTGGAATAACTATCCATTTTAATTGAAGTGCAGATTTATTCATATTAGACAGAAAACCATTCGTTTTAATGCCGGTTTTCTGGCTTCCTGCTAATTTTCTTTATTATTCTCTTTTATTTTTATTTAAAATAATTAAGTACATGCATTTTATTGCACTATCTTAAAAACTAACTTAAAAGCTAACAATATATTCATTTAATTATAATTTATTTAGAAATTACAAAAATTAGAAAATATAATATAATTGTGTTGAAATATTAGTGTGCTACAAATTCAAATTAATATTATTATATAATGATAAATAAATATAGAAATTAAATTGAAATTAACATTGAATTTAAAATAAAAATTATATATTTAAATTAGGTTAGTTAACAATAACTTTTTAAAAACTCTAAGATTACATGCATTTCGGGTTGAGCTTGGCAGAGCGTTCCATAATCGGACTGAATGAATAAAGAAAAACCTGGTGGTAGCAACAAAATTAACATAAATCGTGGAATTATGAAAAGAAGAGATCTGTTGGAACGAGTAGGCTGCAAGTAATTATAAAGGTACTCCGGATATTTAGTAGTTTTCAATTTAAACGAATAAGCAGATTCGAATATTTAAATACTGCTCAACGTCACAGCCCAGAATGGCATTCCTATAAACTATTAGATGATCAAACCATTTAAGACCGTAAAGGTATCTAGTACTACAGTTTACTACAGCTCTCAAATTAACAAGGGACTCACAGTCAAGTTTAGAGTACACCAACGCGGCATAAATAATTATAGGCACTATCAGTTGTTTGACCAATAAGCCACGCACATCGACTGGGGTATACTTAGTAGATAAATTTAAATATCTGAGTTAAATAAATGTGATGTATAAACGTATGTGAATTCCGTCGAATAATAAATAAATATATTTTTTAATACAACCGTAATTACAATATAATTAATTGGCGCCCGAGCAGGGACACCGGAAAAAAATCTCGAATAAATAAAAAGAGATTTCGCGTGTGTCAAAGAAAAAAATAAAAAATCCCTGCAATATATAGCACCCGATAACAAATGTGTTTGCAGTAGATTGAAAACTAACAAATATCCAAAAAAGGAGAAAATAAAACGTGGGCATTGAAAAAAGTGATCGAAGTGTTATTTGAATAAAATATTTGGTGGATTATAAAGTGAATAACAAAGTGGTGAAAAATTAAAAGTAATCTAAAAAAGTTATATCACAAAAAAGCCAAATTCAATCGCACGGTCATAAACACTAATTACAAGACATTAAAATAATTTAACAAGAAAGTGACTTAATATAATCAGCCACTTGAAATAAATTATTCGTAAACTGTCAACCTGAACCGAATCCAAGGTATACAGGGAAGCAGTGAACCCAACCATCAACAATCAAGTATCCTCATAAAAGAGGAGAAGAAATTTTAAAAAATATAATAAGCACCCTCACGACGAGGAGAAAAAATAATAACACATAACTCAGGATGGGAGGAATCATAAGCGACGAGGAAGCCCGCAGGATTTAACTGCTGATACAGGAATCAACCGATCGGGAGAATCGAAATTTAGACGATGATCACAAAGCCGTCCTAGAGCAACTACGGAAGCGGTCAGCTGCCGCTAAGGCACATCGACAATTGGTGAATGTCTATGGTCCCGGAACTGATCCGGACGCTCGCCGAAACCAGCCATTGGCTTCGAGCGTCGCAAGGTTTTTTGAAGCCTTCTCAAACCCAAGTCGTCCAAACTAATAAAAAACAAATCGTATAACTTGCGAGTCATATCCGCAAGAACAAAGAACTCAAAACAATTAAAAAAGTATTTACAACCATTCCTGGGAAAACTAAAATTAATAATTAAAAAATAATAATATAAAAAACTTATTATATGATACGACTAGAAAAACGAAAATATTCGCGAACTAAAAATAAATAATAAACTGATACAAAATAAAATTATGACAAAATAGAAAACATTTTCATAAAAAACCTACTGTATAATAAAAACGGAAAGCGTCTACAACAACTAATGTGCATCGCAAAGAAACCGAATTCAACAACAAATAAAATAACACCACAGATGGACTACAGGTGAAAACTATAAGACCTTACAACAACCCAACATCATCACCATTTGCCACATTTCTGAACGAATTGGTGGAGGTATTTTTCCTTTTTATATTATCAATAACCAAATTTCCCTAATATTGAAAAAAAAGCAATAAGTTTTGTAAAAGTTTCAAGAAATATTTAATAGTAAATTAACAAATTTTAAATAAATTTCTTTCAAGTATTAATAGTATTAATATTACAGAAAATATATTTTTTGCAAGAAATTAACAATTTTTAATAATACCTTAGTACATTTAGATTAATAAAATATTATAAAAAATATAATAATCATACAAATAAATTAAAGTTTTCAAACTAAATTTTTGAAATTTTCAATATACATTTTAAAATAATTATATGTATAAAGTATTACAAAAAATTTAAAACACATTCTAATCATTCGCAACAAATTTTTATTATCGATGTTTAATACCTACAAATACAATATATATATTTCATAATTGATAAACATTTTTCTATAGATATTAAATTTTGTAGCAATTTTCCCTAATAATGAGGAAAAACGGTTTAGAACTATAAAAAATTTTTAAAACTTAATATAAAAAAATACATAAGTCTATTTAAAGTTTTGAGGAAATATATCCAATAGATTTTAAGCAATGAATAAATTTAACTCATTGAAGTAATATTATTTTTTAAATTAATTCACTTTTTAGTGATAGAAAATTATAAAAAAATACAAAATTACAAATGACTTATTAATTATAAAAATTGTTAATAAAATGAAGAATATTGTTTATAGAAGTTATAAAAATTTATTATTTAGCAATTATAAACTATAATTTAGCTATTATAATTATACCTCATAATAAGTATAAAAATTAAAAGTAATATTACACAAGTAAAGATGAACTTGGGTACTTCAATAATAGTTTACACGTATATTATATATAAAAAGAAATAAAACGTAATATAAATATTTTAATTTCCCACTAAAAACATATTCGTGTTGTTACTTAAACATATATAAACATATATATATTAGATTTTTCCAAACATAACTCTAAAAGGAAAACCCGAACACAATTTAATAATACTAAATAAAAAATATGTATTACACCACTAAATATGTTATACACATATTTGATATTAATTTCATATCACCCTACATGACTAATTTTTGCATAAATTATGTAAAAATTCCAAAATAAAATTCTAATAGAAGTTAAGATTGAATTAAACTTTAAAAATAAATATTGAATGGAAAATATAATACAAGTACAACAATCTCTTAGTTTAGATTAACCACTATGCAGAAAATTAGAAATTAAAAAATAATAATAAACATTTTATAACATCGTTTTGAATAATATAAAATAATAAGAAAAATAACAACAGTAATTATTTAAAGTCAATAAATAATAAAATTTCAACAATAAACTACTTAATACACATTAAAAAAATATAATATTTAGAAATGCAACCATTGTAAATACTATAAAATTAATTATTTAATAAAAAGTCTCTAATAATTCTCACAATTAAAAGCAAACTTATGATAATAATAAAATAAAGAAGAAAAATAATATAATAATCAATAATATATATTATTATAATATATGAAAAATGTTTGTAGACAAAATAAATATATTTAAATAAAATCAGAATTTTAATAACATAATTGAACTAATTATTATTAATAAAGAGTTTCAACAAAATTAAAATCAAAAAATAAGTATATATACAACATAAAATAAATAATATGATGAAAAATAAAGTTCTTAAACGAAAACACATGACAACGACTGAAGTTTACCGACTTTCCCCAACGACTCAAAATTAAATAAATTAAATAATATTCCGGGACAAAACAAGCCTGGAAAGCCAGCCGATGACAATACCGGAAAAAAGTAAAAATAAATAAAAATAAAAGGAAAATATCGATATAAAAAATATATAAAAGAAATATATATATAAATATAAAGGTATCCACCTTGGGATAAAGAATATCCTAAGGCGCCAGCCGAAGAATTTACCGGCAATACAAGAAATAATTATATAAAATATATAAAGATACCTCCTTGGGATAAAAAATCCTAAAGCGCCAGCCGAAGAAATTACCGGCAACATATTAAATGAAAATTATAAAATAAACATTGATAAATATATTACCTTAGAAAAAACTCTAAAGTTTGAGCCGAAGCAACTATCGGCAATATACAAATCATGAATCGATTCCAATATTATTTTACATGTGAAGAATGAGGCTCCTTAGTAGCTTTATTAAAATAAAGAGGAAAAGGGGATACATTTAGTATCAGCCACTTCATTGTATTATAAAAAGAAAGTGGGAATCCGAACAATTGTTGAAACTCCTATATGGAGTAAACAATGTTCATATCTAACTTTCGTGGAGGATTTCATAATAATAATATATTAAACCCTAATGGACAGAATAAAAATAGGTTAGAAAATCTATTATTTTAGCTAGACCCACAGCTACTGAAGACTTTTCTGCTACCGTCAAAACTGTCTCTATAATAATTAAAGTATCCAAGAATAAATGAATAAATTAAAATTCCAATATTTCTAATAATAGATATTTCCTATTTAAATTACCGAGTTACATACACTTAGCAGAAAAACTCTGCGTACAAAAAGTAAATTTTGTTTCAACATATAAAAAATTATTAAATAAATAAATTTTTTAAATCAATTTTATTTTTTGTTTGTACTTTAATTCGTTGACTTTATTTTAAGCTAAAACTTATTTCTAACACATTAGTAGAAAAATTATAATAATTAAAAATGTAAAAAATATGCGCTATCGGCTGTAGAAAAAGTCTGCGTACAAAACATATAAAGGGGAATTCCCGAAGTTTTAATAGTAGAATTTTGGCGTGCTTTATGTTTTACTGTACCAGTATATCATTATACACAATCCCACGCGCTTATTTTATAATTTAATGATTAAAAAGTAATTAAATTTTTAATGACAAATAAAGGAAAAGAAATTATTATCAGTGAGAGCAGTATTATTATTGATCTATGGAAAAAAAGGAAAATGTATCGCAAATTGATCAAATCGTTAAGCGGTCACATTCTTTTATCCAAAGAGTAGTGAACAACTACAACTAAATAGGATTATTGACCTAGAAGTTGGGATCTGGGCGTCCATCCAAGCTGTCAACAAGAGAAACCCGCAGCATTATTAATTCAGTGAAAGATAATCCTCGTCTAACTGGACTTCTGTTGTAGAAATATATTGACCAGACATTCCAGAAGCAAATTCACGTGGATACTGTACACAAAATATTAAAGAAATACCACTACCATGGCCGGTTTGTACGCAAGCCGCTTATCTCCAAAGCTATTAGAATGAAGCGTTTAGCATTCGCAAGGGAGTATTTAAATAAGTCTCCAGAATTTTGGAAACGCATAATTTTTTCAGACGAAAGCAAATTTTGTCTCTTTAGCATTAAAGGTCGAACGATTATATGGCGAATTCCGGATACTGCCTTTAATAATGAATATTTGTATTCAACAATAAAACACGGTAGTGGAGGAGTAATAGTGCGAGGGTGTATGGCGAGTAATAGAGTGAGAAAAATGGAATTCATTGAGTCGATAATAAATAAAGATGATCATTTAAATGTTTTAAAATGCAATTTAAAGAGCAGTGCCAAGAAGTTGGGGTTACAGAACAATTACTTACTTCAACAAGATAATGACCCAAAGCACACGGCAGAAGTTGTAAAGCTTTGGTTGCTTTAAAATGTGCCCAAGCAAATCAAAATGTCATCATAATCGCCATATTTGAATCCTATAGAACATTTATAGGACTTACTGGTGCATTGGGTACATAAATACAATATAACCTCCAAAGAAATGCTGAAGAACGTGAGCGACGCGGAATGGGTAAAATAAGCAGTAATGAGACTGCGAAGCTGGTCAATTCGATACCAAAACGACTTATGAAGGTCGTAAAAAGGAAAGGTTATCCAACAAGTTACTGAAAATATAAAATCTTTTAAAAAATAATATATTTGGACTCTTTTTAAACTCTTGTACGCAGACTTTTTCTGCCACCGATAGCGCTGATTTTTTACATTTTTAATTATTATAATTTTTCTACTAATCTGTTAGAAATAATTTTTACCTTAAAATGAATATAACAAATAAAAGTACTAATCAAAAATAAAATTAATTTAAAAAATTTATTTATTTAGTAATTTTTTATATGTTGAAACAAAATTTACTTTCTGTACGCAGAGTTTTTCTGCTAAGTGTACGAACTTGACGATCAATAACTATGACTTATGACTTCATATAACAAGAAAAAAATACAAAAAAAAAAAACAAAAAGATATATATAAAAAAGATAATAATTAAATAAAACAATTAATTAAGCAGTAAATACAACACAACGAATAAATCCTTTTAATTTATTTTAAAGAAATTAGTTTATAAGGTTATCATTTTGTTACACATATGATAGCATCTATATTTGACTTCATAAAATATTCGATATATATAAAACGAAAACATATAAACATACAAAAAACAAATTATTTATTACATTATTAAAACCCCCTAAACCTAATACAGCAAAGACATATATTGATGACACTACATTCTCAAGAATCCCATTGTAATAAGTAACTAATAAAAATATCTTAATTAGAATAATTATGCGATACAAATAAATACTATATATCTTATATTTGACCATAAATTTAAGCGCATTCTTGAATACACAATTTCTCATACGAATAAAATTAAGAAATGATTTATAGTCAATCATACAATAAAACTGAAAAATGTATAACCAACAGACATAACAACATATTATTTTAACATATTAAAAGAAAATAAAATATAAAAAACACACCAATTGGCGAGGCCCCAATTCTTAAGAAAGAGGGGGGTACTGATATGAAACAATAATTTTTTTAAATTAATTAATGTTTAAATTGGTACTGATATGAAACAATAATTTTTTTAAATTAATTAATGTTTAAATTAACTAATGTTAGTAACTAATACATATAATATGAATCTGACAGAGATTTCGAAAATTATTTAATGAAATATTTTTAAAAAAAAGCTAATTTAAAAATTATATAAAAATTAATATATTTCTTTTTCTTCACTTAAGTAAGTAATTAAAATTTTTAACCACAGAACTGTAACGTTTATTAAATTTTTAGCTTCCATTTATAGCACATAAATACTTAAATCTTAGTTTGTCGTTTTGAAGAAAACATAGTAACGAACCACTTAGATATTGTGCCTAACCAATAAATTAACTTACATATTTCTGATAATAAAATCCGAATGATCCATTTATAAATTTCTTTCATAATACTGATTATCATTTACTAATGTCAGACACCGAGTTTAAATAAAACACGTCCGTTTGGTTAAGAGTGTCCAGTCAAAACTGACTTTCATTTCTTTATTATATTTCTTACATTAATGCACTCCGAGAGCGTAACACTCATGAGAGCATGAAAAGATGCATAAGAGCAATGATACTAGAAGTAACAATCAAGCAATAAATAAAAGTAAAAATAACAAAAGAGTGACAGTTCGACCATCCTGATATTAACTCGTCCTCGAGTTTCAAGTTTACTATATGTTAATATCGTTATCTTCATCGTAGTCATCGTCGACTGTAGGAAATAATGAACACCATGGTTTCAGTTTGTCACTGCTAACGACTGTGCTATACCGGCGTTGTTTTCTTTGTTCACCCACCATGTCTCCAATGACATACCTGTCAAATCGCAGAATTTTCTTCACTTCATATGGCCCGCGATATTTAATGCCAAGTTTTCTTGATTCGCCTGTGCTTGGAAGCGTTGCTTCAATAAGCACAAGGTCACCTTCTTTATACGGTTGCGGAGTTTTATATTTAGCATCGAATCTAGCTTTCCAAACCTCACGTGCAGCCTTAATGTTCTTTTTAGCATCCTCACGACGCGCGCTTAATTCGTGAACATCGATATTGATATTTTCTTCTGTTACAGCAGCCAACAGTTTATTTCCACTGATGTCTTTTAACGGAAAATCGTAAATTAGTTCAATGGGTGAATATTTTGTTGTTGAATTTATTGTTGTATTTATCTTCCATTGTAAACAACGAAGTTTTGTGTCCCAATCCTTTGTATCTGATGACGTCTTTAAATAAGAGAGAATTGATTGATTCACACGTTCAGCAATACCATTAGCTCGTGGTGTAATAATAAGATTATATTTTATTTGGTCGTTAGATTTTTGTATAAGTAAAACAACTTCCCGTTTTGCTCGTCATGTTAAGACTGATTTTTATTTTTATATTTTCCTTAAATCTAACATAATTTCTTATGACTAATTTCCAATAGAATCTTATCTAATGATTCTATTGGTTAATACTTAAATTACTATCGTCTAATTGGTTAACCCAAATTAGACGTATATAATGTTTCACAACAAAAATAGTTTACATTTATCAGTTATATTCTATTTCACAGTGGCAAACATCTGGTGACCAACTGTATTGAGGGTAAATCATATTGCATGCACAATTGCTTGCAATATGATCTGTGAAACACTTAACACAAATTCATGTGCTGAGCATGCCGCAATCTAAATTGTCAAATGCATATTGGAACAATTAAATATGCATACAAATATTTTGTCATAAAGGAATGACAAAAAAAGACGAGTCAAATTTCTGACTCATAAATTATATCATACTTGACAATTTAGGTTTTTCGGTCATGCTTGATATTTGAGTGTTTCGGTTTGATGTGACACATTAAATATCGCACACAACGTATTGTGTGTGGTCATGGTTAATATGCCACTACACCCTTACCCTTTAAGAAAAATTTTTATTTTTGATTGTTTAATAATCGAAAAGAAAAATTTTGAATATAAAGTTTAATTCATGACCATTTGTGATTTATTATTTTATTACTATGAGTTTTACAATTATTGTTTAATAAGTTTCATTATGGCATATGATATATTTACTTTATTTAATTAATTATCATTATATATATAGCATAATTAATTTATTTGAATCTTAACATATTCAATTATATTACTGAATTAGATAAGTATAGTTTTGTAATATATAAATTGTTATTATTAAACAAACAGATTAAATAAAAGTCTAAAATATAAAGTATTTTACTTTAATTTACTTAATTGAGTTTAAATGTTAATATAAGGTTGTCTTTATTATTCTCTTGAGTAAATTTTTATTACTACTTCTTTTTATTATAAATTCATCTATTCTATTCATCTTCTTGTAAATAATTTTGTATTGTTCTTATGTAAGGTTTTTATTTCATTGTTTATATTAACCATTACATTACTGTTATCTATGCCTGTTATTGTATAAGGACCTGAATATGGACTAGTACCTTTTCGTGTACCATGCGTTTTTACTAATACTTCATCACCTATTTTCAGTTTTGCTGGATAGCTGTCTTTTTTAGATATTTCTTTTCGTTTAGCTTTTGCTTCTATGCTATACTTTCTTGCTTTCTCTAGGGATAGCCTGAGTCGTGCTTTTAGTTCGTTAGCGTAATTATCTAAATTAAATCTACCTTGTGTATCATTTATCTTTTCGTTTGGTAAGGATGGTAACTTACCAAATACCAGCTCATGTGGTGTGTAACCTGTATCAGAGTGGGGGGCAGCATTGTACGCAAAAGTATAGTACGGTAACCAAACGTTCCAGTCGTTATCATCAGCAAAGTTTAGTAGGTATTCGTTTAGAACTCTATGGTTCCTTTCTACTGTACCAAGTGTTTCATGATGATATGGGGTTGAAAATATTTGTTTAATTCCCATAATATCAGTAACTTTAGCTAACAAATCATTCAAAAATTCTGTACCTCGGTCTGATTTTAGAATCCTAAAGGAACCGAACTTTAGTATGAGTTGTTCTACTAATGTTTTGGCTATGGATGTAGCATCTTTATTAATCATTGGGTATGCAATTATGAATCTACTTAATTCACATTGCATAGTTAATATATACCTATAACCGTTCGCTGGTCTTAAAGGTCCAACAGTGTCGATTTGTACTGTTTCGAAAGTTGTATGAGGGGTTGTGGTTATTTGAAATTCTTCTCGACTGTGACGGATTTGTTTGTTTTGTTGGCATTTTTCGCAAGTGGTAATGTATTTATACACCATTTGTTTCATTTTCTTCCATGTGTATCTTTGTTTAAGTTTTATCATCGTTTTACGAACTCCCATATGACCGCTGAGAGGGTTATTATGATATTCCTCTATCAATCTAAATTTTTGTATTGTATCTTTCACGTATTCCGGCTTTTTGTATAACAATATTTTTAAACAATTCTTACTTTTATTATTTTGTTGCAACTTATTTATCATCGTCTTAAATTCATTTTTATCCATGGATTTAAATATATTATCATCATCTGCTAACGCTAGCTGTAAAATATTTAATCTTTCTATTTGTGTAATAAGCTTCACCATAATCGAAATCGGCTTCGGAGGTACTTCGCATAATTCCACTATAACTTCTTTATCGTTATATAATATGGATGCATCCTTATTTCTTTGTATATTTTTCATTTTAAACTGCAATTTTCTTACTCCACGAATGTCGCTAATTGAAGTACAATCCCAACAATAGAGTTGATCAGGCTCAGTGGTTCTCGTATTCAATTTCGTATCCGTATTAGTTGTATTTGTTTTAGCGCTTTTTGATTTGCTTCGAGTAGTTATACATATTCGAGCTTCGTTATTCAATTTACTCAATATTTCTTCTTCTACCTGATTAGATAATTTACGTGTTGCGGTCGTGTCATCTTTTATTGGTATTAGTGATTGTAGTATACTAGAATCTATTTTGATTCTAGATAAGGCATCGGCGTTAGTATTTATTTTTCCTTTTTTATAAATGATTTCAAAATCGTAATCAGATAAGTCTACCCGAATCCTTGTCATCTTCGACGAGGGATTCTTATGTACGAATAAAGATATTAAAGGTCTGTGATCGGTTATCACATAGAAATGTTTGCCATATACATATGGTCGAAAATAGTTTATTGCCCAATGTATCGCAAGTAGCTCCTTTTCAATGACTGGTTTATTCAGATCATGTTTTTGTAGGGCTTTGCTTGCGTAGCATATTGGCAAATCTGAACCGATTTCACCTTGTGATAGTACCGCTCCAAGTGCAAAGTCGGAGGCGTCAGTTGTTATTAGAAAGGGTTTGTTGAAATCTGGATATCTTAAAACAGGGGGACTTATTAATATAGTTTTGAGTGTATCAAATGCATTGTCGCATTCTTTGGTCCATAGAAATTTTTGGTTCTTCTTGAGAAGAAGGTTTAGTGGTTTTGCAATCAATGCGAAATCTTTTATGAAACGTCTATAATAATTGCAGAAAGCAACATATCGTCTCACGTCGTCAACGTTTGTTGGTTTTGGATACTCTTGTATCACTTTGTGTTTTAGTGGATCCGTCTTAACACCTTGCTCTGTTATTAGATGTCCTAGGTATGTAACTTCGTGTTTTAAGAAGTTACATTTCTCTGGGTTCAATTTGAGATTATATTCGCTTAATCTCTGAAATACTTTTTCTAAATTTAAATTGTGATGTTTCAGACTATTGCCAAAGACGATAATGTCGTCTACATACAAAAATGCTTCATTGTCGAGGCCTGTTAACGCTAAAGTTAACATCCGTTGGAAGCTATTTGAGCTAATTTTTAATCCAAACGGGAGTCTTTTAAACTCGTAGTGGCCATCCGTCGTTGAGAATGCTGTTTTTTGGCGAGATACCTTATCTATTGGTATCTGGTGGAATGAACTCGTCATATCTAGAGTAGAGAAGTATCTAGCTCTTCCAAGTCTGTCTAATATGTCCTCAAGGCGTGTTAGCGGAAATTTATCATTAATTATTTTGTTGTTGAGTTTTCTGTAATCGATCACTAGGCGCCATTTTTTGTTGTCGGCAGATTTCTTGGGTACCAGTAGTATTGGAGAATTATAAGGACTTTTCGATGGTTGAATGATATCATCATTTAAAAGATTGTTTACTTGTAACTTGATATCGTAGTTGTGGGTATGAGGTAGTCTGTAATTCTTAATATAAATGGGCACATTGTCTGTGGTAGATATGTGTTCTGAATAGAAATTGTTGTGAGTTAAAGGCTCACCTTCCAAATGAAATATATGTTGGTATTTTTTTATTAGTGAGGTAAGTTTCTCACTATCACATACTTGTTTAGTATTTAACTGTAATTTACTTAGGACTTTTTGAAATCTATCTTTATCATTATTTAGAAAAATTTCTCTACTACAGAAAATTCATGTTTTACTAACTGTCCTTCAAAATCCATTTCAATTGTCGAGATGCCTAAAGATGACTTATAATTGTCTGTTATACCTATTAATTTACATGTGGTTTTGGAGTCGTACATTAGGTTATATTTGTTTTTTATTATGGAGACGTCTGCTCCAGTGTCAATTAGTAGATTCACATGGGTGTTTAAATTTATACAAAAAATGTTTATGTAATTGGAGATATTTTTATTTAGATTATATATTTTCTTTTTCTTTATACCAGAGGTGAATTCTCCATGTTTCCCTCCGGTCGCCTGCAGTTTTCCTGCATGGCTGCCACGTTTATACGTCTAAAGTTTGTATGTGAGTTCCTCTGTATTTGAGTTCCTCTCTGTTGATTATTGACCCTCATGTTGTAATCTCTATTATGGTTGCCGCGATTGTTCCTCTGTTGATTACGGCTGTAACCATTATTATTGTTGTATCTACGGTTGTTCGAGCCTACGTCTCTATTACCGTATGACCTATTATGTACTCGATATTGGGGTCTTTCCTCATACAGTGAACGTCTTTGACCGCTGTGTGGTTGTGTATATAAAACTTGTTGTTTATTCTCTGGTAGAATCAAGTTTTCGGCGAATGTCCTAGCTTCCTCAAATGTTTTAGGTTGAGCTGCTTGTACTGTTTGAGAGTACTGAGAATTTAAACCTTTTTTGTATGCTAAAAATGCATGTTCTTCATTGCATCTCATGATTATGTCCCCTTCTAAAGAGTTTTTATTGACATTTCTCTTTAACAAAGTTGCTTTATTAAAATTTGCCAGTAAGTTAGACATCTTGTCTCCAAAGTCTCTAATAGGTTGATTGTATCCTTGTTTTAAATCGTAAATTTTTTGGAGTAATTGGGGAACCGACAATGTGGGAATATAATTTAAATTCAATTTTTCAACTAGTTCATTTAATGTATTAGGGTAACCTACAGGTGAAACCCTAGCACGAACATTGTGATGAATTTTACACTCTACCACGTTTTCTAAGAATTCGTTTTTGTCTTCGTTACGTAATTTTTTATCATATGTAATCAATTTGTGCAAGAACGAACTTAGTTCTTCCTGTTTCCCTGTGAAGGTTTGTATGTATTTTTCAACATACTCAACATTGAGTCCTACAAGGGTAGACATGACTGTAGTAGTAGTAGTAGTAGTAGCTTTATTTTTACTTCATTTTAAAGTTATTATATTACATCGAAGTTATATAATAATTATAATACATATAATTATAATAACTATACATAAAGCTTACAGCTATGGCATTTTAGCCGTCTGCCGGAAGTTTAGATTAATCTAATAGCTAATTAACTAATAACTAATTAATCCAATTTTTATAAATATTAAATAGATATTCTTACTTATGAGCTCAATACAACATAAAAAATTAAATTAAATTACTTTAACAAAAATAATAGATTTTATATAAGTTAATTTAAAAATCTTCATTAATAATTTTTTGCCTATATTTAAATGTAGTTTTAATAAACGCCGTTAACAATCTCAAGTTGGGGCCATTCAGTAATCGTATGGTTTCATTGACATCGAGCGCGGGTTTACCAAAGTACAGCAATCTATGTTCTTTAAAAATTGGGCATTCGCCTACTAAGTGTATAACATCGCCTTTCAATTTAAGGTTGCATATCGTGCACAGCGTGTCTAGACTTTCGTGCGGCACGTAGCACAATCGTAGGAGCTCGCCGCGGGTTTTGAAGATTGTCCTTATTGTTTCTAGGTCATATTGCTCGTGAAAGTAATTATTGACACCTAGATCATAATTCAACTTACTATATGCATCTCTCGATATACTGTTTCTTGCCGTTTCTACAAAATTTCTACGTTCTTCAATACTTAGTTTCGTTATTATATTTTTTTGCCACATTTTCCAGTTTTCATTAATACTCAAATCATTAGTTATATTTAACTCGGATGCCAGATTTGACCATTTTTCAAAAAATAATGTTTTTTCATTTATTAGGTACTGCGCTAATGTTTTTTGAATCCTATTGTCTGGCAAATTCCTAACACGATTGATGTAATCAAAATGCAATTTTAATGTTTGGGTATATAGCGTCGGTAGACCAGTTTCTAAATGCACCATATAATTTGGGGTATTTTTCGGCAAACGAAACGTTCTCTTTATATAAAATGTCTGCAATTTTTCTACTGCGTCATATTTATCAACACCCCAGATTTGCGCTGCATAATTTAGAACTGACTTAACTGTGGCTTCAAAAACTTTGTATTTTACGGGCAGTGACACTTTCGGATTTCCTAAGACATTTATCCAGGTACAATTAATAGCCAATTTAGCTTCCTTTAACTTCTCGTTCAAGTGGTTATCGAATTTTGCGTTATATTTCATATTTATTCCTAAATATTTATAATTATTAACCACTTCTAATTGATCATCGTTAAGGTACCATTTTTCATCATTTCTCAATCTTCTAGCATGTTTCCTAAATACCATCACTTTTGATTTGTCTGTATTTATAGATAGTCCCCATAAGTTGCAATATCTATTTAATTCATCTATCATGTTTTGTAACATTATTGGAGAATCTGCAAACAACACAATATCATCAGCATATAATAGTACTTTTAGGCACATATTGGCAATCGTAACACCACAAGAAAGAAATTTACTTAAGTCATCAACGAACAGTGCAAACAATATAGGGCTTAAGACACAACCTTGTCTCGCTCCGGTACACGTTTGGAACCATCTTGAAGTACTTCTTCCGTCCCATACTGTTGACTCATTGTTGCAGTATAGACTTTGCAGTATTTTGAAAATTTTTGTTGAAAGACCCAGCTGGCTTAGTTTGTAAAATAGTACGTTTCTTTGTATTGTATCGAAAGCAGCTTTTAGATCTACGTAAAAAACATATAACTTCTTGCTTTTTGCAATAAACTCTTGCGCTATACTAGTGATGACGAAAATATTATCTACCGTGGAGTAACCTTTTCGAAATCCAGCTTGAAATTCGCTTAATATGTTGTTTTGATCAACCCAATTTTTAATTCTGTTATACAGGAGTATTGTAAAGACTTTAGCTGATGTATTAAGAAATGCTATTCCTCTATAATTTGCTACATTATTTGGGTCACCTTTTTTAAATAGGGGAAATGTTATGGCTTTTTTGTAACTATCAGGTGGGGCTGCATTTTCAAATATATAATTGTATGATTCAGCCATATGCTCTATAAATTGTGGCGTGGCATATTTTAAAAACTCAGCTGGAATTCTGTTTTCACCTGCGGCTTTGTTATTTTTTAAATTCTGGAGCACTGCATAGACCTCTTCAATCTTTATTGGAGCATCTAACGCTTCATTTATTACATACGGCAGGGCATAACTGAAAGACTTGCTTACTATATTGCTATTTAACTGGTTTTTAAAATGTGCCGCCAAAGCTTCGGCGTCCACTTTAATTCCTTTTATGTGATCTGCACGATTTATTTTTTTAACTCCACTCCAAAATGATTTACTATCAGCTGCTTGGGATATCGACATTGCCATTTCATTCAAATATGACTTCCTTTTCTCATCACACAGCTTTTTGTATTCTCTGTTTACATTTTTGTATTTCTCTAAATCAGCTATATCACCACCTTTTTTAACTGTTTTTAGCCATTTAAATGATTTCTTTCTTGCAGTTTCACATTCAAAATCATACCATTTTTGTTTCCTATTTATACCCGCCGAATTACCCTGAAACGATTTTGCTGCTTGTTTTACACAATATTGAAGAATGTCATCTCCTTCCTTCGACGCAAATGTACTACCTTCGCATGCATTAAGGGATTCTTCAAGCTTTTCTTGGTACAGATCTTTATATTTATCTTTCCATATCAGTTTCGGTAGCAACTGCATTTTATTTTCATTTGAATTAGAGGCATCTAGATTTACCATAATTTCCAGTGGCTGATGATCCGAGTATATCATATATAGACATGACTGTATTAGTTGTTTGGTTAGATGTTGCTGAAGAATTATTACTGCTAGCAGTGTCTATGCTGCTAGTATTGTCTTCTGAAGTGGACATATTTACTAAATAAAGTCTTGTTTTATTGTAATTATGGAAAAAGTTTTCTTTTAGTATGTTAGTTTCTTCTAATTTTGAGGTTATATACAGTGAATTCACCTCTTTTTTTAGATTCTCTAACCTAAGTAATTTGTTTTCTATTGTTTGTCTAGTGTATCCTCTACTACTTGATTTCTTTGCGTTGTTAAAAATTAATTGTACCTCTCCTAGATTTTTTATGATTGTGTCCATGAGACAACAATATTGTTAAAGCGATTGAGTGGAATTAGATTAGCAATAGGGTTAAAACTTTCAAGAGAATAGTGGGACAACGAATCAATATTATAATAAGCTAGTCAAGTATACAACAGTCATATAATTTTCATCAGTTATTATAAACTTTAACATTACAACGTTCCATCTATATGTTTTCATTATTACATTTATTTAAAAAAAAAATTTTTACTTAATTTAAATTTATACAATTACATTTTATTACTTATCATTTAACAAGTGTAATTATTTATTTGTATATTTATTATATAATAAAAAAATTTCATAGGTATATTTGAATTACATAATTTTAGTATAAGAAAAAAAATTTTTGGAATATTTTCATGCATTTGTTTTATATATATTTCTTTTTTAAATATTTTAAATTTATTTTACACATCATTGCCTATATTCCTTCGTACATGTTTATGTACATATTTTTTAATGTATTTATCTATCTTGTAGGCAATGAATATAATTAAAGCTACTAGTAATAATGTAATAAGTGCTACCTGTAAATTTCCTGAGGATGTTGTTTGGCTGTTGTTTATGTTGTTTGTTACATCGGTCTTCTGTTGTTGTTTATTTCCCACGTTGTATTCATCGCTGGAGAACCATCCCATTTTGTCTTCTTTTTTATGTACTTTGTTTACTGCTTACTTGAGTCTGTGTTATTTGTGTAATTAATGAATTTAGTTTTAGATAACTTAATGTTCAAAACGCTTCGCATATTGATTAATCATTAATTTTGACACTAAAATTTAATTCTTTGATAATTGAATAATTATTTCAATGGGCATTATTATTTTGAATTCTCACTTTCATCAAATGGATTATATTATTGAATTTAAATTTTTAATAAATTCATTTTTAAAACGTTTTATTTAATGTTTATTTATTTATTGTCACTTAAATTTTCACTTTCACCAAATGGATTGAATTTAAATTTTAAATTAATTTATTTTTAAAACGCTTTATTTAATGTTTATTTATACATTGTTATTGTCACTAAAATTTATATATATTTTTTTTTTTTTGTAATAGACTGAATGTTTCAGTAGACATTATTGTTTTGAACTATAACTTTCTCACTATAATATTGAATTTAAAAATAAATTCCTTTTTTAAAAACATTTTATTTAATGTTTATTTACACTTTATTATTGTCACTAATATTTATTTCGTTTCTCATATTTGAGTTTTTATTAATTTAGGATTTCAAAATTTTTGGTGCTTAGCCGTTTTGGCAGGATCGCCATGTAATAATAAGATTATATTTTATTTGGTCGTTAGATTTTTGTATAAGTAAAACAACTTCCCGTTTTGCTCGTCATGTTAAGACTGATTTTTATTTTTATATTTTCCTTAAATCTAACATAATTTCTTATGACTAATTTCCAATAGAATCTTATCTAATGATTCTATTGGTTAATACTTAAATTACTATCGTCTAATTGGTTAACCCAAATTAGACGTATATAATGTTTTACAACAAAAATAGTTTACATTTATCAGTTATATTCTATTTCACAGTGGCACACATCTGGTGACCAACTGTATTGAGGGTAAATCATATTGCATGCACAATTGCTTGCAATATGATCTGTGAAACACTTAACACAAATTCATGTGCTGAGCATGCCGCAATCTAAATTGTCAAATGCATATTGGAACAATTAAATATGCATACAAATATTTTGTCATAAAGGAATGACAAAAAAAGACGAGTCAAATTTCTGACTCATAAATTATATCATACTTGACAATTTAGGTTTTTCGGTCATGCTTGATATTTGAGTGTTTCGGTTTGATGTGACACATTAAATATCGCACACAACGTATTGTGTGTGGTCATGGTTAATATGCCACTACACCCTTACCCTTTAAGAAAAATTTTTATTTTTGATTGTTTAATAATCGAAAAGAAAAATTTTGAATATAAAGTTTAATTCATGACCATTTGTGATTTATTATTTTATTACTATGAGTTTTACAATTATTGTTTAATAAGTTTCATTATGGCATATGATATATTTACTTTATTTAATTAATTATCATTATATATATAGCATAATTAATTTATTTGAATCTTAACATATTCAATTATATTACTGAATTAGATAAGTATAGTTTTGTAATATATAAATTGTTATTATTAAACAAACAGATTAAATAAAAGTCTAAAATATAAAGTATTTTACTTTAATTTACTTAATTGAGTTTAAATGTTAATATAAGGTTGTCTTTATTATTCTCTTGAGTAAATTTTTATTACTACTCCTTTTTATTATAAATTCATCTATTCTATTCATCTTCTTGTAAATAATTTTGTATTGTTCTTATGTAAGGTTTTTATTTCATTGTTTATATTAACCATTACATTACTGTTATCTATGCCTGTTATTGTATAAGGACCTGAGTATGGACTTGTACCTTTTCGTGTACCATGCGTCTTTACTAATACTTCATCACCTATTTTCAGTTTTGCTGGATAGCTGTCTTTTTTAGATATTTCTTTTCGTTTAGCTTTTGCTTCTATGCTATACTTTCTTGCTTTCTCTAGGGATAGCCTGAGTCGTGCTTTTAGTTCGTTAGCGTAATTATCTAAATTAAATCTACCTTGTGTATTATTTATCTTTTCGTTTGGTAAGGATGGTAACTTACCAAATACCAGCTCATGTGGTGTGTAACCTGTATCAGAGTGGGGGGCAGTATTGTACGCAAAAGTATAGTACGGTAACCAAACGTTCCAGTCGTTATCATCAGCAAAGTTTAGTAGGTATTCGTTTAGAACTCTATGGTTCCTTTCTACTGTGTCAAGTGTTTCATGATGATATGGGGTTGAAAATATTTGTTTAATTCCCATAATATCAGTAACTTTAGCTAACAAATCATTCAAAAATTCTGTACCTCGGTCTGATTTTAGAATCCTAAAGGAACCGAACTTTAGTATGAGTTGTTCTACTAATGTTTTGGCTATGGATGTAGCATCTTTATTAATCATTGGGTATGCAATTATGAATCTACTTAATTCACATTGCATAGTTAATATATACCTATAACCGTTCGCTGGTCTTAAAGGTCCAACAGTGTCGATTTGTACTGTTTCGAAAGTTGTATGGGGGGTTGTGGTTATTTGAAATTCTTCTCGACTGTGACGGATTTGTTTGCTTTGTTGGCATTTTTCGCAAGTGGTAATGTATTTATACACCATTTGTTACATTTTCTTCCATGTGTATCTTTGTTTAAGTTTTATCATCGTTTTACGAACTCCCATATGACCGCTGAGAGGGTTATTATGATATTCCTCTATCAATCTAAATTTTTGTATTGTATCTTTCACGTATTCCGGCTTTTTGTATAACAATATTTTTAAACAATTCTTACTTTTATTATTTTGTTGCAACTTATTTATCATCGTCTTAAATTCATTTTTATCCATGGATTTAAATATATTATCATCATCTGCTAAAGCTAGCTGTAAAATATTTAATCTTTCTATTTGTGTAATAAGCTTCACCATTATCGAAATCGGCTTCGGAGGTACTTCGCATAATTCCACTATAACTTCTTTATCGTTATATAATATGGATGCATCCTTATTTCTTTGTATATTTTTCATTTTAAACTGCAGTTTTCTTACTCCACGAATGTCGCTAATTGAAGTACAATCCCAACAATAGAGTTGATCAGGCTCAGTGGTTCTCGTATTCAATTTCGTATCCGTATTAGTTGTATTTGTTTTAGCGCTTTTTGATTTGCTTCGAGTAGTTATACATATTCGAGCTTCGTTATTCAATTTACTCAATATTTCTTCTTCTACCTGATTAGATAATTTACGTGTTGCGGTCGTGTCATCTTTTATTGGTATTAGTGATTGTAGTATACTAGAATCTATTTTGATTCTAGATAAGGCATCGGCGTTAGTATTTATTTTTCCTTTTTTATAAATGATTTCAAAATCGTAATCAGATAAGTCTACCCGAATCCTTGTCATCTTCGACGAGGGATTCTTATGTACGAATAAAGATATTAAAGGTCTGTGATCGGTTATCACATAGAAATGTTTGCCATATACATATGGTCGAAAATAGTTTATTGCCCAATGTATCGCAAGTAGCTCCTTTTCAATGACTGGTTTATTCAGATCATGTTTTTGTAGGGCTTTGCTTGCGTAGCATATTGGCAAATCTGAACCGATTTCACCTTGTGATAGTACCGCTCCAAGTGCAAAGTCGGAGGCGTCAGTTGTTATTAGAAAGGGTTTGTTGAAATCTGGATATCTTAAAACAGGGGGACTTATTAATATAGTTTTGAGTGTATCAAATGCATTGTCGCATTCTTTGGTCCATAGAAATTTTTGGTTCTTCTTGAGAAGAAGGTTTAGTGGTTTTGCAATCAATGCGAAATCTTTTATGAAACGTCTATAATAATTGCAGAAAGCAACATATCGTCTCACGTCGTCAACGTTTGTTGGTTTTGGATACTCTTGTATCACTTTGTGTTTTAGTGGATCCGTCTTAACACCTTGCTCTGTTATTAGATGTCCTAGGTATGTAACTTCGTGTTTTAAAAAGTTACATTTCTCTGGGTTCAATTTGAGATTATATTCGCTTAATCTCTGAAATACTTTTTCTAAATTTAAATTGTGATGTTTCAGACTATTGCCAAAGACGATAATGTCGTCTACATACAAAAATGCTTCATTGTCGAGGCCTGTTAACGCTAAAGTTAACATCCGTTGGAAGCTATTTGAGCTAATTTTTAATCCAAACGGGAGTCTTTTAAACTCGTAGTGGCCATCCGTCGTTGAGAATGCTGTTTTTTGGCGAGATACCTTATCTATTGGTATCTGGTGGAATGAACTCGTCATATCTAGAGTAGAGAAGTATCTAGCTCTTCCAAGTCTGTCTAATATGTCCTCAAGGCGTGTTAGCGGAAATTTATCATTAATTATTTTGTTGTTGAGTTTTCTGTAATCGATCACTAGGCGCCATTTTTTGTTGTCGGCAGATTTCTTGGGTACCAGTAGTATTGGAGAATTATAAGGACTTTTCGATGGTTGAATGATATCATCATTTAAAAGATTGTTTACTTGTAACTTGATATCGTAGTTGTGGGTATGAGGTAGTCTGTAATTCTTAATATAAATGGGCACATTGTCTGTGGTAGATATGTGTTCTGAATAGAAATTGTTGTGAGTTAAAGGCTCACCTTCCAAATGAAATATATGTTGGTATTTTTTTATTAGTGAGGTAAGTTTCTCACTATCACATACTTGTTTAGTATTTAACTGTAATTTACTTAGGACTTTTTGAAATCTATCTTTATCATTATTTAGAAAAATTTCTCTACTACAGAAAATTCATGTTTTACTAACTGTCCTTCAAAATCCATTTCAATTGTCGAGATGCCTAAAGATGACTTATAATTGTCTGTTATACCTATTAATTTACATGTGGTTTTGGAGTCGTACATTAGGTTATATTTGTTTTTTATTATGGAGACGTCTGCTCCAGTGTCAATTAGTAGATTCACATGGGTGTTTAAATTTATACAAAAAATGTTTATGTAATTGGAGATATTTTTATTTAGATTATATATTTTCTTTTTCTTTATACCAGAGGTGAATTCTCCATGTTTCCCTCCGGTCGCCTGCAGTTTTCCTGCATGGCTGCCACGTTTATACGTCTAAAGTTTGTATGTGAGTTCCTCTGTATTTGAGTTCCTCTCTGTTGATTATTGACCCTCATGTTGTAATCTCTATTATGGTTGCCGCGATTGTTCCTCTGTTGATTACGGCTGTAACCATTATTATTGTTGTATCTACGGTTGTTCGAGCCTACGTCTCTATTACCGTATGACCTATTATGTACTCGATATTGGGGTCTTTCCTCATACAGTGAACGTCTTTGACCGCTGTGTGGTTGTGTATATAAAACTTGTTGTTTATTCTCTGGTAGAATCAAGTTTTCGGCGAATGTCCTAGCTTCCTCAAATGTTTTAGGTTGAGCTGCTTGTACTGTTTGAGAGTACTGAGAATTTAAACCTTTTTTGTATGCTAAAAATGCATGTTCTTCATTGCATCTCATGATTATGTCCCCTTCTAAAGAGTTTTTATTGACATTTCTCTTTAACAAAGTTGCTTTATTAAAATTTGCCAGTAAGTTAGACATCTTGTCTCCAAAGTCTCTAATAGGTTGATTGTATCCTTGTTTTAAATCGTAAATTTTTTGGAGTAATTGGGGAACCGACAATGTGGGAATATAATTTAAATTCAATTTTTCAACTAGTTCATTTAATGTATTAGGGTAACCTACAGGTGAAACCCTAGCACGAACATTGTGATGAATTTTACACTCTACCACGTTTTCTAAGAATTCGTTTTTGTCTTCGTTACGTAATTTTTTATCATATGTAATCAATTTGTGCAAGAACGAACTTAGTTCTTCCTGTTTCCCTGTGAAGGTTTGTATGTATTTTTCAACATACTCAACATTGAGTCCTACAAGGGTAGACATGACTGTAGTAGTAGTAGTAGTAGTAGCTTTATTTTTACTTCATTTTAAAGTTATTATATTACATCGAAGTTATATAATAATTATAATACATATAATTATAATAACTATACATAAAGCTTACAGCTATGGCATTTTAGCCGTCTGCCGGAAGTTTAGATTAATCTAATAGCTAATTAACTAATAACTAATTAATCCAATTTTTATAAATATTAAATAGATATTCTTACTTATGAGCTCAATACAACATAAAAAATTAAATTAAATTACTTTAACAAAAATAATAGATTTTATATAAGTTAATTTAAAAATCTTCATTAATAATTTTTTGCCTATATTTAAATGTAGTTTTAATAAACGCCGTTAACAATCTCAAGTTGGGGCCATTCAGTAATCGTATGGTTTCATTGACATCGAGCGCGGGTTTACCAAAGTACAGCAATCTATGTTCTTTAAAAATTGGGCATTCGCCTACTAAGTGTATAACATCGCCTTTCAATTTAAGGTTGCATACCGTGCACAGCGTGTCTAGACTTTCGTGCGGCACGTAACACAATCGTAGGAGCTCGCCGCGGGTTTTGAAGATTGTCCTTATTGTTTTGTAGGTCATATTGCTCGTGAAAGTAATTATTGACACCTAGATCATAATTCAACTTACTATATGCATCTCTCGATATACTGTTTCTTGCCGTTTCTACAAAATTTCTACGTTCTTCAATACTTAGTTTCGTTATTATATTTTTTTGCCACATTTTCCAGTTTTCATTAATACTCAAATCATTAGTTATATTTAACTCGGATGCCAGATTTGACCATTTTTCAAAAAATAATGTTTTTTCATTTATTAGGTACTGCGCTAATGTTTTTTGAATCCTATTGTCTGGCAAATTCCTAACACGATTGATGTAATCAAAATGCAATTTTAATGTTTGGGTATATAGCGTCGGTAGACCAGTTTCTAAATGCACCATATAATTTGGGGTATTTTTCGGCAAACGAAACTTTCTCTTTATATAAAATGTCTGCAATTTTTCTACTGCGTCATATTTATCAACACCCCAGATTTGCGCTGCATAATTTAGAACTGACTTAACTGTGGCTTCAAAAACTTTGTATTTTACGGGCAGTGACACTTTCGGATTTCCTAAGACATTTATCCAGGTACAATTAATAGCCAATTTAGCTTCCTTTAACTTCTCGTTCAAGTGGTTATCGAATTTTGCGTTATATTTCATATTTATTCCTAAATATTTATAATTATTAACCACTTCTAATTGATCATCGTTAAGGTACCATTTTTCATCATTTCTCAATCTTCTAGCATGTTTCCTAAATACCATCACTTTTGATTTGTCTGTATTTATAGATAGTCCCCATAAGTTGCAATATCTATTTAATTCATCTATCATGTTTTGTAACATTATTGGAGAATCTGCAAACAACACAATATCATCAGCATATAATAGTACTTTTAGGCACATATTGGCAATCGTAACACCACAAGAAAGAAATTTACTTAAGTCATCAACGAACAGTGCAAACAATATAGGGCTTAAGACACAACCTTGTCTCGCTCCGGTACACGTTTGGAACCATCTTGAAGTACTTCTTCCGTCCCATACTGTTGACTCATTGTTGCAGTATAGACTTTGCAGTATTTTGAAAATTTTTGTTGAAAGACCCAGCTGGCTTAGTTTGTAAAATAGTACGTTTCTTTGTATTGTATCGAAAGCAGCTTTTAGATCTACGTAAAAAACATATAACTTCTTGCTTTTTGCAATAAACTCTTGCGCTATACTAGTGATGACGAAAATATTATCTACCGTGGAGTAACCTTTTCGAAATCCAGCTTGAAATTCGCTTAATATGTTGTTTTGATCAACCCAATTTTTAATTCTGTTATACAGGAGTATTGTAAAGACTTTAGCTGATGTATTAAGAAATGCTATTCCTCTATAATTTGCTACATTATTTGGGTCACCTTTTTTAAATAGGGGAAATGTTATGGCTTTTTTGTAACTATCAGGTGGGGCTGCATTTTCAAATATATAATTGTATGATTCAGCCATATGCTCTATAAATTGTGGCGTGGCATATTTTAAAAACTCAGCTGGAATTCTGTTTTCACCTGCGGCTTTGTTATTTTTTAAATTCTGGAGCACTGCATAGACCTCTTCAATCTTTATTGGAGCATCTAACGCTTCATTTATTACATACGGCAGGGCATAACTGAAAGACTTGCTTACTATATTGCTATTTAACTGGTTTTTAAAATGTGCCGCCAAAGCTTCGGCGTCCACTTTAATTCCTTTTATGTGATCTGCACGATTTATTTTTTTAACTCCACTCCAAAATGATTTACTATCAGCTGCTTGGGATATCGACATTGCCATTTCATTCAAATATGACTTCCTTTTCTCATCACACAGCTTTTTGTATTCTCTGTTTACATTTTTGTATTTCTCTAAATCAGCTATATCACCACCTTTTTTAACTGTTTTTAGCCATTTAAATGATTTCTTTCTTGCAGTTTCACATTCAAAATCATACCATTTTTGTTTCCTATTTATACCCGCCGAATTACCCTGAAACGATTTTGCTGCTTGTTTTACACAATATTGAAGAATGTCATCTCCTTCCTTCGACGCAAATGTACTACCTTCGCATGCATTAAGGGATTCTTCAAGCTTTTCTTGGTACAGATCTTTATATTTATCTTTCCATATCAGTTTCGGTAGCAACTGCATTTTATTTTCATTTGAATTAGAGGCATCTAGATTTACCATAATTTCCAGTGGCTGATGATCCGAGTATATCATATATAGACATGACTGTATTAGTTGTTTGGTTAGATGTTGCTGAAGAATTATTACTGCTAGCAGTGTCTATGCTGCTAGTATTGTCTTCTGAAGTGGACATATTTACTAAATAAAGTCTTGTTTTATTGTAATTATGGAAAAAGTTTTCTTTTAGTATGTTAGTTTCTTCTAATTTTGAGGTTATATACAGTGAATTCACCTCTTTTTTTAGATTCTCTAACCTAAGTAATTTGTTTTCTATTGTTTGTCTAGTGTATCCTCTACTACTTGATTTCTTTGCGTTGTTAAAAATTAATTGTACCTCTCCTAGATTTTTTATGATTGTGTCCATGAGACAACAATATTGTTAAAGCGATTGAGTGGAATTAGATTAGCAATAGGGTTAAAACTTTCAAGAGAATAGTGGGACAACGAATCAATATTATAATAAGCTAGTCAAGTATACAACAGTCATATAATTTTCATCAGTTATTATAAACTTTAACATTACAACGTTCCATCTATATGTTTTCATTATTACATTTATTTAAAAAAAAAATTTTTACTTAATTTAAATTTATACAATTACATTTTATTACTTATCATTTAACAAGTGTAATTATTTATTTGTATATTTATTATATAATAAAAAAATTTCATAGGTATATTTGAATTACATAATTTTAGTATAAGAAAAAAAATTTTTTGGAATATTTTCATGCATTTGTTTTATATATATTTCTTTTTTAAATATTTTAAATTTATTTTACACATCATTGCCTATATTCCTTCGTACATGTTTATGTACATATTTTTTAATGTATTTATCTATCTTGTAGGCAATGAATATAATTAAAGCTACTAGTAATAATGTAATAAGTGCTACCTGTAAATTTCCTGAGGATGTTGTTTGGCTGTTGTTTATGTTGTTTGTTACATCGGTCTTCTGTTGTTGTTTATTTCCCACGTTGTATTCATCGCTGGAGAACCATCCCATTTTGTCTTCTTTTTTATGTACTTTGTTTACTGCTTACTTGAGTCTGTGTTATTTGTGTAATTAATGAATTTAGTTTTAGATAACTTAATGTTCAAAACGCTTCGCATATTGATTAATCATTAATTTTGACACTAAAATTTAATTCTTTGATAATTGAATAATTATTTCAATGGGCATTATTATTTTGAATTCTCACTTTCATCAAATGGATTATATTATTGAATTTAAATTTTTAATAAATTCATTTTTAAAACGTTTTATTTAATGTTTATTTATTTATTGTCACTTAAATTTTCAATTTCATCAAATGGATTGAATTTAAATTTTAAATAAATTTATTTTTAAAACGCTTTATTTAATGTTTATTTATACATTGTTATTGTCACTAAAATTTATATATATTTTTTTTTTTTTTGTAATAGACTGAATGTTTCAATAGACATTATTGTTTTGAACTATAACTTTCTCACTATAATATTGAATTTAAAAATAAATTCCTTTTTTAAAAACATTTTATTTAATGTTTATTTACACTTTATTATTGTCACTAATATTTATTTCGTTTCTCATATTTGAGTTTTTATTAATTTAGGATTTCAAAATTTTTGGTGCTTAGCCGTTTTGGCAGGATCGCCATGTAATAATAAGATTATATTTTATTTGGTCGTTAGATTTTTGTATAAGTAAAACAACTTCCCGTTTTGCTCGTCATGTTAAGACTGATTTTTATTTTTATATTTTCCTTAAATCTAACATAATTTCTTATGACTAATTTCCAATAGAATCTTATCTAATGATTCTATTGGTTAATACTTAAATTACTATCGTCTAATTGGTTAACCCAAATTAGACGTATATAATGTTTTACAACAAAAATAGTTTACATTTATCAGTTATATTCTATTTCACAGTGGCACACATCTGGTGACCAACTGTATTGAGGGTAAATCATATTGCATGCACAATTGCTTGCAATATGATCTGTGAAACACTTAACACAAATTCATGTGCTGAGCATGCCGCAATCTAAATTGTCAAATGCATATTGGAACAATTAAATATGCATACAAATATTTTGTCATAAAGAAATGACAAAAAAAGACGAGTCAAATTTCTGACTCATAAATTATATCATACTTGACAATTTAGGTTTTTCGGTCATGCTTGATATTTGAGTGTTTCGGTTTGATGTGACACATTAAATATCGCACACAACGTATTGTGTGTGGTCATGGTTAATATGCCACTACAGTGGTGTGCGTACGGCAACTTTAATATGCTGAATATTGTTACTATTACAATAAGCTTCGAACGCTGAGGATGTAAAAGCTGTACCTCTATCAGTAACGATTTTACTGGGAAGACCAAAATACAATGTTAGTTGATTAAGTGTTTCTAGTACAGGTTTGGTTTTCGTTAATTTAACAGCAACAGTTACAACATATCTAGTTAATGCATCCACGATCACTATGATATATTCATTACCACTGCAGCTTCTAATAAAAGGTCTTAGATGGTCCATATGTCTTACCTCGAACGGCACCCTCGGTATCTCCATACCATATAGTTGACATTCTTTCTTTACTGTACTTCGATTATAACAACATTCAGTGCATGATTTGATGTACCCCTTAACAAAATTTCGACATCGAGGAAACCAAAAATGTTGTTTAATACGTTTTATTGTGCCATCCACACCTGGATGACCAGCATCATCATGACAAAGTTTCACAATTCTCCATCGTATTCCTTTTGGTATGACCAGTAACTCTTTCCCATCATGATGTCTTCTATAGAGCCGATTTCCCTTTAAAATGAATTCCTTCTCATGCTGCTCTCGCTCTGTTGAATCGACACGTCCTTTTAAAATATCAATGATCTGTTGTAAATTTGCATCTTGCTGTTGCATTGTCAAAATCTAATCCTCATTCGAAATGTCAATCATCATTAAATTTGCAGATACAACTTCGCATGGCGGTTCAACAGGAGCTCGACTCATTGCGTCAACGTGAGCCATTAAATTACCTGGGCGATGACTTGACGTATAATCATATTCGAGCAATTTTAACAGCCATCTTGCGACTCGTGGAATCATTGGTGTTACTGTTTTAATACTGGAAATAGCTGAACAATCCGTAAAGATTTTAAAATGTTTGTCCAAAAGATACATTCGAAAACATTGACATGCTTCAACTACCGCTAAAACCTCTAATTCATATCCATGATATTTACTTTCAACATCTGTACATAATCGACTGAAATATGCTGTCATATTTCATATGTCATATGTCATATGTCATATTTTCCCAAAAGCGGCTCATTAGCTAACAATTCAATTAGTTTGAGGAAAGCACTTTCAGATTCCGATGACCATTTAAAAGCAATATTCTTTCTCGTTAACTGTGTTAACGGATGAGCAATTTGTGCATAATTCTGAACAAATTTCCTGAAGTAACCTGTAAGTCCCAAGAAACGTCTGACTTCTGTTACATTTGTTGGTATAGAAAATTGTTTTATCGCAATGGTTTTAGTTATACCAGGTTTTATACCATTCTCGTCGACTTCATGACCTAAAAACGATACACTGCCTTTCATAAAATAACATTACGATAGGCGTAAGGTCAATCCTTCATTACGAATAATTTTCAAAAATTCTTCTAAATTCTCAAGCCCTTCTTGTGCTGTTTCAGATGCCACAATGACTTCATCAACATAACTAACCACCTTACCTTTCAGCGGTTCCATAAGTTTCATCATCATCTTTTAAAATACGCACGGAGCATTTTTGAGGCCAAATGGCATTCGGTTAAACTCGTAGTGACCATTATGGGTGACGAACGCTGTCAGCTTTTTCGATGATTCAGCAATTTCAATCTGATAATAACCTGACATCATATTTAAAGTTGTGAAAAATCTTTTTCCCGCAAGAGTTGATAGAACACCATCTACTGTAGGCATTGACCATGGCTGTTTTTCCGTTACAGCATTTAATGCCCTGTAGTCGATGCATAAACGATCTTCACCATTCGATTTCGGTACAAGAACAATAGGAGACGAGTATTCTGAAGTTGATGTTCGAATAATGTTTAACTCTAATAATTCGTCAACAATTCGTTCCACGACACGTTGTTTAGGAATTGGTATGCTGTAAGGCTTTTTTGTTATCGGCGTTGGAGATGTAACCGCAATCTCCATTTTCGTTGTTTTCGCCTTACCAAGTTCATTTAGATTTTCGCCAAAACAATCATAATAGTTATTTAATAAATTACGCAACTCATTTTGTTCGTTTACCGATAAATTCTCGTTGCACTTAAAATTTTCGGGTGTTATCGCAAACACTTGACAGTTTCCATTTTCAATCACAACGCGACATTTGGACAATAAGTCAATACCGATAATAACGTCATATGCCATGGTATCATCTTCGACCACTAGCATTTCGCACTTGTACTTTTGTTCATCAATAGTTATTGACAACTTATCTGTCTTTTCGGAACACAAATTTATTAGTTTGCATTTCAATATAATGGCTATATTACGCTTAATTATTGACACACCACTGCCTGAATCGATCAAAGCGTTACATAAGATATTGTTTATACATATTTGTTTAATTATAATACCAGGTTTTTCAATCGCATTTACTGGATTTCGTTTATTACACGTTTTTGTGTCATGGTTTCCTGAACACATTGAACAACGCGGCTTTCGTTGCGGTTTTGGACAATTTTTCGAAATGTGCCCATACTCCCGACAATTATAACAAACCGGTCCCGTTTTTACCACACGAGTTACACTGGAGTCACTGTTATTTTTATTCGGCATATATTGATTATCATTGTAACGTACTGCTGGTCTTCGTACGCTTACATTACTGTTCTGCAACGACCGCACAAAATCTGAGCAATTTTTAAATTACATAGCAGATAATGTCTTCCGCAACCCGTAGTCATACAACCCGATGGTTACATATCTTATGACCACTTGGTCTTCGAGTTGTCCGCGGCGTCCAATAGTTTACATTCGATAGTAGTACTCAACAACGCTTTCATTTTTTCTCTGCTGATTGCCCATTAACTGCATATGAATATCAGCAGCATTCAAAACACACGGAAAATCATTTAAGAATGCGACCACAAATTCACCCCAGCTACGAAATACTGGTTGCGAATCGATCCACAATTTTGCGGCACCTCTCAATTTACTTCTTATAGCAAATAGAATAACATAGTCATTCCACTGGTATGCATTCTTTAATTGCTCAACACTTTGAACAAACTGCACTGATGTGACGTCATCACTGTTGTTGTCGAATGGCGGCAAAGCATCTATAATTTCTCTTATATTACAGTAGTTACTCGCACTCTGCATTGCCATAGCAACATTCGAATTCATATTTGTTTCATACTGCAAATTGGTTTGATCTTGTCTGTTCTGCATGTACGGTGCGTATTCTGCTGACGGAGCAGCTACAGCTATGTTCGGCGCGATCAACGGCGACTTTTGCACACACTCAGGGATTGAAAAGATTACTGGCGCCGACGTAGACGCATTAGGCATATTCATTACATGTGACGCTGGCAGAGGCCACACTGTGCTTGTTGATGCACACGAATATTTATTCATGTATTGGTTAGGTACAGTTATCGAAGGCAAAGAAACACTCACTGTATCTGTTGTAGTTGTAGTTTGACTTGTTGCATGTAGAGCAGTATTCGGCACAAAATACTTATTCGCATTTAATTCCGGCATCGACGTCGCCACCGCATTGATAGGCTGTATTAATGACTCCAATGTCCGCTGGAGACGCAATACTTCGGCTTTCAATTCCAAAACGGTGGTGTTTTCGTTTGCCGTATTAACATCGGCGACACTTTGTTTCTCCTGATCATTATGTTCATGCAATTGCGTTTTCAAATTACTTTCCTTTACAGAAGGAAAATCATCCAAGTCAATTGCATTTCCCATTGTGTTCGAATCCATTATTTTCACTAATAACTGTCTACACTTATTACCATTAAATTATTATTTGCACACTTTATTTTAAATCCCACTTCTGAATTTGTCGGATATTTCTTACATTAATGCACTCCGAGAGCGTAACACTCATGAGAGCATGAAAAGATGCATAAGAGCAATGATACTAGAAGTAACAATCAAGCAATAAATAAAAGTAAAAATATCAAAAGAGTGACACTAATAAACAAATCTTTGTCAAATTTTAAAATAGATATAATAACTACGATTGAGCGAATATATGGTCAAATATTCAAATATCTTTACTATAAAAAATAATAAGTTTACTAAACATTTTCAAAAACAAATCAATGTAACTACTAATTAAGTTCTACATAAAAATTCATGAAACCCAAACAACAAAAGCAACCACTTATAGTTAAATATAAAACGTAACAATAGACAATATTACATATCTAAATTAAACAAAAAACAATTGTAATTAATAATCATTTAAAGATGAACCATCCAAAATTTTAAGATAATAATATATATTGTAAATCATAATGAAGAATTTAAACTTGAAAAACCGAAACATAATTTCAAGATCAACTCAACGCTTTATTACCTCAGCAGCAACACTCTTGGAAACAATCATCATCATCGTGTACGACAGTCATAAACTGAGCAGACGCATAAAACAGTCCAGACGTAAACAAATCTTTCAAAACCTAGACGTAAACAAAATTCTTCAAAACACACTTGGTGGGAATTGTCGGTAAAGAGTTTACCAGTAAATATCGTAAAATGTAGAACCTTTGAAGTTTAAGAGTTTTTAGTTTTAAGCTAGTTTTAAGTTTTTATATTGTTTGCACGGTGAACGCGGTCGGATGTGAATTCCGTCGAATAATAAATAAATATATTTTTTAATACAACCGTAATTACAATATAATTAATTTGCATATTAAATCTATATTAATTATTAATCTTTGTGACAAGGTCATTTAAATTAACACTCCGACACGAATGATACATTTGTATATCATCAGCATATCCATGTAGCTTCGAAAATTGACATAATGAGAAAACGTCATTAATATAGATCAAAAATAGCAATGGGCCCAAAATCGAGGCTTGAGGAACCCCAGAAAACAGATGTTCAAAGTTTGAAAATTTATTATCAATAACTACTGACTGAAATCTCTCAGTTAAATAACTAAAAATAAATTTAGAAGCTGATCTGGAGAAATGAAACTTATATATAAGCTTTTTAAAGAGCAAAGCGTGATCAACTTGATCAAATGCTTTTGCAAAATCGAGAAGACATAAGTAAGTAACAAAATCACTATTATAACTCACTTTAATATCTTCTAGAACTTTCAACATAGTAGACGCACAACTATGATCTTTTCTGAAACCAGATCGATAGGGAGATAGCAGATGGAAAATGTTTAGATGATTACGAATCTGTTCAGACATTATAGTCTCACGCACTTTGGAAAGAGAAAGAGGAATACTGATAGGATGGTAGTCAGAAACTGATGAAGCATTGGCTTTTTTCTCAATTGGTATAACTTTAACTTGTTGCCATACCACTGGAAAAATAGAGGTAGTAATACAAAAGTTTATAATATGACTTAATGGAGATATTATGAATGGTAAAATGAGCTTTATGAATTTAAGAGTGATTTCATCTAACCCAATAGCATTGGACTTAATACTCATTATATTCTTAAAAACAATATCTTTACTGACACAGTAAAAGCTAAAGCCTTCATTAGCGTCAACAAAATCAATATCTAGGAACACTGAAGAAGAGCTACCATTATCATCTACAGAACAAACAAAGAAGTTATTTAGAGCATTTGGCTCCACATTGCATATATTTTTACTTTTTCATATAATCCCAAGCATTTTGATATTATTCCAAAGGGTTTTAGTAGATTTAGTACAACCAAACTTAGATTCGTAGTAATCTGACTTAGCCGTATGAACAGTTCTAGCAGCTACATTTTTAGCAATTCTAAACTTCATCCAGTTAAATTCAGTAGGGTACTTTTTCCAGACTGCATATTTTCTATTTCTTAAATTTATAAAATGTTTTATTCTAGCATTAAACCATGGGCAAGAGACATTATTGACGGTTATAGAACGAAAAGGTACATAGCGATGACGAAGGCTAAGCAATTTCTTATTGAATGCATCGAATTTTTGATCAGCTGAAATACCAGACCAACATTCATTCCATTCAGTTGAATTAAGTTCACAAAATAATCCCACTGAATCAATTGACTTATAATCCCAAAAAGAAAATCTAGTTGAGATGGGTTTTTTAGTTTTCTTGAAGTCAAGCGTAATAAATAGTAGGTCATGATCTGAAACAAATGAAATCTGTTCAAACAACAACAATTTGCTTATATCAGAAACTGCAATTATGTCCAGAAGACTAGGCTTAACATTATTGGCATATATAGTAGGTATGTTACTATTGACTATACTTAAGCTCGATATGGCAATAAGATCATTTAAACGGGAAACATTACCACAGTTTGAGAGTAGATCATTATTGAAATCACCAAGAAGTCAAAATTAAGCGCAATGGGTTGCAGTGTATCAAAAAAGGGATCGCAACTGAAGCACTTGTGTGAATTATACACATACCCAACCAACATTTTCTGAAAACCAATATTGATGCTTATGATAAATTCAATGTCGGACTCACCAGACACACATACCAAATTACTTTTTAAATGAGACTTGCAGTAAATTGCCACCCCGCCTCCTCTCCTTTGCTTCCTATCATGGAGGTATAAACTATAATTGTTTACTGAAAGATATAAAATACTGATGTCGCTATTAAACCAAGTTTCCAACACTCATATGACATCAACATCAGAGTTTGCAATAACAGTCTTAATGTAGTCAAATTTCAGATCAGTTAGGCTTCTAGCATTAAAATGTACCATATTAAGACCGCAATTTTGTTTACTTAATATATTTATTAAGACTTTGTGGTTCATCAAAGTTGGTAATCAATTCTTTCAGCTTCCAGTTTAAGTTTTCTTTACAGGGTTTTACATATTAGATCCCTGGAATCGTGGTCTACATCGAATTTTTGCAAATTAAGATTATTTTTGGCTTTGACACAATTAGCACATCTGGTAAAGCTATTTTTACATTCTTTGTGTATGTGACCAACTTCACCGCATTTTGCACATACATGATCACTTTCCTTACAAACAGTCGCTTTATGGTTAAAACCCCAGCACTTGGAACATCGCATTACGTTCAAGTTTTCGTACACTATGCATCGTTCCCAGTCGATATTAAGTCTACGAACGCTCATAAATTGCTTGAAAGCAGTACCATCTAATTCAACTAACGCATTAAAAATGTTTTTATTTTTGAAGGACTCATATATTTTTAAGACTTTTATATACTTAATTTCCATATTGTTTTGATTTCTTATTGCCTGGAGAAATTTATCATTTTCCAAACGCTCGCTCATGCCGGTATGAGGTTTTTAGGGTTTCGCATAGCAGGTGTCTTAATTTCATAGTTCTTACTTAATTTCTTTTGCAAGAATTTCTCTCCCTTTTGAGGTTACACACTTTATTGTTATCCTCGTATCATGTTTAGAATGAAAACCATAAACCTTAACATTAAGCTCTAATTGATTTATTTTAGTTTTTAAATCATGTTTAGTTGCTTCACTTAATTGCTTATTTTTAGGTTTTAGCGTTATTGGGATATTACGATTGTTTTTCATCTTTAATTTCCCGGCTTACATTTCACTTTGAATTTCATTATTTTTGATTGTCTTTACGAATTCAGCACCTAAAACGTTGCTATTTTTAGTCAAATTATTAGACAAGTCTATTACTTTTTGCTCAAACGAAGCCAATATTTTTTCATATTTTTCTTGCACTGCCATAAGAGAGGTGACTCTATCTGAATACTTAGTTTCAATTGCTTTTAGTAAAGATTTAATTTAAATTTCATTAATTTTAAGAGATTCCTTAAATTCGCTTTTGTATTCTTTTAAAAGGTTCGTATTTTTAATTATACTTTCTTGCATTTCTCTTAAAGCAAAGTCTACATTATATATGTATTGCACACAGTCTTCATATATAAAATGTATCATTTTCTTATTTAAAATATTTATATTAAATTGTTCCACACTTGAACATTTTGGAGCAGTGTGATAAACATGACCACATTCACCTGAACATATTAGACCCGTCTCACCGCGGATTCCTATATGACACATATGGCATTCTTTCATTTTTCAGTCATATATTTAAAATAATGTGTGTGATATTAACTGACTATATTTCCTTCGATTTAACCAGCGTCAAGTTAGCAACGTTACTTAAAAACGCAGAGCTGTATTTTCAAAAAATTTTTAAAAAAATGCTATTTTCAGCCAGCACGCTTAAAGTTCCTAAAACTAGATTGATCATTGAAAAGCTGTACAATGCTAAAAACTCACCATCACTGTAAAGTTTATTAAAGAACTCTGTTAAAAGTATTTATAGGCGGTTATATTATGTGTTAAGGGAATAATAATAATATTTAATTAATTATAAATTTCACGAAAGGGTACAATGTTGCACGGTACTTTTTTGAAAAGTATACACTTTCTAGAATATTTTGGTATATAAATCATTAAAAATGAGTTGACAGATTTTCTAAAATTATCAAATATATATTGCACATTAACAACTAAATTTTCGTCTGTAAACTGCATAACATATACCATACCGCCATATCATACATTTTTCAATTTAAATTAAAAAAAAAAATAAGAAGTAGTACAATGTTGCACGGTAATTTTTTAAATTATTCATATTTTTCTGATATGAATTGATGCAAAAATAATTAAAATCGAGTAATAAATAAAAAAGATATTGACAAAAACAACTTTTCTCACAACAACTTTCACAAATGCCTTGAACTCTGTTGAAGGCATTCGTTGGCTGTTATATTCTGTGTTAGGGGATATTAATAATAAAATTTACTTTTAATAAAATACTAATAAAATTTTTTTTTAAAAAATACCGTGCAACATTGTACCATTTCGTAAAATTTATAATTAATTAAATATTATTATTACCCCCTTAACACAGATGTAGTGGCATATTAACCATGACTACACGCAATACGCTGTGCAATATTAAATGTGTCACGCCAACCCAAAACTCTCGGATATCAAGCATGATCGAGAAACCCAAAATGCCAAATATAAAATAATTTATGAGTCAGATATTTGACTCGTCTATTTTATTATTTTAAATACATATTTAATTATTTCAATATGCATTTGGCAATTTGGATAGCGGCATGCTCAACACATGAATTTGTGTTAAGTGTTTTCCGGGATCATATTAGCTGCGTTTCAGCAAACATGATCCGCTCAATGATCTGGACCGTCTATGCTGAAACGATACGGATCACGTTTGAAAATAATTGGCAACGCATGAAATATGCCAGTTGGGTTTGTGCACAAAATTTTTTGATTTATGTGAATAATTTTGGCGCTAAAAAAATAAATGAGAAAATTTTGAATACAAAAAATCTAAAAAATAGAAAATAAATAAAATTTATTGAAATGTCTGAAGTACGAAATGTAAGTTTTTATTTAGTATTTACTTAAAAACTTAAATTTAATTCTATTCTAAATAAATGAAAATTGCAGATTTTATAAGAATTATCAAGCAAAACTGACTCCTCTATTTTCTTTTTAAACACTAGTCCAAGTTTATTAAGCTCAGGGGATGAAGTGCATCAGCATGGATATAGTGGAAATTTTGTGGACACGATCAATAATTTTTCCGTTAAAGATTATTTGATTGATATTTGCGCATAAAATATACAATTGCTATATATTAATTATTGGAGAGCCTGTTTCTTTATGTATTGTTCTGTTTTAATTAATGTATTCAACTTAATGTTTATATATTCATTTCAAATTAATTGATTTTCATAAATTATCAAAGAACACTTTTTTAATAATAATAAAACGTAAATAATTAAAGTAAAAATTTTAATTAATTTTAATAATTTTAATTTATAGTAATAGTAATAATTAAACCATTACTTCAAACAAAGAAATAAATAATAATGACATATTAAATAAATAAGTACATAAAATAAATAATAAATAAATAAAACCAATAATAAATAAATATAAATGTAGATTTGTTTATAATTTTCGCATTGCCAACCTCATTTGCATTAAAATACGTTCCACTTTTATCTTTTACATATAATACATTCCACATTGAACCAGAAAGTGAACCAGATCAATTGCTGGTTCACCCCATT
>NC_051846.1:126389144-126415057 GCF_002237135.1 Teleopsis dalmanni | reverse complement strand
TATTCAACTTAATGTTTATATATTCATTTCAAATTAATTGATTTTCATAAATTATCAAAGAACACTTTTTTAATAATAATAAAACGTAAATAATTAAAGTAAAAATTTTAATTAATTTTAATAATTTTAATTTATAGTAATAGTAATAATTAAACCATTACTTCAAACAAAGAAATAAATAATAATGACATATTAAATAAATAAGTACATAAAATAAATAATAAATAAATAAAACCAATAATAAATAAATATAAATGTAGATTTGTTTATAATTTTCGCATTGCCAACCTCATTTGCATTAAAATACGTTCCACTTTTATCTTTTACATATAATACATTCCACATTGAACCAGAAAGTGAACCAGATCAATTGCTGGTTCACCCCATTGTTTTTGTTTTGCATGTAAAATTGAGCGGATCATGTTTGCTGAAACGCAGCTATTGTAAGCAATTGTGCATGCAATATGAGTTGCCCTCAATACAGTTGGTAACCAGATGTGTGCCACTGTAAAGAATACAATAGTGAGCGAAACGACCAATGACATAAATATATGAAAATTTTATGACATAGATAATTATAAGTATTAAATTAGTATAACCAATAGTAAATAAGTAAATAAGCAGAACGCAAAGTATTGTATATATGCATTCTTAGTATATAAGAGGTACCGAACTTTTCTCTGTACTAGAACGTAAGTTATCAGTCAGTTTTTGTGTAGTGTTTGATATAGTGTATACAAAAGATACAGCTAAAGAACTAAAATGTAAAACCAGAATTAATAAAGATCTAAACAAAACATTATTGACTTTCTCTATTAATTAATATAAGTGACAGTGAGTATATAACAACTACATTATTACACAGAGTATAACCGCCTCTAAATACCTTTAACAGAGTTATTTTTAAACTTTACAGTGATGATGAGTTTTTAGCATTGTACAGCTTTTCACCGTAATATGTTATTAGAATGGTGTTAGTTAACATACATTTTTTTCGCATAAAAACCACTTCTTTAAATATATATAACTAAAAAATGTTCTACTCGATTTTTGTGAAATTAGAGTCGTTTGAAAGAGTGATCAATCTAGTTTTAGGAACTTTAAGCGTGCTGGCTGTACCTCCTTCGAAATTTAAATAAAATGCAGTTATATCGGAACATGTGCAAAATGTGTACTTATTTTAATAATATTTATATATTTTAGTTAAGATATTGAAATGATTCTTATTTACTTGGTTTCGTGAGCATTTTTTTTATACTTTTGTGTTTTACATTTTTAAAAAGCTTGAAATTTGACGAATTTAGAAATATAACTTTGACATCAAATTTCTCAAAATTGGTCTACTCGATTTTTATGTTTTTTTTTGCTATTGATAGCTTCATTACTTCTATATTAGATGTTTTTGCGTGCAATATTGTACCTTTTCTATATTTTTTTAAAAATAATTTTTTTTAATAATTAAACTTTAATTCCTTATATTAACGAAAATATAATTTTTTAAACATTTTTGGAAAATTCAGCTCTGCGTTTTCCAGCAACGTTGCTAACTTGACACTAGCTTCGATTTATTCTATTACACAATTACACTTATTAAATGCTTTTTGTGAAAAAAATAATGTACATTTCACAACACTTGTTTTTACTTTTATTTGAAGCTTCAATGCTTTAATTGCTGTCTGTATCAGCTGTTTTAAGTATGTGTACAAAAAAAAATTAAATCAAATTATTTTGCAAAGTAAATAATTTAACACGCCCGGTGCAAAAATTCATCATTCCCGGTGAGTATTATCAATTTCATCAAGTTTATAACAACTTCAGCAATTTTTTCTCAGTAAGTTTCTGAATTTCACCATAAAAAACGCGGACAACAATAAAAGCACGATTCCTCTAGTCAAAAAAAAATTCCTAGTCCAAAGGCTTCTTTGTATTCCGCAAATGCGTTATCTGCATCCGCGTTCCATTCAATAACAGTTCTGTCCTGTTTTTTGTTACCTATAATTAAGTCCTGAAACCGTCCCTGGAGCTCTACCGCTTTTGGAATAAAACGGCGATAAAAATTGGTAATTGAAATGAATCGCCGTAGCTCATGCACTACCCTTGGTTTTGGAAAATTTTGCAATCGTTTCAATTTTCTTGCCTTTAGGATTAATGAGATGACGAAGGAATGTTACTTTTTCCTGTGCGAACACACATTTCGTAATGTTTATTTTCAGACCATGTTCCTGGAGTCGTTGTTGCAAGCTGCGCACATGTTGTATGTTCTCGTCTATGTTATCGGATGCGATGCAAATATCATCAATATAACATATGGCAAAGTTAAACCCGAAAATTTTGTTTTTTTTCCTTTTATTGGCATTATAAATATAATACAAATCATCCAACCGCAATAAAATATTATATTTGCATACGCAATATCTTTATTTAAAAACACAAACAAAATACATGCAGTACAAATGCAAACAAAATTTTTTCTTTTTTTATGCAAACGAAGCAACAACAATGCACATTAAAAACATTTTCAAATCGTTTAGTTTGGCAAACGCTAAAAAAACCACTACCTTAGGAAAATGATCACTAAAAAGACCACTACCTTCGGCAAAAGATAACTAAAATGAGCACTACCTTTGTGAAAAGATCGTTATAATGAGCACTACGTTCGTGAAAAGTACACAATCTCTAAAAATTGTTGAATTGATTCGGACTTTTTTTAATGTACTGTTCGTTTAATGTTTTTTAACAAAGATGACAAACAGTATACTATATTTTGTACTTTAGTGTTTGTTTTCGTTCACTGATATAAATATCAGTGAACGAAAACAATTTATAGTAATAGTAATAATTAAACCATTACTTCAAACAAAGAAATAAATAATAATGACATATTAAATAAATAAGTACATAAAATAAATAATAAATAAATAAAACCAATAATAAATAAATATAAATGTAGATTTGTTTATAATTTTCGCATTGCCAACCTCATTTGCATTAAAATACGTTCCACTTTTATCTTTTACATATAATACATTCCACATTGAACCAGAAAGTGAACCAGATCAATTGCTGGTTCACCCCATTGTTTTTGTTTTGCATGTAAAATTGAGCGGATCATGTTTGCTGAAACGCAGCTATTGTAAGCAATTGTGCATGCAATATGAGTTGCCCTCAATACAGTTGGTAACCAGATGTGTGCCACTGTAAAGAATACAATAGTGAGCGAAACGACCAATGACATAAATATATGAAAATTTTATGACATAGATAATTATAAGTATTAAATTAGTATAACCAATAGTAAATAAGTAAATAAGCAGAACGCAAAGTATTGTATATATGCATTCTTAGTATATAAGAGGTACCGAACTTTTCTCTGTACTAGAACGTAAGTTATCAGTCAGTTTTTGTGTAGTGTTTGATATAGTGTATACAAAAGATACAGCTAAAGAACTAAAATGTAAAACCAGAATTAATAAAGATCTAAACAAAACATTATTGACTTTCTCTATTAATTAATATAAGTGACAGTGAGTATATAACAACTACATTATTACACAGAGTATAACCGCCTCTAAATACCTTTAACAGAGTTATTTTTAAACTTTACAGTGATGATGAGTTTTTAGCATTGTACAGCTTTTCACCGTAATATGTTATTAGAATGGTGTTAGTTAACATACATTTTTTTCGCATAAAAACCACTTCTTTAAATATATATAACTAAAAAATGTTCTACTCGATTTTTGTGAAATTAGAGTCGTTTGAAAGAGTGATCAATCTAGTTTTAGGAACTTTAAGCGTGCTGGCTGTACCTCCTTCGAAATTTAAATAAAATGCAGTTATATCGGAACATGTGCAAAATGTGTACTTATTTTAATAATATTTATATATTTTAGTTAAGATATTGAAATGATTCTTATTTACTTGGTTTCGTGAGCATTTTTTTTATACTTTTGTGTTTTACATTTTTAAAAAGCTTGAAATTTGACGAATTTAGAAATATAACTTTGACATCAAATTTCTCAAAATTGGTCTACTCGATTTTTATGTTTTTTTTTGCTATTGATAGCTTCATTACTTCTATATTAGATGTTTTTGCGTGCAATATTGTACCTTTTCTATATTTTTTTAAAAATAATTTTTTTTAATAATTAAACTTTAATTCCTTATATTAACGAAAATATAATTTTTTAAACATTTTTGGAAAATTCAGCTCTGCGTTTTCCAGCAACGTTGCTAACTTGACACTAGCTTCGATTTATTCTATTACACAATTACACTTATTAAATGCTTTTTGTGAAAAAAATAATGTACATTTCACAACACTTGTTTTTACTTTTATTTGAAGCTTCAATGCTTTAATTGCTGTCTGTATCAGCTGTTTTAAGTATGTGTACAAAAAAAAATTAAATCAAATTATTTTGCAAAGTAAATAATTTAACACGCCCGGTGCAAAAATTCATCATTCCCGGTGAGTATTATCAATTTCATCAAGTTTATAACAACTTCAGCAATTTTTTCTCAGTAAGTTTCTGAATTTCACCATAAAAAACGCGGACAACAATAAAAGCACGATTCCTCTAGTCAAAAAAAAATTCCTAGTCCAAAGGCTTCTTTGTATTCCGCAAATGCGTTATCTGCATCCGCGTTCCATTCAATAACAGTTCTGTCCTGTTTTTTGTTACCTATAATTAAGTCCTGAAACCGTCCCTGGAGCTCTACCGCTTTTGGAATAAAACGGCGATAAAAATTGGTAATTGAAATGAATCGCCGTAGCTCATGCACTACCCTTGGTTTTGGAAAATTTTGCAATCGTTTCAATTTTCTTGCCTTTAGGATTAATGAGATGACGAAGGAATGTTACTTTTTCCTGTGCGAACACACATTTCGTAATGTTTATTTTCAGACCATGTTCCTGGAGTCGTTGTTGCAAGCTGCGCACATGTTGTATGTTCTCGTCTATGTTATCGGATGCGATGCAAATATCATCAATATAACATATGGCAAAGTTAAACCCGAAAATTTTGTTTTTTTTCCTTTTATTGGCATTATAAATATAATACAAATCATCCAACCGCAATAAAATATTATATTTGCATACGCAATATCTTTATTTAAAAACACAAACAAAATACATGCAGTACAAATGCAAACAAAATTTTTTCTTTTTTTATGCAAACGAAGCAACAACAATGCACATTAAAAACATTTTCAAATCGTTTAGTTTGGCAAACGCTAAAAAAACCACTACCTTAGGAAAATAATCACTAAAAAGACCACTACCTTCGGCAAAAGATAACTAAAATGAGCACTACCTTTGTGAAAAGATCGTTATAATGAGCACTACGTTCGTGAAAAGTACACAATCTCTAAAAATTGTTGAATTGATTCGGACTTTTTTTAATGTACTGTTCGTTTAATGTTTTTTAACAAAGATGACAAACAGTATACTATATTTTGTACTTTAGTGTTTGTTTTCGTTCACTGATATAAATATCAGTGAACGAAAACAATTTATAGTAATAGTAATAATTAAACCATTACTTCAAACAAAGAAATAAATAATAATGACATATTAAATAAATAAGTACATAAAATAAATAATAAATAAATAAAACCAATAATAAATAAATATAAATGTAGATTTGTTTATAATTTTCGCATTGCCAACCTCATTTGCATTAAAATACGTTCCACTTTTATCTTTTACATATAATACATTCCACATTGAACCAGAAAGTGAACCAGATCAATTGCTGGTTCACCCCATTGTTTTTGTTTTGCATGTAAAATTGAGCGGATCATGTTTGCTGAAACGCAGCTATTGTAAGCAATTGTGCATGCAATATGAGTTGCCCTCAATACAGTTGGTAACCAGATGTGTGCCACTGTAAAGAATACAATAGTGAGCGAAACGACCAATGACATAAATATATGAAAATTTTATGACATAGATAATTATAAGTATTAAATTAGTATAACCAATAGTAAATAAGTAAATAAGCAGAACGCAAAGTATTGTATATATGCATTCTTAGTATATAAGAGGTACCGAACTTTTCTCTGTACTAGAACGTAAGTTATCAGTCAGTTTTTGTGTAGTGTTTGATATAGTGTATACAAAAGATACAGCTAAAGAACTAAAATGTAAAACCAGAATTAATAAAGATCTAAACAAAACATTATTGACTTTCTCTGTTAATTAATATAAGTGACAGTGAGTATATAACAACTACATTATTACACAGAGTATAACCGCCTCTAAATACCTTTAACAGAGTTATTTTTAAACTTTACAGTGATGATGAGTTTTTAGCATTGTACAGCTTTTCACCGTAATATGTTATTAGAATGGTGTTAGTTAACATACATTTTTTTCGCATAAAAACCACTTCTTTAAATATATATAACTAAAAAATGTTCTACTCGATTTTTGTGAAATTAGAGTCGTTTGAAAGAGTGATCAATCTAGTTTTAGGAACTTTAAGCGTGCTGGCTGTACCTCCTTCGAAATTTAAATAAAATGCAGTTATATCGGAACATGTGCAAAATGTGTACTTATTTTAATAATATTTATATATTTTAGTTAAGATATTGAAATGATTCTTATTTACTTGGTTTCGTGAGCATTTTTTTTATACTTTTGTGTTTTACATTTTTAAAAAGCTTGAAATTTGACGAATTTAGAAATATAACTTTGACATCAAATTTCTCAAAATTGGTCTACTCGATTTTTATGTTTTTTTTTGCTATTGATAGCTTCATTACTTCTATATTAGATGTTTTTGCGTGCAATATTGTACCTTTTCTATATTTTTTTAAAAATAATTTTTTTTAATAATTAAACTTTAATTCCTTATATTAACGAAAATATAATTTTTTAAACATTTTTGGAAAATTCAGCTCTGTGTTTTCCAGCAACGTTGCTAACTTGACACTAGCTTCGATTTATTCTATTACACAATTACACTTATTAAATGCTTTTTGTGAAAAAAATAATGTACATTTCACAACACTTGTTTTTACTTTTATTTGAAGCTTCAATGCTTTAATTGCTGTCTGTATCAGCTGTTTTAAGTATGTGTACAAAAAAAAATTAAATCAAATTATTTTGCAAAGTAAATAATTTATTTGGCTAGCAGCCAAATAAATTATTTTAATAAAATTTAACACGCCCGGTGCAAAAATTCATCATTCCCGGTGAGTATTATCAATTTCATCAAGTTTATAACAACTTCAGCAATTTTTTCTCAGTAAGTTTCTGAATTTCACCATAAAAAACGCGGACAACAATAAAAGCACGATTCCTCTAGTCAAAAAAAAATTCCTAGTCCAAAGGCTTCTTTGTATTCCGCAAATGCGTTATCTGCATCCGCGTTCCATTCAATAACAGTTCTGTCCTGTTTTTTGTTACCTATAATTAAGTCCTGAAACCGTCCCTGGAGCTCTACCGCTTTTGGAATAAAACGGCGATAAAAATTGGTAATTGAAATGAATCGCCGTAGCTCATGCACTACCCTTGGTTTTGGAAAATTTTGCAATCGTTTCAATTTTCTTGCCTTTAGGATTAATGAGATGACGAAGGAATGTTACTTTTTCCTGTGCGAACACACATTTCGTAATGTTTATTTTCAGACCATGTTCCTGGAGTCGTTGTTGCAAGCTGCGCACATGTTGTATGTGCTCGTCTATGTTATCGGATGCGATGCAAATATCATCAATATAACATATGGCAAAGTTAAACCCGAAAATTTTGTTTTTTTTCCTTTTATTGGCATTATAAATATAATACAAATCATCCAACCGCAATAAAATATTATATTTGCATACGCAATATCTTTATTTAAAAACACAAACAAAATACATGCAGTACAAATGCAAACAAAATTTTTTCTTTTTTTATGCAAACGAAGCAACAACAATGCACATTAAAAACATTTTCAAATCGTTTAGTTTGGCAAACGCTAAAAAAACCACTACCTTAGGAAAATAATCACTAAAAAGACCACTACCTTCGGCAAAAGATAACTAAAATGAGCACTACCTTTGTGAAAAGATCGTTATAATGAGCACTACGTTCGTGAAAAGTACACAATCTCTAAAAATTGTTGAATTGATTCGGACTTTTTTTAATGTACTGTTCGTTTAATGTTTTTTAACAAAGATGACAAACAGTATACTATATTTTGTACTTTAGTGTTTGTTTTCGTTCACTGATATAAATATCATTATTTATATTATTATTTATAATATTGTCGTTTTAATCATTTATTATATAAAACATTATTGCTTAAAATCCTTATTTATTGAAATCTTGAATTCATGTTAAAAATATTAATCTCTATTCACCACTTGCGCACTTTAACCGATAAAAGCTCATCTTTAATTAATTACTTGGCAACTCTTCCTTTTGTCTTTTTTGAAATGCGGTGAACAATGCACTTTTGCTCATTTCTTACCTTCTTCGTTTTTTACTCGTCAGAATAGACAGTTCGGTTCGCTGAAGTGCGCAAGTGGCATATATAACAAGTGAACTTTCTGAATAAAAACTATTGAAATTCTTCAGTAATTATTGCTGTTTTTTCACTATCCTCTTCAGCAACCGGTATATTAAAGTATGCCTTTTTTAAATCTATAGCGCTGATTTTGTATTTTAATCAAAATGAAAATTCATAAACTATATTTAAATTTGAAAAATATTTATTATATTCCGTTAATTTTAGTTCAGACAGAAAGTTGAAACTTATAAGAAGAAAATATTTTTCTGTATAATTTTACAATTTTGATGTTGTCAATATCATTCAAATTGTAACTGAGTTTACTATGATTACATATCAACAACAGCCACAAATCTAATGTTGTAAAAATTCGTTTTCCATTTCGAGAATGCGTGAAATCTTGCATGTGTGGAATGGGATAGCGGTCAGGAACTGTTTGTGCATTTAGTCGAATGTAATTGCCAATTTGACCTTGATAATACACGGCTTGTTTATAATATGATTCAACCATACCTAGTCTGCACTCAAGTTCAGTAGGAGACAAGTTAGTTGACGCATCAATAATGTTCTTAGTTCGTGTGAAGCTCCCCTTCGATGACGCACATTGCTGTCTAAGCTCTTCTAAAAATGGAGCAGGAGTAGAAACATTATTATTCGAAGCATTACCTTGATTATCGGCATTTGATGATAAAGATTTTTTTTTTAAACTTCATTTTATTAAATACAATCTATTCTATTCATGAATAATAAGTACTACTTATGGCAATAACAATATATGATTGGCATGTACGAGACTACCCAGTGGTAATCACCGCCTACCGAAGAATTACAATTTCTAGAATCTACTCGGCAAATCAGAAGTTGCGAAGCGTATTATTCTACGAATGTTAAAAGTATCCCTCGTTAGACCTGCGGCAAGGGGGTTAGGATGAACTACCAGTCGTGAGTGATAGTTGCTGCTTATCTGCTGTATTGACTCGTACACTGTAAAAATGCCAAGATCATGATGTAGGACGTTATTCGGGATAAACCATGGGGCGTCGGCGCAGATACGTAGTATTTTTGATTGAAACCTCTGAATCATATCTAGATTTGACTTCGCTGCTATACCCCAGATGGGTATACCGTACGTCCAGATTGGCTTTAAGACGACCTTGTATAAAAGTATTTTATTTTGTAGCGATCATTTGGATTTGGGATTAAGTAGCCAGTAAAGTGAGCGTAACTTTAGTCCTAACTGCTTCCGTTTTGTAAAGATGTGGTGACGCCAATTTAGACGACGATCAAAATGTACACCTAAATATTTGGCGTTTTCAGCTTGCGGCAATTCATGGCCATTCAGTCTATACGGAAGGGCAGGTACCGTGGCGGAGTGTAAAAGTATTTGAACTGATTTGTTATCGTTAGCTTCAATGTGCCAAATGTCTAGCCATGCGTTGACATCGTTCAGATTACTTTGCAAAAGTTGTGAAGCTACTACAGGATCTGCGCGTTTCGCCATCACTAGAGTATCATCCGCAAATGTTGCAGTGTATGTTTTAGCGCTGAGTGGGAGATCTGCTGTGAACAGAGTATATAGAGTAGGACCCAATACACTTCCTTGGGGAACTCCATCCTCTATTTGAAAAAGTTCAGTGTGACAGCTATTCATTTTAACCATAAAGTGCCGATCTAGTATATATGATTTTAAGACGGAGAAGTAGCTATGCGGGAGTTGTAACTTTAATTTGTCCAGTGTGCCATACTTTATCGAATGCTTGTGTTATATCGATAAAGGCTGCTGTGCAGTATTCTTTATTTTCCAATACAAGTCTTGCAAAGTTGTATACTCTATTTACTTGTTCAATAGTAGAGTGATGTTCGCGAAACCCGAATTGGTGGTTGGGAATCAGATATCTGTTTTCGATAATTGGCTTTAGACGTTTTAGGAATACTTTCTCAAATACTTTTGACAACACAGGAAGTAAGCTGATCGGTCTGTAAGGTGTTTTAAGTTCGACGGGCTTACCGGGCTTTGGAATTAATATAATTTGAGCGACTTTCTATTGAGCTGGGTAGTGTTCACAGGTGCAAATTGCATTGAACAATTGGTTTATGAATTTAAAACCCACATCTGGTAGCTCATGTAGCACCTTTCCGGTTATCAGGTCTTATCCTGGAGCTTTTCTGGTTTTAATTTTGTTTTTTATGACCCAATTGTGAAGTCTTAGTTCTGGAGGTTTTAGGACGATATTCGAATGAATTTCTAACAGAAGAGGAGAGTGGCCAGACGAAAGATCTAACGACGACCGCAAGGTTAGATTATTTATGGGTACGCCCTTACAAATGCAAAAGTCAATGACATGTGGTGTTTTATTTAGATCTGTCGGCCAGTAAGTGGGTTCGCCAGTAGATAGGTGAAATAGGTTGCTTCTTGTATCGTTTTTAATAGCTCGCGTCCTCTGGGTGTTATTAATTTTGAGCCCCAATGAACAAATCCAAAAGTCAATGACATCTGGTGTTTTGTTTAGATCTGTCGGCCAGTAAGTGGGTTCGCCAGTAGATAGGTGAAATAGGTTGCTTTCTTGTATCGTTTTTAATAGCTCGCGTCCTCGGGGTGTTATTAATCTTGAGCCCCAATGAGTATGCTTGGCGTTAAAGTCACCTGCTGCTACGAAATTGGGCCCGAGCGTTTTGAAATAATTTGCGAATTGATGACTTTTAATTGGTTGATTAGGTGGACAGTATATAGAGGCAATAGTTATTTCACCATATATATCTCGTACTGATATGGCTGTTGATTGCAGATAGTCTTCATTGTGATTGGTGAGAAATGAGTGGTCAATATTATTTTTTATGATTATTGCTGCGCCACCACGGGCGTGACCAGAAGGATGGTTTGCGTTGTACATTGTGTAATATGGAAGCCTCAGATAACTTCTTGATGTAAAGTGAGTTTCACTAATAAGCATAACATCAATGTTTTTGTCAAGAAGAAAAGTCTTAATTTCGCAAATGTGTTGAGTCAGCCCGTTAGCGTTCCAAAAAGCTATATTTAGACTACTCATTATTTGGATGTATTAGCGACAAATGCGGTTAGGAGGTTGAGCATAGAGCTCATTTGTTCCATAACCGTTTTGAGCATTGATTTAAGCTCAGGAAAATCGTTTTGCTGAGCTGAGTTTACGTGTTTATATTGTTAGATTTAACAACATTTGCATACGTTTGGCTTGTTACATTCGATTTGGTATTCTGTTGCCTTTCTGTATCAGTTGTTGTTTTTCAACGTAGGGCTGGAAGCGCTTTTTCCTGGAGTTGTTTGTAGACTGTGCACCCTTTATAGTTAGCCGGATGATTACCTTCACAAAGAACACACCATACATCATTACCGGGGGATTTGCGAGGACAATCTGAGGATAAGTGGTTTTCAGGGCATTTAACACAGCGTGGCATACGATTACAAAAATGTTTTGTATGACCATATCGTTGGCACCGAGTGCATTGCGGCAATTCACGCTTCTTTTCAGGCGCTTCGATGGAAATTTTTGTGTGCAGCAAGTCAGTACAGTTGTAAATTGTTTTCACCTTGTCTGAGGGCTTTAGTCCAACGAAAAACAAAGGAAGTGGTTTTTTTGTAACACGATGTCGAATGTTACTGATATTGACTACTTCATGGCCTAAATTAATTAAATCTTGTTTGATTTCATCAGTAGGTATTGATGGATGTAGGCCCCTCAACACTACATTAAAGCTTCTACCTTGCTTTAGTTTGTAAGAGCTTTGGTAACTTTTGAGTAGATATCCGCTGTGTTGGGCTGTATTTTGACTTCATTATTACCTAAAATTTTGAGTACAAACTCATTTGGAGCCACATCATTTAGCAGTGCCCGGAATGGTTGAATTTTACCAACACCCACTACAAATATTGGTGGTGGTTTAGGAATTTTACTTTCTTTAATTAATTCCGCATGTTCTGATGTTTCTTCCTGATTATCAGCGTCAGGGTTGTCTAGAACCTCAAAACGGTTAGATGTTGCAAGCCAGTAGCTGTCAAGCTTTTTTTGTTTATTTTTTCGCTGTGCATTTACAGGACTAGAACGCCCACGTTTACCGTTTTGGGGTGAATGATAAAGATGGTAAAGTTGGTTGACACATTATTACAGCAAGTGAGATTGTTCACGTAAATATGTAACAGTTCTGTGAACACTTTGTACACGTTTAAACGCAAAACACCAAAAAAATTTAATCAGTCTCCTGGCAGGATCGCCAATGTGAAAAAAGATGACATTAGAAAATTCTTATTTATGTATAAATTGGAATATAGCGCGTCGTTTGCACTTATCCGCCTCTTTAATTTTACCCACCGTTCGAATGGGTTTGTTCCACGAAAAATTGTTTTATACAAACAATTTGTAAACTTCTTGAAGAATTTTTGTTACAATTGTTTTATTTTAAATCACAATGTTACAATTATTTTGTTACAATTGTTCTTCTTTCAAAAACATACATTAATTTACAAAAACATTGATTGAACATCGAGCATTGATTCACCAAATATGTTGAATTATCGGGTGTCGATCACCGGCAACACAAGTAATCAATGCATTCTCTGTACCTGCTATCGTCCAAAGTTATTGTCACAAATCATGGGCAATTTACCAAATGAACGTGTCAACATTAACTTACCTATAGATATTACTGGTGTTGGTTTTGCTGGACCTATACCAACATATACGAGAGTGCGTGGAAAATCACCCTATAAAGCATACATCGCAGTCTTTATATATTTCACATCCAAGGCTGTACATTTAGAAGCGGTGTCCGATATGTCCACCAACGCTTTTATAGCTGCGTTAAGCGATTTGTCAGCCGACGTGGGATGCCTACTCGAATAGTTTGCGACTATATCACAAATTTTGTAGGCGCTAACAAAAAATTAAAGGAGTTCAGTAATCATTTTCATCAGCAGTCGAACCGGAAATGCAATATCGTCGTACGGTGTACTACGCAACATTGACTTTTCATTTATTTCGCCTAGCGCTCCATGGCGAAAGCTCATTTGTGTCGCACATTTTCGAATGTTAAACTTACTTTTGAAGAACTCACGACTGCTTTAGTTGAGATAGAGACAGTTATGAACTCCCGCCCGTTAACTTCGCCATCATCAAATCCGAATGATCTGGCATTCATTACTCCTGGTGATATTGTGATTATCAGAGATATCTGTATCTCTGTATATCTGTATATCTGTAGTATTGGCAGAGGCTCACTGCTGTTAAACCCCACTTTTGGCGACGGTAGTCAGGAGAATATCTGGTAGACTTACAAAATCGGTATCTCTGGAAGATACCTAAACGTAATATATAAATTGGTGACATGGTCATGCTACAAGAAGAGAATCTTTCACCAATGAAATGGGTAGTTGGCCGCATTATAACAGTGTTTCCCGGCGCTAATGGGCATGTCCGAGTAGTTAAAACTCCATCCACTATTTTAAAACGAGCAATTTCAAAGATGGCACTACTTCCTGTCAATTAAAACGCAAGGTTTCAATAAGGGTGGCATGTTAAATCCAATTTCTGTTAGTATTCTATGTATAATTATATATTTTTTCAGTAAAGAGTACTAATTTGGTCGATTTCGTGAAAGCATCAATATTGAAGATAAAATAAAGTTGGTTTTTATTATTCATTAACAAGCCATTTCGAAGCAATAGCAAAAAATTGACTGTTCGTCGATTCAACAGATACAATAAATAAATGAATAAGTTTTAAAAAACAAAAATAGTAGGTGTTTTTTTTTAACATATATGCTCTAATAAAACATGTGGTGCTTATAAATTAACATGCAAAGCAAAAACAAAATGTGCTAAACCCACTTTCCTGAACTTCGTACTAAAATGGTACCAAATCTTAAAAATGATCTATTGTGAATGACTTTTGGATGAAAATGGAAAACCTCAGTCAGCTGTTAATTATTTACAGCTCTTGAGAATGTTAATGGTTAAATTTAAATATTTTAAATCAGAAATTTTTTAATAAAATTTGGGAAAAAAACTGTTAAGTTAGTAATTGTGATGAAGCTAATTATTTATTAAGGAATTTTTAATTTCTGTGTTCATTAAAAAAATTCAATATATGAATAAATACAAAACAAAATATAATATAAGCAAAAAGTCATAAGACAATTGCAAGAAAAAAAAAAGACAATGATAAATACTGCTCATTTACCAGTAACTAATGGTGTCAGAAGTTTTAAAATTATATAAACGAATTTATTCACGATATCTTAGTGCCTTCAAGTATATTTATATTAAAAATTTTTTTATAAAATTTAACCGCAAATTTGTTTGAATTTTTTTTTAATTATCATATGTTCAGCAGCCCTGAAAGAACGTAAAAGCGGCATAAGTGTGGTGTAATTGCACTTATTACTTAAGACATAAATGTTATAAAAAATTAATTTCCACTTAGTTAGGATCGAAGTTGACGGAGTTTCCATTCTTTGAAGGGTGATTAGTTTTCGTTTTGTTTAATAATATCTAAAATGAATTTGCATGAATATTTTTTATGGATATGTAATTATAATTAAATAATGTAAGTGACTTCTCAATTTGTAAAGTATATATCAATAGCTAGTCCTAGTCTATAAAATCTATATTTTTTTTTAATTGTTTACATAATTGTTAACATAGATACAAAATGAATCTATTGTTGTCCTTATAAGAAATGTGATTGTTATAGATAAATAAAAACTTTAATTTGTAATAACAAGATCCAGGAGATCGATTATCTAAGTTAAATGCAAATTAAAAATTCCATGGTTAGTATTTGATTATTTTTTTAAAGTTTATAAATAACGTAACGAAGTTATTACAAATGCTTAACATTATATTGCATTACAAATTCAATTTAATTTATGTTAGTAAAAATAAAACCCACCTGCCATCGTATCATGACATGAGTCACTTTATCATCAGCACGAACCGAAAGCACAAAATCACCGGGCTTACTTTGAGATTCACGCACAAGAAAAGAACCATTCTTTCCACGTTCCAATATCAATTTTTCAGCCTCTTTTCCCGAAAGATTCCCATGAAACCATCTAAAAAAAATTTTAATTGTTTTTAAATTTTAGCTTTATAATTTTACATTATAAGAACCACAAATATTGTCATCATATAAATTATTTTGACTTAAATCTGTTGATTTAAACTCATTAAGAATTCATATTTCGTATCCTAATATGAAAAATATCAATCTAACCCAAGAGATTACAATAGACCTTTTCTTTTGTAAGAACAACTGCTTATTTTAAAAATAACATATGAAAACACAACAATGCTAGCTTATTTAGTCCAACCATTTTGAAGTCGCTTAACTAGAAAGGAGCTCAAATTGCATGGTTGCCAATACTAAAAATTCGTCTATTGTGAACGACTTTTGGAAATACCTACGAAGTTTCCAGTTAACTATCAACGAATGATTGCGATAATTATTCGTATTTTGTGTCGTCATTGTTCGTAACAAATACCGTAACTTTTTCTATTTATTATTTTACTGTTAAAAAGCATGAAAATTCATATTTTATTTACAATCTTGTAAAAAACGTTATTCTTACCAATAATTTCAAAGAATTATTATTCATTTTAGAAATATTAACTTTAAATTTTATTACGTGTTTTGCGTATACAGTGACGAACAAAAGCAAATTGAACTTTAGCACTATTTTTATCCTGTTAATGATGCGATTTTTAATCAACAAAAATTTTTTTCAGATAAATTGCTTCATTTGCTTTTAAATTCACTTTATTTCATTTTATTTTCTCTAAAAAAATTGGATGAAATTCTCTACCACTTGTCGAGCAGGTTAATTTTAGCAGATGCAGTCCGCTCCGGTAACGCCTTTGGAAAGCATTATATATAAGTGACCTTTTACAAATTTAACTGCAGCCTCCCAAAGACCGCCAAAATGAGGGCACCTGGGCGGAATAAAGTGAAAATTAATAAATTCAGACGCGCAGTACTGAGTTATAGACAACTGGTTTATTTTATTAAACAAAAATGAATTAAGTTCTGACAATTGATTTGAAGCCCCAACGAAATTGGTTGTGTTATCGCAGAATAAGTCAGTTGGTCAACCTCTCTTTCCAATCATTCTTTTTAATGCTGCAATGAACACGTCTGTTGACAAGCTTGAAACAACTTTGATGTGTACCGCTTTTGTTGCCATACAAATAAAAGAGACGATATAAGTTTTGTATGGAGGCTTCTCTCTTATACGTAAATACGTGTTGAATGGTCCACAAAAATCGATACCACAGCAAGCATATGGCCGTGAAGGCGTGAGACGTTCTACATTTAATTTACTCATCATCTGTTGCAACAACTTTGGCTTTCGCTTATAATTAATGCAGTGAACATTTTGTCTGACAACTCTTCGAGCAACATTTCTGGTGTTCACAATCCAGAACTCTAAACAAATGAGTGCCACTAACGCCTTAGGTCCAGCATGATAATTTTTTCGATGTAGATAATGAACATAAAGCATGTCGAATTCAGATTTGCTAGGCTGCAGGATAGGATGTTTACGTTCCTTTGCAAGATCGACCAATTCTAATCGTCCACCAACTTTAATTAGCTTAAAACCACCGGTATCTTCAATAAATGGATTTAAGTATTTGAATGAACCTTGTGTTAAAGATCCTCTATTTAATAAATAAATATCTTCAGCAAAGTACTGAGCTTGTTTAAATGATGCATCGGAAGGCGTGATCTAATTCTTCATGAGTAAGGACTTCTATATAAACACGGCGGCTGAACTTCTTCTTATAACGCTTATACCAACGAAACAACCAAGCCAGTACCCGAACGGCAGTTGTATGTGAGCTATATTTATCAATATCATCTACAACATAATTGGTTGATACAGTTACCTTAAATGCTGCTCTTCGTTTTTTCTTATTGATTTCTTCAAAGTCCAAGTTGTCGTTCTTGTTTGCAAGGTCTTGTAAACCAAATACAATTATCGAGATCGTTAACAGTACTGCCTCTTGACACAATGTCAGTTGGATTACAATTTGTGTGGATATATCTCCAATGTGAACCTACAGTGAGTTCTTGAGTTTCAAAAATCATATTGCCTACGAAGGCAGACAGTGTGGCCGAATGTATTTTGAGCCAATGTAGTACGTTTTGGGAATCAGACCATACATACACGTCAGTATCGAACTTTTCGAAGAGTGATTTAATTTTGTTGTAAAGTCTTGCAAGTAACAGTGCTCCATAAAGTTCTAATTTTGGAAGCGAGTGTTTTTTTAACGGAGCTACTCTAGATTTGGCTACGAATAGTTAAACACCTATGAGGTTCGAATCATCTGTGACGCTAATGTAGATGCTGCAACCATATGCGCGAATCGACGCATCGCAAAAACCATGGAGCTGAATTGTCGTTACTTTTGTTTTTGATGTTTAATGATGACAAATCGTGAAAAAGCCTTTCCCATACTGAATGTAAATTTTAAGGACTGGATACGTCCCAATCCAATTTAAGCAGCCATAACTCTTGCAATAATATTTTAGTTGATATAATTATTGGAGCTAATAGTCCTAATGGGCCGAATGGTGACGACGCGATTGACAAAATATTTCTTTTTGTGATGCGGTTTACATCGCATCGTATTTGGTGTAACTCAGAAAGATAATTTGCACCATGTAATAAGTCATCAACATAAAACGAAGATTTGAAGACCTCAGTTGCAATCTTGAATCTATCCTTAAATTGATGCGCTATTTGCAATAGGCATTGAGTGGCAAGGTACGGTGCAGCAGCTGTTCCGTATGTAACTGTGTTAAGCTGGAAAGTACGAATATTTGTAAATGGTGAGCTTCTGTAAAGAATGTACTGAAATTTTCTATCTTCAGGATCAATCAAAATTTACCTATACATCTTCACTATGTCAGCAGTTAAAGCGAATGGAAATAAGCGAAAACGTAACAAAAGGATGAACAATTCATCAAAATATCGTTGAGAGATTTTTGAGAAGAATTTCGACATGATGCGTCGAAAGCGACTCTTAATTTCGTTGAGGTGCTGGCTAGTTTCAATACGCAGTGATGCGGAATGTAATAATGAGATTCATCAATATTTGGATCTTTTACGTAAGTCATGTGACCAAGTTTTTGATGTTCTTCCATAAAGGCAACATACATATTTCGTTTTGAGCTCAGGCGACCGTGACAATCGAATTTCTTGTGCAATAAATCTGCGCAACGCTATACCGTATGAACTGCCTAAACACTGAGGGTTATCCTTAAATGGCAACTTTACTATAATTCTACCTGCATCCGTTATGTATACTGTTTCTAAAAGTAAACGATCACAAATTTGTTGTTCACTAGTCGAAGCATCTGAAGTGATCGAGACTTCTTCTAGCTTCCATAGACGTTCTAATTTTTCCTCTACAAAGTTAATTGATAAAAGAAGAGAAGTCGAATTACTAACGAATTGTGAAACATGATATCGACCCGAAACAATTCAGCCCAAAATAGTTTTCTGTGACGTTGGTAATCCTAATCCAAGTTTGATCTGCCCCACTGACGGAACACTAAAAAAGCTTTCGGTACCAAGCAGTAAATCAATACGGGTTGATGTATGAAATTGTTTGTCAGCAAGATTAATATTTGATGATACGTTCCAAGTTGAGATGCTTATTTTAGAATCTGGTTTATAAGCAATATATAATGTTATACAGAATGTAAATGGAAGTTGAAAAGCCGTGAACCGAGATTTGATAGTAGTCGATACCTTTGATTTTATCCTTGTAGATGAATTTCCGATGCTGTTAATTTCAATATTATGCTTGGTCAAGGGTATGCGAAGTCTCTGAGCGAAATCATTAGTGATGAAATTCACCTGTGAACACGAATCTAGTAGAGCCCTACACAATTGATAGCATCCAGACGCGTCCTGTATTAGAACTAGCGCTGTAGCTAAGATGACATTACTTGTAGATGAATTATCTAAATGTGTATGCATCGCAGCGTCTCTAGAAATAGTAGAAATAGTTCGTACCATTGATGACTGAGGAGTAGGATGAACTGAGTGTGAGTTGAAAGGTAGTGTAGCATTGATGGTGGTCTGAAAAAATCTTACATCTATTAGTTGATGGACAGTTAGAAAGTTGATGTTTCTTCGACAAACAATTCATGCAAAGTGTGAATTGCTTTACAGTGTCAAAACGTTGTGCAGTTGATAAACTTCTAAACCACAACATCAAGCTAAACCATTGAGCTTGTTGTTGGCACTTGAACAAAATATACAAGAAGATTTAGTGCCAGAAAAAGCATAATCTTTATGAAATTTTTTTTTTTTGAGAATTTATTATTGGAATTTATCATCTGATACACAAGGAGACTTTTTATCTAGATATTGAAGATATTGACAATGTCTCTCTAAAACGGCAACCGTTTCAACTTGGCAACTTTTTGATATCTAACGATTCTTTCTACTTTCTTCTCGTCCCTTCATCACACTTTTGCTTCACAATATCAATCAACATAGCTTGTGAAATTTCACGTTCAGAACCCAATGATAAAAATGAACTAGAAATCGCTGACGCAGTATCGATTAGACTTCGCAGCTTATTACCTTCCGGTTTGGAAGTGCCAGGAAGATAAAAAAAAACTGATTTGTTTTCCATGAAAATGAGATTTGGTTTATCGTACCTTTCCTTCAATCTATTTAATGTATTAGAGTAATTTTCATTTGTGACTTCAAACGCTTTAACAGTTTCTAATGCTGGGTCATGCAGACAAGTCAGCTAATAATTAAATTTTTCCGGATTAGATACGGTTAATTCTCGATCAATAATTTGCGATAACGACGTTATAAAATTTTTGAATTCAGAATATTTTCCATTAAATAAAGGTTGTTGTAGCGATGGTAATTTCATTGTTGATTGGTGAATAATGATGTTACCATCAGATATTGGCGTGTTGTGGAAATCGTCTCCCAACTGCGACTGAATGGTCACCTTTGCATTAATGTAAAGCTCCTCCAAATCTAATTGACAATTGTTCTCTGGATCTAAAGCCTCTATATTCCATTGCGAAGTCAATATATGTTTGAAGAAAGCTTCTAAAATCGCCAAGCGACATTTAAGTTCAGCGTGTGGAAGTACATTTCTTTCATTCATTGTGGATTCGATATAATATAACACTAAAAAAAGCAGTTTTTCTGCCATTGTGATGTAAAATGTAATGTAGAAAATAAATGCAGCAATTACAGCAACAAATCTGAAATAAATGCAGCAAGCAATACATAACTGACAACCACGTAATAATTGATACTGACAGGTAAGTGATGAGCAGCAACAGCAATAAAAATCGACGTAAATTCTGCATGCAACAACAGCACTCAAAATTGAATATGAACGCAGTAGCAGCAACAGTATATAAAGGGGCAAATCAAATGCAGTAAGTAGCGGCAGACTAACTGCATATGGCGAAGACGAAGTTTTTCATAATTGTCTGTCTAGAGCCTTCTGCCTGATTTCGTTACATGAACCAAATTATCGATGTTAAGCATGGACAGAGCGTAGCCAAGTGACTCGTTGGCGACCAGGTCTGCTTGAACCTTGAGGGTTTCACTCAAAGGCCATTTTCACAATGACGGTGTTGTCTTTCCGGAGTGCATCACCAATCCAGCATTTCTGGCTTTCAACTTCAAATTCTATCGGTATATTTTCGAGAAGTTCGGTGTTTGAGATTAACCGTGGCCAGAAAATTTTAAGAATTCGCAGGAGACATGTGATCTGCGCGCGAGCGATTTGGGCAAAAACCGTTCTATTCGCGTATCGATGAAAGAATTCAACATCTCTTTGTAGTTGCTAACCTTCCGATGCCAAAATAGAAGAGGAGTTATTCCTTAATATTTTAATTGGGCGCCTTTCTTCTATGTGCTGCCACGTTTGGTCACAGATTCATGGTTTAAGCTGGATCTATGTGAATTCGATTGAACGATATAAACTCCCAGGAGTAAATTCCCAAGGGCTCCGGGAGTCTGTCTTGAAGTTGAAAGACGAAGTTTAGTTTCTTAGTTGGGTCTTTGAACTTGTCGATATCTAGTTTCCGTTAACTCGATTTCGTGGATGACCACTGTATACGAAATATTGGCCCGAGAGCAATTGTTGATCTCCATCAAGTTTTCGGAATGCCCATAATATCGATTTTGTATCTTTCGAAGCTTGCGCTAACTTAGAGCCTTCGGAGAGTGTGCGCACATTCTACGTGGCAAAAGAGTAAGCCATTCCACGATATAAAGAGTAAGCCATTGCTCTGTGATCAACCATACTCCAATTTTAAAGAAGTACAGATCATCAGCAAAGAGACAATTATAGACGTAGACTAATGCTGGAAAGATTAAACATAATTGATGTTCCGGACAGTCAGAGACTTTTTTGTTTTTTTTTTAAAAACATATATTTATTTATTGCATCTTCTCTTAAAATGAGACTAACAATAAGTTGTAAAATCTTATAACTAATTACATAATGTTACAAATTTTTATTTTAACTATACATTGTATAAAATAAAATAAAATAAGTAAACCTTATATCACGAACCTCACTTAGATTAATAGGTTAAATTTCATTGGAGTGAATGTTAGGTGGTTTCTTAAGAAAGTGGTTCAACTTTAACAGATTACTAAAAAGAAAGGTGCGGTTTTTACTTCAAGCTGTTGAATATTAATTAACGGCTGGACGGTCAGCTCTTTTTAGGCGGGAAGCAATGGATAGAAGTGCGAGATTTCTTGCAAGGGATTAACATGCTCTGTCAGCCTTTTATTGTATTTTTTTCTTATATTGTCAAATTCAGCTTTAACTAGGGGAATTTGTAGATCTCGGTGTATACTTTCATTCCTAATATACCATGGGGCACCAGTGATAATTCTTATTATTTTTGACTGAGCTCTTTGTATAATTTCAATATTTGAAGCACTAGCATTGCCAAATAGCTGGAGACCATAAGTCCATATTGGTTTTATGATGCTGTTATACAAGAGTACTTTACACTCTAGGCACAGGGAAGATCTGCTGTTAATGAGCTAATGCAACTTAGAGGCTTGGAGCTTCATCTGAATTTTTTTGGCTTCAATCTGTTTGCGCTAAGTCAGTCGTCTGTCTAGGTGGATACCTAAGTACGTTATATTATCTGCTTGTGGTATGGGAATGTTGTTTAGTAAAATTGTTGGAGATGTACTCCGATTTAAGGTAAAAATGACGTGTCTACATTTTAGTTCGTTAATTTTAATTCGCCATTTTGACAACCATTTCTCCACCCGATATAAGTGAGATTGAAGTTGGTTTGAACCTAGCACAGCGTTTCTGTTTCGGCATAAAATTGCCGTATCATCGGCAAACGTTGTGGTGATAACTGAACTACTTATCGGGATATCAGATGTGTAAAGTACATACAATATAGGGCCAAGAACACTTCCTTGTGGAACGCCAGCTTCTATTGGGAAATTATTCGAAGTATATGATTTGCATTTCACTTTAAAGCTTCTATTATGCAGATACGATTCTAGAACTGAGTGGACATTTGCAGGTAATGAATAGCGTATCTTATATATGAGTCCATTATGCCATACTTTATCAAATGCTTGTTTAACATCGAGGAATACCGCGGAACAATGTTCTCTGAGCTCAAATGCGTGTCTTATTTCATTCGTTATACGATTCACTTGCTCAATAGTTCCATGTTTTTTCCTAAAACCAAACTGGTGGGACGGTATTAAGTTTTGAACGTCAAGGAACGGTTTTAGCATGGTTTTAGAAAGGCATGGCAGTAAGCTTATTGGCCTGTATGAAGAGGCAAGCGTGGGGTCTTTACCTGATTTATGAATCATGATAATCATGGATGTTTTCCACTCTGTTGGATAAAAGCCAAATTTAATTATGGCATTAAAAAGTCTTGTGATAAAATTTATGGCCAAAAGGGGTAAGTTTTTTATCATGATGGGTGAGATATTATCATATCCCGGTGCTTTTTTGCAATCTAACTTGTTTGTGCTAGTATTATAGAATAAATAACCAGGAATAGAAAAGAAATTTTTGTTAGTTAGATGTGTTTCTGAGCAAAGCATTACATCCACACTTTCTCGAGACATGAAATTTGTGAGTTCAAGTTTATGTTGGCTTAAGCCGTTTGCATTCCATGTACAAATTTTTAAAGTACTCATTATTTAGACAAAAATTTGCATTAATTGGCTTTGCATTTTAACTATCTCGTTAAGAGTAGTTTGCATGATTGACATGAACTGAGTTAAGCTCTGAGTGAGAGTGGAGATCATTATTTCCAAACTATTACTTTGAACTGGAGGGGCTTATTGCTTGTCAGATTTAACGACATTAGCAAATGAAACACCTCGTGTAACAGGCTTAAAAGTTAAAGGTTGAGGTACTTTAACTAATTTAATGGTGTTGCTTCTTGTAGGATTACGCAACGCTTCTTTCTGCAGAGCTAACCTGTGCTTCAGTTCTTTATAAATGGGACAGCCTCTGTAGTTTGCAGTGTGATTTCCACTGCAGTTGCTACATTTTTTGGAGTTGGTATCCTTTAATGCTTTTTTATCGCATTCGGAACTATGGTGAAGCTCGCCGCAAGCTACGCACACTGTACTAAGAGTGCTATATGACTTAGTATGGCCATACTCTTGGCAGTTTGTGCATTGCACCGGACCATTTCTTTTGTGGGGCTCCTCAACGCTAATTCTGCGGTGAAGTAAATACTGTAGGTTGTAGATGGGATGGCTCTCATCTTTTTTAAGCTTAGAAGCTTCCGGGTGAAGTTCAACTTTGAACATAGGTTGTGGGATTTTATCTTTGTTAACAATGTTTATAACTGTTATCTCAATGGGGTCTACATCTGATTCGATACCTTTAATTACGACAACAAGGCCCTTACTACTCTTTAGTTGGTATGTGTAGTAATTTTTTTGCTGTCTTCGAAATATTTGGTTATGACTCTAAAATTGTTTTCAGTGTCGATTTGGATTTTGGTTTCGTGTATATTGCCTCTAGTTATAGGAACAATATGAAAAGTATTATTTCCAATCAGACTTGCAAGGATTGTAACTAGGTTATTTGAGCTGCGTTCACGCAGGTAGATTGGAGACGGTTTAAAATTTTTGTTAATATGCTGATTAGCTTCTTCTGTAGTTTCAGCTAATTCACCAAATCTATTGCCAGAAAGAATGCTTGTAGTTGCACTATCTTTGATAGTTTTAGTTATTTTAGCACCTTTTGAATTGCTTTTTTGAGGACTAAGTTTGCGTTTCATATTTACATAGCGTTCCATGCCTGTTTGGACTTCGTTTTATTTTTTGGATTCGCTAAGTCGGAAAATGCAAGCGAAGCTGCTGAAGGTGCAATGTTTGACAAACTTTTGTCAGTTTGTGTAGTTTTCAGAGGCAACGTATTCGATGGGTCTATTACCAAATAAGCATTGCGTTAATTTAACTACTATTAAAATTAATTGATATTAAGTTAAATTAACTATATAAATATAAGTAAAATTAAATTAAATTAATATAAAGAAGAAAATAATAAAAATAAAAATGAAGATGAAGAAAAAAAAAAAATGAAAATATGTAAAATATTATACTTTATATTTTAATAATTAAACATATAAATAAAAACAAAAAGAGAAAAAAAGAATAATAATAATAATACTAAGAATAATAATAATACTAAGAATAATAATAATACTAAGAATAATAATAATACTAAGAATAAGAATAAGAATAAGAATAAGAATAAGAATAAGAATAAGAATAAGAATAAGAATAAGAATAAGAATAAGAATAAGAATAAGAATAAGAATAAGAATAAGAATAAGAATAAGAATAAGAATAAGAATAAGAATAAGAATAAGAATAAGAATAAGAATAAGAATAATAATAAGAATAAGAATAAGAATAAGAATAAGAATAAGAATAAGAATAAGAATAAGAATAAGAATAAGAATAAGAATAAGAATAAGAATAAGAATAAGAATAAGATAAGAATAAGAATAAGAATAAGAATAAGAATAAGAATAAGAATAAGAATAAGAATAAGAATAAGAATAAGAATAAGAATAAGAATAAGAATAAGAATTAGAATAAGAATAAGAATAAGAATAAGAATAAGAATAAGAATAAGAATAAGAATAAGAATAAGAATAAGAATAAGAATAAGAATAAGAATAAGAATAATAATAAGAATAAGAATAAGAATAAGAATAAGAATAAGAATAAGAATAAGAATAAGAATAAGAATAAGAATAAGAATAAGAATAAGAATAAGAATAAGAATAAGATAAGAATAAGAATAAGAATAAGAATAAGAATAAGAATAAGAATAAGAATAAGAATAAGAATAAGAATAAGAATAAG
>NC_051846.1:126174045-126389044 GCF_002237135.1 Teleopsis dalmanni | reverse complement strand
TATTAGCAAAGAAGGGTGCATGTACTCCTTTCATTGGGCCAGAGCCTTTCTGCGGGGTAACAAATAGCTTCACAAACAACTTATTATGTGAACGGGAGAAACAGCATCTACTTGAACACTGGAGAGCCCAAACAGGCATGCGACAGTCAAAAAGATTCATTGATCCTGAACACATCAAAGTTGATGCTATCATCAACCTTAGCAGAAATGATATCAAAATCTACACTGAACTTCTTACAGGACACTGTAGACTTAATTACCACATGAAGATTATAGGTGCGGTAGAAAGTGATTCCTGTCGACTCTGTCATGAGGAGAAGGAAACATCAGAACATGTTCTATGCAACTGCCCAGCGGTGGCAAGACGTAGACTCGATTACCTTGGTAGCGGGATATTAGTCCCAAATCAAATAGGTAAAATTAAGCCCACTGCAATTATAAGATTTATAAATAGTCTAAAATTGTCCTAGTTGGGCCTATAGGCGCACAATAGATCTTTTAGGTCGGGGTGCACAAATAGCCTATTTTAAATAATAATAATAAATAATTCTTTTAAAAGTGATTGTTATTTACTTGTTTTTATACTGAAATTTAAGTCAGAGACTTAACTACAAAAAAAAACACAGAGGGTCTTGCACAAATCTACAGGTGTCTGATCAACCATAAGAAAAAAATTTAATATATATTTAAAAAATTTAAAATAAAATTTTGTTTTCCTTTGACTTTTATTTAAAATAACGCACTCGCTTTTAAAAAACGTTCATAAACTTCTAAAATCCTACGTGGCTCATCGAAAATTTAGGGTTAGACACAAATATTGTACCTCGCAAGAGTACGATTTCAACGCTGAATTTCCACAGGGTATTGTCCTTGGGCTGCTTCTATACTTAATCTATAAAGCTGACATTCCACAATACCCAAACAATTTGCTGATAACGTTCGCTGACGACACTGCTATAACCAGTACTGACCCCGACCGCACTGTAGCTTCACAAAATTTACCCAGGCTTGATTTGATTGAAAATTGGCTTGCAAAATGGAGAATCAAGGTGAATGAAACTAAATGCGTTCAAGTAACTTTTACTCTAAGGAGATAAACATACACTGCAGTTAAAATTAATAATGATATTAGAGCTCAATCACATTCTGTGAAATATCTGTGAATTCATCCAGATAAAAGACTATTGACATCTTTTGGAGCCAAAAGATGTAAACAAACATGCGAAAAGGCATGCGACAGTCAAAAATATTTATTGATCCTGAACACATCAAAGTTGATGCTATCATCAACTTTAGCAGAAACGATATCAAAATCTACACTAAACTTTTTACAGCACACTGTAGACTTAATCACCACATGAAGATTATAGGTACGGTAGAAAGTGATTCCTGTCGACTCTGTCATGAGGAGAAGGAAAAATCAGAATATGTTCTATACAATTGCCCAGCGGCGGCAAGACGTAGACTCGATTACCTTGGTAGCGGGATCCTGGTCCCAAATCAAATAGGTAAAATTAAGCCCACTGCAATTATAAGATTTATAAATAGTCTAAAATTGTTCTAGTTGGGCCTATAGGTGCACAATAGATCTTTTAAGCCGGGGTGCAAAAATAGCCTATTTTAAATAATAAATAATACCAACATCAAACAATAAAAAATAATAGTAAGCAAAGACAAGATAAAATAAAAATAAAAATAAAACAACAAGCAATGCAGACAGGCATGGATCGGTACGTGAACATAATGAACAAAAGAAGGCGTACTCCTAAAGGCTAAAAGTGAACAAAGTCACCAAATTCCATAAAGATCAAACCTCAACAATCCCACTCGGAAACAATTGTTTCTCTTTGATGGCTTATGAGAATAAACCAAGCAGTAAAGTCACTGAAAAATTTAAACTTCCAACAATTTATTTGCGCGAGCGCAGCTCAAAAGCACTTATTGAGTACTTAACACAACCGGTAGGAAATAAAAATTTCTATGTCATACCTCTTACAAAAGGAAATATGGATGAAACGAAAATTCAAGTAGACACAAAAGCAAACAATCGTGACGTTATTAGAGACCTACAAGCTAATAATAGAAAAAAATAAACATATCAACTTAAAAGCATTAACGGTGTTTTTGTGGTTATAAAAGGGATCGATCACAACGTAACCACTGATGAGGTAACCGAAGCTCTTGGAGAGCTAGGATTTCATGCTCAGTTTTTATTATAATAAACAGGGACAAAATTCCACAGCCAATGCATAAGGTAAAGCTGCTGCTAAATCTCACAAAACTAAAGAAGAATGAAGATCATCCAATTTACAAATTGCGACATTTGCTAAACCATAGAGTTTCTGTGGAACCTCCCCACCCACAGAATGGTCCTGTACAATGCGTTAACTGCCAGGAGTTTAGACATATAAAAACCTATTGTACGCTGCGCTTGGTGAGTGTTATGTGTGGTGAATTTTACCATACTTACGAATACGTTAAAAAAATCATAATGACAAAAAGGTTGTAAAATGTAGTAACTACAATGGGTATGATTACCATGTCAACTACAGAGGGTGTCAAGTCTATCAACATCTTAAACAAAGTCTACTCTACAAAAGACAAGCTCTTAGGGTCCCTATAAATAATATGTTCTCGACAAACACTGTTGTTTCCAATAATTCTTCCTCCAACAGAGCAATTCAAGGCGCCACATATGCAAATGTATTAAAGTTAAATATCCAGCAGAAACAACAAGCTTCAAATGATGTTTTCACAGTTCATGCAAACCATGCAAACTATGTTCAACCAAATAATACAAATGCAATCGCAATTGATGTCAGCTATTTAAGCCAGATAATGAGTAGCATAAAAACATGTGCATGAAATGCAAACGGCATAAGCTAACATAAATTAGAAATTTTTAATTTTTTAAACCAAAATGAAGTTGATGTGATGTTCATCTCTGAAACTCACTTAACTCAGAAAAACTACTTTATTACACCAAACTATATATGTTACAAAACAAATCATCCGCCATCAGAAAAGTACATGGAGGTACGGTAATTATAGTTCGTAGAAGATTGAAACACTATTTTGTGGACTCATGTCACATCACCCGGACATCCAATGTATTGCCCATCAGACAACACAAAAACCCAGACCTTATTGATTTCGTTGTAACAAAAAATATTCGTCGAGATTCTATTTCGGTGTACATAAGTTATGAACTCTCATCGGATCATTCTCCCATCTTCCTGATAGTTCATGAAGAATCCGAAGTAAATCAAGATACACAAAAACTTACAACTCAAAACACCAACTGGCTAAAATTTAAGAAATACATAAGTACTCACGGTCATATCAATCACAAAATTAAAAACAAATATCAGGTAGATGATGTTGTACAAGAATTCAACATGATTCGCTCCTCAATTGTCAACATCTCTATACCACAAAATTCTTCTTCTCAGGTAAGGCAGCAGCATTTTAGTAACAGCAAAATCGAAAAACTACTAGCAGAAAAAAAAGCTTCGTCGAAAATGGCAACAAAAAAGATCCCCATCAGCCAAATTTATATTAAAAGGCAGTAAATCGACTAAACAGCGCTCTTACAAGAGACAAAGAATACAAGCCATACGAATATATTAAAATGTTTTCCCCAAACACGACTAACAAAGGATCACTCTAGAAGGCTAATCAAACTTAAAAAAACACCTGTTGAACTAGAATCTCTGTTAAGAAACTCCAGCAGTGAATGGGCTCACAACGACGAAGAAAAAGCTAATATATTTGCTAATCATCTTAATCAAATTTTTCAACCAAATCCCTCTAATAATTTGGATTTACCAGCTCAACATGTCAACAATAATATTATCAATTTACAAATCTCCGCAAGCGATTTCATGGTAACCATCAAAGAAAAACTTGTCTTCAAAATAGCACCTGGACACGATTCTATATCTCCAATTATGTAAAAAAATCATCCCCTCGTAGCAATTTCATTCATTACAAAGATTTTTAATGCCATAATTAAATTTTTGACATATTCCGACGAAACGAAAAAAAGCGTTAATTATAATGGTTCAAAATCCCGTAAAAGATACAACACTAGCCGCATCAAATAGAACTATAAGCTTGCTGCCTTGCCTGTCAAAATTGTTTGAGAAAGTGTTCCTAGTAAAACTTATGCATTTGCTCCAAGAACGAAACTTGATCCCAAGCCATCAATTTAGACTTCGTCAAAAACATGGTACTATCGAACAAGTTAACAGAATAACTAACGAAATAAAAAGCACTTTTGAAAATCGAGAATATTGCTCTGTTGTCTTTTTAGATGCTGCGCAAGCGTTGGACAAAAAATGGCATGAGGGTCTGATCCACAAAATACGACAAATACTCCCGCAAAACTCGCACGCAGTACTTCAATCATACTTGATAGACACATCTTTTAATGTAAAGTACAATATGCACACAACTAATGACTTTCCAATAAGTGCAGGAGTTTCACAAAGCAGCGTTCTTGGTCCATTCTTATACCTCATCTTTCCTTCGGATATCTGCACAAATACCAATTTAGAAATATCAACATATGTTGACAATACAGTGAACAGCAAAATCATTTATGGTTCGTAGAAAGATAGTTATCACTATGGTGAATTAAAGCTAATGAACAAAAATGTCATATAATATTCTCTCTTAACATGTCCTACTCACCAACTATCACTCTCAACTAAAAAGTAGTTTCGCAAACAGAAATAGTGACGTACCTTAGTATTCTCCTTGACAAACGCTTAATTTGGCGGAAATATATTGAAACAAAAAGAATTCAAATAAAGCTCAATGCTATAAGTCTTCGCTTGCTAATCGAAAATCAGTCTCCCTTATGTTTAGAGTACAAAGTGTGTTGATACTATAACTGTTACAGAAACTGATTTACAAATTGAACAACATTTCGTTTTGCTCGTCAAGTTAAGACTGATTTTTATTACCTTTCATTTCTTATATCTAACATAGTTTCTTACATCTAATTTCCAATAGAATCTTATGTATCGATTATATTGGTTGATACTTAAATTACTTGCGTCTAGTTGGTTAACCCAAATTAGACGTGTATAATATCTACAAGAAATATATTTATAAATATATTTATTGGTCATTGTGGTTATTTACTTTACAGTGGCACACATCTGGTTACCAACTGTTTTGAGGACAAATCAAATTGCATGCATAATCACTTGCAATATGATTCCGTGAAACACTGAACACAAATTCATGTGTTGTGCATAGCGCAATCCAAATTGCCAAATGCATATTGAACCAATTAAATATGCATACAAATTATTTGTCATAAAAATGTGACAAAACAGACGAGTCAAATTTCAGACTCATAAATTATTTTATATTTGGCATTTTGGGTTTTTCGGTCATGCTTGATATTTGTTTCAGGTTACACATTAAATATTGCACAGCGTATTGTGTGTGGTCATTGTTAATATGTCATTACACCCTTACCCTTTAAGAAAAATTTTTATTTTTGATAGCGTAATAATTGAAAAGAAAAATTTTGAAAATGAAAAGATCTTTCTTTTTATTTAAGTTTTGACCATTTTTGACTTGATATTTTATTACTATGAGGTTTACAATTATCGTTTATTAAGTTTTAGTATGACATATAATGATTTTTGGATTGGCAACCCTATTGAATGATATCTAATAAGTGCGCGCGCTGAAAAGTTTAATAAAAAATTTAAGTTGTATTATGAGAAACTAATGACAATTGGTTGATTACTGAAAATAAACGTTTGTGTAATTACTACGCGTTGGAATGTTGTGGAAAAATTTGATAATAATATAATTTTATTTATTGAGACTTCAGTGGACAAAGTAACATTGTATTTAACAACAGCAAAAAACCAAATATACACAAAAGTGCTTACGATCAGTGGAACTTAAAATTATATTCAGCGTTAAGCTCGATACAAAATTATAGAAAATATACTAAGTATAAAGCTCTGAGTGGTTCTTGTCTGTGCTGTCGGGTTTGTGTATCAAACCGAATTTTATGCTTTCAAAGAAAACACAAGCAGAATATAAAAAATTAAAAACTTCAGTTATATCATAATATTAAATAAAACATATATATATAAAATGCCAGTTGAAAGATCGCCACCAGCAGACGCAAAAAACGCCACGAGTAAATCGGACCTGTGCACACCGAATAGGCAAGCACAGAGGCAAGAAAAACGTATGCGATCTGAGCTTTCGCTCGGTGATGTTATGCTGGCTATTCAGCAAATGACGGATAAATTCGAATCGAATATTGCAGGCTTGAGTAACAACTTTGATTCCCAAATAGGTACGCTAGCATCAAAGAGTGACATAGGCGAACTTAAAGAACAGTTAGGCAACGTGTCTGTGAAAATTCAAAAATTGGAGAACGAGAACCAAAGGCTAAAACTAGAATTAGAACAATTAAGAAATGATAGAGATGAGGACAGGAGGGAGATTGAAAGACTTGTCGAACAAAGTAAAAGTCGTAATGTACTATTGAAAGGTTTACTAAAAGATAAAGCAAAAAAAAGTGATGTGGAGGCAATTTTCCGAGATAAAATGGCTATGACAAGTATTAAAGTTCGAGACACAAAAGTAATATTTGAAAAGAAAAATAAAGTGAGTGTAATTGCAGAATTGGAAACAACAGAAATGGCAAAAGATGTCTTAAAGAATGTTAAAAAACTGCATGGTACTCCGATTTATATTGAAAAGGACTTCAGCTTGACTAGACAGGAAAATAAATCAGCTTTATTACAGCTGAAAAGAGATCTTGAAGCCATCAGAAAGACTTACATAATTTATGTTAAAAATGACAGTATAAATATATCAGGAAAATGGATGCACTTTGATAAAAACAAGAAACTAAAGTGCAAAGATGGTGACGCTGTTGAGCAATTAAAGCAATTGTATGGTGAGATTGAAGTGGAAGAAGTGCTCGAGAAAAACAAACTTTTTAAAAAAATATATCAGCCAAAAAACTGTTAGTAAAAAAGGAAATCGTTAAAGATGTCAAACAAAAAATTAAATACTGTGGAACTCAAAAAAATGCAAATGCCGCCAGGTCAGACACTAAATTAGCATATAAATTTAAAATATTATCGTATAATGTAGCTGGTTTAGCATATAAGTATAAGTTTATAGAATTTATGAAGTATATTAAAAAATTCGATATATTTGTTTTATTTGAAACATTTTTAGTAAGTAAGACAGATTACATTGAAAACACATTTATAGAATACAATCTTCATTGGGTGCCTGCAACAAGAACAACAAATAGAGGTCGAGCCAGTGGAGGAAAATTGTATGGTGTACGAAAGCAATTGCAATTTTGCGGTACTGCGGTGTACAAGCACATTATGAACAATTAATGTGCATGTAGTTTCGGGGTCGTAAATTAAGTTATATTTGTTTTATATAATAGACACATCTGCTCCAGTTTTAATTAGAGATTCACATGGGTATTTAAATTGTTGCAAAAGATGTTTATGTAATTGGAAATATTTTTATTAAGAGTATAGATTTTATTTTTAATTATACCAGGAGGGAATTCTCTTTGTTTTCCTCCGGTCGCCCGCAGTTTTCCTGCATGGTTGCCACATTTATCCGACTGAAATTTCTACTTGTGTTCCTTTGTCCATTATTTACCGTTGTTCTGTTGTCTCTATAATAGCTTCCGCGGTTGTTGTTTCGCTGTTGATTACGAATGTAACCATTATAAATATTTCTATAGCCATTGTTGTATCTTCGGTTGTTTGAGCCTGCGTTTCTATAATCCTTATTGTTTACCCGATATTGGTGTTTTTCATCACGACGTGGACGTCGTTGTGTATAATGACTACGGTGTTGTTGTGTATATAGGACTTGTTGCTTGTTCTCTGGTAGAATTGAGTTTTCAGCAAACGTCCTAGCTTCCTCAAATTAATTGGGTTGAGCAGCTTGCACTGTTTGAGAGTACTGTGCATTTAAGCCCTTTTTGTATGCTAGAAATGCATGTTCTTCGTTGCATTTCATTATTATCTCCCCTTCCAAAGAGTTTTTATTAATACCTCCCTTTAATAAAGTTACTGTATTGAAATTAGCCAGCAAGTTGGACATCTTATCTCCATAGTCTCTAATGGGTTGATTGTATCCCTGTTTTAGTTCATTGATTTTTTGTAATATTTGGGGAACCGAGAAGGAAGGGATATAGTTCGAAGTTAATTTTCCTATTAATTCCTTTAAAGAATTAGGATAACCTACAGGTGAAACCCTAGCTCGAACATTATGATGAATTTTACATTCAACTATGTATTCTAAAAATTTATCCTTGTCTTCTGTGCGTAATTTTTTGTCATATGTATTTATCCTATGCAGAAATGAGCTCAGTTCTACCTGTTTTGCTGTAAAAATTGGTACGTATTATTCTACATACCCCAGTAAAATAATTATATGTGCAAAATTTGTTTTTCGTTATTCTCTTCTTAGAATAATGGAACTATTTTTTTTTATATACAGCTGATTCTGTAGTTTAGTTTAACTTCTCTGATCATATATGGAGTTGTTTTTGTATACTATTTGTGGTACCGTTATCATAACTAATAACAATAGGTAGCAAATTTAATAGAAAATAATTATATGTGCAAAATTGTTTTGCTTCTTGAAGTGTCAACAGTAAATGGAAATAAAGTTGTGAAGTGTATTATAAAGTTTTTTTTTTAAAGTATTGAAGAGCAAAGAACAATTAGTAAGTAAAGTACTTATTATTTATTAATAAATATTTATGATTTTAATTACGTTTAGATAAGAAATGCCGCGGGGACGGAACTTTCAAGTGAAGAGTGCGGAAAGATTATTGGAATGAGTCGTGCTGGGATGAAAATTGGCGAAATATCTGCTGCTGGTTATAGACACCTCAATACTATAATAAACTTCTTAAAAAATCTCGAAAACTATGGTGTTATAAGCGAGGCGGCCGCTTACCAACTATTAACGACCGAACAAAACGGCATATTCAGCTTCTTTCTACCAATGAGAGGATGAGTTGCAGACAAATAAGAAATGAATTAGATTTGTCTATCACTAGGCAACGCGTGCAACAAATTATGAGAAAAGACTTAAAGCTAAAATATGAGTCGAAAGTTCCCAAACCGTGTCTTACACAAAGATATAATAAAGCTCTTTCAGCTTTTTATGACAAATATAAGTTTTGGAACGAGGAGTTCGTAACAGTTGTTTTCAGTGATCAAAAAAAGTTTAATCTAGATGGTCCAGATAGTCAACAAAAATATTGGAGAGATATTCGTCATCCACGTCAGAATTGCAACTAACGCAACTATGGTGGTGGTTCACTAATGGTGTGGACTGCCTTTAGCTCGAAGGGAAAGTCTAATATATGCTTCGCACCATCAAAAATGAATTCGGAAATATACATAAATCTGTTGGATAGCGAACTGATAAATTTCGCTGAAAATATTCATGGAGAAATATTCATGGATATTCATGCTCGCACGTTTGGCAAAAAGTAGCAAGTTGCTGAGTGAAGTGTATGTAAGACAACAACACTATTTTCTCTACCTCGGCCAATATAAGTTTTCTGGCCAAGCACAAAAGTCGCTTGTTTCGCAGTAGGAAGAAAATATATGTTTATGTTTACCTAGTGTTTTATATAAAATATCTTTTTAGAATTGTGGCAGATGGTCTGCCTTAATAAGTGTGTTTATGTTATTTATGTTTATTTGATTACAATTAATTCGGTGGGGTTTTCCTTATAAGTTAAGTTATTGTATTCATCTTCTTTTGTGGATAGAAATATTACTATATTTGCTTTATTAGTTATCTATTGCACAAATTTACCTAAACATTCAGGTCTTTTAGGATGTTTATACCTATGAACCCATTAACATTTTTATTTAAATTGTATTCAAAAAATCCCCAGTAACAATTTGGTAAATTGAATTCTTTAAAAAGTGGGAATTTACAATGTGTCCTAATATTAATTGTGCTATTCATTGCTATTATATTTAAATTAATATCGAATCTCCATTTTGGTTTTCAAAAATTGGGGTTGATTATACTTAATTCCGCTTCTGTATCTATAACACAATAAAGTGATCTAGGTGCATCCAAGAAATATAATCACCCAATTCACCCAAATTTGTGCATATGATCCGACGGAAGACAAAGATGACGACACCAAGGAAACTTTCTATGAACAGCTTAAACAAGCATATGAACGCTGTCCCCATCATTTTTTTTTATAAAACATACATTTATTTATTGCGTGAGACTAACAATATTTAGAATGAGACTAACAATATGTTCTAAAATCTTATCACTAATTACATAATATTACAAATTTTAATTTTAACTATACACAGTATAAAGTAAAATAAAATAAAATAAAACAAGTAAACCTTATATCACGAACCTAACTTAGATCAATAGGATTCATTTGAGTGAATGTTAGGTGGTTTATTAGGAAAGCAGTTCAACTTTATCAGATTACTTAAAAGAAAGGTGCGGTTTTTGCCTCAAGCTATTGAATGTTAATTAATAATGGCTGGCCGGTCAGCTTTTTTTAGGCGGGAAGAAGAAGATAGATGTGCGAGATTTCTTGCTAAGGGATTAACATGTTCTGCCAGCCTTTTATTGCATTTTTTTCTTATATTGTCAAATTCAGTTTTAACTAGGGGAATTCGAAAATCTCGGGGGATACTTTCATTCCTAATATACCATGGGGCACCAGTGATTATTCTCAGTATTTTTGACTGAGCTCTTTGTATAATTTCAAAGATTTTGATGTCCCCACCATGACATCAAAATCGTTGTAGAAGATTTTTGATGCTACAGTCGGAAAGTTCAACCTTCATACAAAAACTTCTGATAATGGAAGAAGACAGATTGATTCCACCGCGGTTAGAAACATTGTGGTTACTAGTACCAATTCCGGCATCTCAACATATATAAGGCAACATGATTGTCACCTGATCAAAACACAAGATCTTAAGTTGATCACGTCGTGATAAATGGAAGGCAGATCAGTCTTTTAAATGTCGCATTGTACTCAAATGTGCTATGTAAAATATTGAAGACAATCGTCAATCAACTGATTGGACCTTATCAGTGTGGCTTCAGATCTGACAAATACACCCTAGATCAGATGTTCTACTGCGTCAAATCCTGAAGAAGATCCAAGAAAAACAAATCGACACACCACCTATTTATCGATTTAAAAGCTGCTTTTGACAATACGAATAGATGCACTCTTTATGTCGCTATGTCTTAATTTGGTATCCTAGTAAAACTTATATGGCTATGTATAGTAACGTTGAGCTACGCTCTCTTACCATGCCTGTTCTGCTGTATAGTGTAGAAGCTTAGACAATTATCAACACTGATGAGAAGGCGTTAAGTGCAATCGAAAGAAAAATTCTTTGGAAGATCTAAGGTCCTTTACACGATGGAACGATGAGCTATATGAGCTATACGATCACAGTAGTCAAAGTTTCGTAATGAACGGACGTGTTTTTTAACCGGTCTCGAAGAAATTTAAATTACAGTATAAAAACAAGTAAATAAGAAGTACTCTTATAAATATCACTTTTGTTATTAATACAAATTCACAAAAATAGATCATTTTTGGGCAAAAAAACAATTAGTAAAACTTTAAAGTGCATAAAATATTAATTTGAAAATAGCGCGCGCCAGCAAATAGAGAAACAACAAATGCAGCAGGAGTACCACATAAAACACCAACAATCAAACCATCATCAACACAATTCACCATCAAAACTCATTCAGAATTTGGAAAACTCTGATATTAACACCAGAACTGCAAACACAACGGAAGATGCAAACACAAATAAAAACATAGGCTTCAACACGCCAGTAGTGAATAAGAGAATTCGTAGCTCCCCTGGTAAGCAAATCAATGAAATAAGCGCCAAAAAGCACAAACAAAACAAATAACAGTACACATTAAACGAGTATTTCTTAGCTACAAATAGATTTGCTGTCCTAGCAACTGATAACGATAAAGAACCCACTAAAGAAAGCAAAACAATACAAAATCAAACGGCTAAAAATAAAAAACCTCCACCCATTTATGTGCAAAAAGTACAGCTGCTAGACAACCTAATTAAAACGTTAGATGCACTACAAATATCTAAATATGAAATTCGTGTATTACAAAACAACGAAATAAAAATCCAGCCATACGAATCAATAGATTACACTAGCATAGTAAAATTTCTCAAAGAAAAGAGCGTAGAGTACTACACGTATAAGCCAAAAGAAGAAAGGGGGTTTAAAATCTTCCTACGCGGTATGCACCACTCCGCTAACAAAAATGAAATTATATTAGAGCTAGCTGAACTAGGACATGAAGTATGCAATACACAAAACGTATTACATCCGCGCACAAAATCTCCATTAAACCTATTTACAATCGAAATTAAACAAGATGTAAATAACAAGGAAATTTACAATATCAAAGAACTACTGCACTGCAAAATAAATTTTGAACCTCCCCATCCAAAAAGAACAATACCACAATGTACCAACTGTCAAAAGTATGGACACACAAAAAATTTTTGTACAAGAAGTCCAATCTGTGTTAAATGCTCCGAAGGAAATTGTTTTATGTCCTTCGGAGCATTTAACACAGATTGTCTCATGTCTCATGAAAGGTAAAAATAACGTCGTTAAATGCGCACTCTGTAAAGAGAATCACACTGCTAACTACAAAAGTTGTACATTCTATAAAACTCTTCAAATCAAACGATTACAAGCTCTTCGCGCAAAACAACAAAAAACCATATCTCAAAATAACGAAATATCTCTGCTAACTAAAGCTGTTACGAACCTAATAACTACCACCCAACAAATCCAACCAGCTAAAACATACGCCGAAATAATAAAATCGCATCCAACTCAACCCATTCCAATAAACAATGAATCAAACAACTCCGAATTTGACGAACTCCAGCAAATGATGAAACAGCTTATAACGCAAGTTGCCAACGTTATACATATTTTAATCATCCTAATCACCAAACTCGATGGACAGAAATAAATTAAAAATTTTAGCTTGGAATGCAAACGGTCTCAGCAAATAACTACTAGAACTGAGAACATACTTAAATATCAATTCCATTAATATACTACTGGTATCAGAGACCCACTTCACAGATAAAAGTTTCATCAAAATCCCTAACTATTCGATATATCATACAAATCATCCCGACAACAAATGGTGGAACAGCAGTAATTATTAAGCAAAATATGCAATGCTCAATAGCCAGTATATACTAAACAGAACAAATACAAGCTACAAGTGTCCACATTCAAGATACAAAAGGCGAGTTAACAGTATCAGCTATTTACTGCCCTCCGAAGCACAATAACTCGAAGGATGTATACCTGAGCTACCTTAACACTCTCGGCAATCGGTACATTGTTGGTGGAGATTTTAATGCAAAAAATACTTTGTGGGGCTCAAGAATTACAAACTGCAAAGGGAAAAATTTACATAATGCTATCATTAACAAAAAAGCAGACATTCTAAGCACAGGTGAACGTACGTACTGGCCTACCGATATGAACAAAATACCAGACGTGATTGACTTCTTCGTGACCAAAATTATAAATAAACGATTTCTTACAGTAAATACACTTCCTGACTTATCATCTGATCACTCACCAATTATGCTATCATATGAAAGCGACACAAAACTAAACATCACAAGGACAAAATTAATCTATAATAACAAAACATGCTGGTACACGTTTAGAGATATTCATAATACCGCCCTGACAATAAATATTCCCTTAAAATCTGAAGATGAAATCGAAAGCGCGATTGTATACTTAAACGAAATGATCGCTGTTGCCGTGACAAATTCTACCCCAGTTCTTAAACAAAACGACACTCAAAATAAAATCCCGATGGCAGATAAAAGCAAGATAGTGGACAGAAGAAAACTGAGAAAACAATGGCAAATAAATCGGTCCCCTGAACTAAAAAACGACTTAAACAAACTAACCAAAGAACTTAAAGTGATGCTACTTAATGAGCAAAATAAAAACCTGCAAAAACGCATAATGAACTTGACAGCTGACAAAGCCACTAACTATTCTTTATGGAAAGTTACTAAAAATATCAACAACTCAGTAATGCATCAACCACCACTGAGGAAAGCAAATGGAACTTGGGCTAGAACTAACATCGAAAAAGCTGAACATTTTGCCACGTACTTCGAAACTACGTTTAGTAACCCAAAACAGCATGATAGCAACGTTACACGGAGCAGCTCTACTCAAAATGTCGCAATAAAGAAAGTTTCAATAACAGAGATTAAGAATACTATTAAAAATAAAATTAAAGCAAAAAAATCGCCGGGATATGATAGTATCACAGGAAAGATTCTGACTGAGCTGCCTCTTCAAGCACTTGTATACATGAGAAATCTGTTTAATTGCGCTTTTCGCCTTAAGTATTTTCCAAAAGTTTGGAAAGTAGCAGAAGTAATCACTATACCTAAACCAAATAACGACATATCTGTAACAAAATCATACAGACCAATTAGCCTATTACCAGTTATGTCAAAATTGTTTGAAAAAATAATTTTATCAAGACTAGAACCGATTCTCCATAAAGAAAAACTTATACCTGACCATCAATTCGGCTTTCGGAAAAAGTATTCAACTATACAACAAGTTAACAGAGTTGTTAATAAAATAACTAGTGATATTGACACAAAACAATTTTCCTCGGCGGTATATCTAGATGTCGCAAAGGCTTTCGACAGCGTTTGGCATGGAGGTCTACTAACTAAACTATCAGAGCTTCTTCCAACAAACTTTTACCTCCTACTTAAGAGCTATCTACAAAATAGATACTTTTATGTGAAGTATAAAGACTCAATCTCCGAACTTAAACAAATGAAAGCTGGTGTGGCCCAAGGAAGCGTACTAGGTCCATTACTCTACTTGCTATACACGGCTGATGTCCCGATACCTTCTGATCCTCAATGTTTGATAGCAACTTTTGCAGACGATACAGCCCTAATTGCAGGTAAAAAAAATTTTAACATATCCACAGACAACTTGCAGAATTACCTAAACGCAACGCTCGAATGGTTCGACAAATGGGGAGTTCAAATAAATACAAGCAAAACAGTTCATGTTATCTACACGAATAAAAAATATGACCTCAAACGTATAAAAATTAACAATGGCGAAGTCTTCACACACACAAAGGCAAATTACCTTGGCATTACTATAGATAGCAGATTAACTTGGAAAGACCATATAAAAGCTAAAAGCAATGAAATTAAACGTCGCTTTGGACAATTATACTGGCTACTCTGTTCGAAATCAAAACTAACAGTGGAAAATAAACTTCTAGTATATAAAACAGAAATCGCTCCAATATGGAAATATGGAGCCGAAATATGGGACACAGCATGTAAATCCAACATTCAAATACTGCAAAGACTACAATCAAAAATACTTAGGACTATCATCAACGCTGAATGGTACATCTCAAACTATGACATTCATCGCGATTTAAAGATACCCTTCGTTGCAGACGTTATCCGAAAAAATAGTAAAAAGCACACAGACGGATTACTTTTCCATCCTAACCCAACAAGAAGGCAGCTAGCTAATGACGAAGCCACACACAACAGAAAATTGAAACGCTTATTTCCATCAGAACTAGCAATACTTTAATAATCTAACTAATATATTCATAGTAAATTCATAGCAGTCTATTTAATTGACTCACTTATTTTATCATATATCCATTAATTTTAATTATTTTATAATATTTAGTTTATATAATTTAAAGAAAAGTTTTCTTTTTATCCACTATTAATAGTTCACTCATGTAATTCTTAATCTTGTTTTTGAACTATTACTTGAAGTTTCATTATGTAAAAATGTATACTTAATGCTAAATCGTGGCAGTTGTATAATAAAGGGAAGCAAAAAAAAAAAAAATATGAGCTATACTGCGATATTGACATAGTTAAGCTCATTAAATTGGTGTCTTATTCTGTACCCACAGGTGGAAAACGCGGTAGACGACGTTCGCATCTACGGTGGAAGGACCAGGTGACCAATAATTTGCGGGCGCTCGATACTACCTCCTGGCTGACTGGCGAAGACTACTCAACGACTACCAAGTGGCGGGCTAGCTTGCTGGCGAAGACTACTCAATGACTCACATCTATGATGGGGCAAACTATTCTATTTCTATTTTTATGTATGAAGGTTGTTTAAGGCATCTCTGTCTGAAAATCCTCTTCCTTGTTATTTATTTGAAAGACTGCTGTTCTAATATCCATCGATTGTGGTCCTTTTGAACGTCTTCTTTGGTTAATAAATGGTGTGTAAAGACTTTTATTATTTATATAATTGTATTACGTCTTTACGTGTTTGTCTAATGAGTGTATTATGTTATTAATATTATTATTTGGTGTTCTATTATTTTTAATAGTATTATTATAATTATTATTACTGTTATTATTTCTGTTATTATTGTTCTATACATAACAGATATATTATTACTGTTATTATTTTGTCTAAAATTTGTAGTTTCCTATTAATTATTATTGTTAATTCAGTTATTATTATAGGTAATTACTATTTATGTTACCCCAGTAAAATAATTATATGTGCAAAATTTGTTTTTCGTTAATCTCTTCTTAGAATAATGGAACTATTTTTTTTTATATACAGTTGATTCTGCAGTTGAATTTAACTTCTCTGATCATATATGGAGTTGTTTTTGTATACTATTTGTGGAACCGCTATCATAACTAAGAACAATAGGTAGCAACTTTAATAGAAAATAATTATATGTGCAAAATTGTTTTGTTTCTTGAAGTGTCAACAGAAATGGAAATAAAGTTGTGAGGTGTATTATAAAGTTTTTTTTTAAGAGTATTGAAGAGTAAAGAACAATTGGTAAGTAAAATACTTATTATTTATTAATAAATATTTATTATTTCAATTAAGTTTAAATAAAAAATGCCGCGTGGGACGGAACCTTCAAGTGAAGAGTGCGGAAAGATTATTGGAATGAGTCGTGCTGGGATGAAAAGTGGCGAAATATCTGCTGCTGTTAATAGACACCGCAATACTATAATAAACTATTTAAAAAATCTCGAAAACTATGGTGTTAATAAGTTAGGCGGCCGCTTACCAACTATTAACGACCGAACAAAACGGCATATTCAAGTTCTTGCTACCAATGAGAGGATGAGTTGCAGACAAATAAGAAATGAATTAGATTTGTCTATCACTAGGCAACGCGTGCAACAAATTATGAGAAAAGACTTAAAGCTAAAATATGAGTCGAAAGTTCCCAAACCGTGTCTTACACAAAGATATAATAAAGCTCTTTCAGCTTTTTATGACAAATATAAGTTTTGGAACGAGGAGTTCGTAACAGTTGTTTTCAGTGATCAAAAAAAGTTTAATCTAGATGGTCCAGATAGTCAACAAAAATATTGGAGAGATATTCGTCATCCACGTCAGAATTGCAACTAACGCAACTATGGTGGTGGTTCACTAATGGTGTGGACTGCCTTTAGCTCGAAGGGAAAGTCTAATATATGCTTCGCACCATCAAAAATGAATTCGGAAATATACATAAATCTGTTGGATAGCAAACTGATAAATTTCGCTGAAAATATTCATGGAGATAATTGGACTTTCCAACAGGATAATGCTCCAATACATGTTACTTGTGCTACGAAGAAATTCTTTGAAGAGAAAAGCATCTTATTGAAAAATAAAAAAAATTAAATCATATAAAATAATTAATTGTTTTTACCAAAAAATGTGAATTGCACATATATATATTTTCTATGAAGATTTAAAATGAAGTTAATTTTTCTCTTAAAAAAAATAAATTTTTTTATTATTTTAATTAGACTACTGAACATAAAAACAAATAATAAACTAAATTCACCCTAACAAAATTTGTTGGAGTTTAAAATAGATTTTAAGTACTGCACATATAATTTTTTTACTGGGGTATTATTGGAGTTTCTATTAGTGCTGTTCATATTCGAATTTACGAAGTATTCGAATATTCGAATAGTAAACGAAGTCTTCGAAGTTGGAAAAAACTTCGAAGTTTTTGTGAATTTTTGTTCTCGAAGTCTTCGAAGCTTAAGTGTAGTGAAAAACTTCGAAGACTTCGAAGACTTCGTAAGCAAAAGGTGAAGTGAGAGCGCAAAATGCAAACAAACGTGCATCACACAAATTATTTGAGGGTTGAAAGCATTTGCTTCGTTTGAACGGTTTTATGTTTTTTTTTTTGGTATTCTATGCAGAAAATTAAAAACATGTTTTTTTGTTTTATTTTATTACATAAAATTTATTTTATTATTAAATATGTATTATAATATATATTATTTTTAAATATGTTATTATTAAATATTTTTTATATTAAATAAAAAATTTACATTTTAAATAACTTATATTTATTATTTATATTTAAAAAATTATATTTATGAAAATTTTTAATATAATATAAAATACATGAAAATTTGATGGAATTTCTTTTATACAATTGTGCTAATGTACTAATTTACATTTTATTTAGATACTTCCTTATAATATTATGTATTTCTTTTCTTAGAATAAGGATTTAAAAGTTTTACATAAACAGTAAAATAACTGTAATTACAACAAAAAAATCAAAATTTTATAATGCAAAAATAAATTTGCGCTTACCTGCGTGATCATCACAGCTCATACAGGTCAAATAATTAGGCATTAATGAGCAAAACTCATTTTTTCATAACTAATTTTCAAGGTTTTAATTTGTGATTTTCTTTTTAAAGGAAAATGAAAATTTTTATAAAATTTCCATTACTAATAAAATCCATCAATATCAATATTTTCATATTATTACGTATATATTTTATATTATATTAAAAATTTTCATAAATATAATTTTTTAAATATAAATAATAAATATAAGTTATTTAAAATGTAAATTTTTTATTTAATATAAAAAATATTTAATAATAACATATTTAATAATAATATATATTATAATACATATTTAATAATAAAATAAATTTTATGTAATAAAATAAAACAAAAAAACATGTTTTTAATATTCTGCATAGAATAATAAAACATAAAAAAAACATAAAACCGTTCAAACGAAGCAAATGCTTTCATCCCTCAAATAATTTGTGTGATGCACGTTTGTTTGCATTTTGCGCTCTCACTTCACCTTTTGCTTACGAAGTCTTCGAAGTTTTTCACTACATTTAAACTTCGAAGACTTCGAGAACAAAAATTCACAAAAACTTCGAAGTTTTTTCCAACTTCGAAGACTTCGTTGAAATGCGAATATTCGAATAATCGAAGAACTTCGAATTTTTAAAAACTTCGAATAATGTGAACAACACTAGTTTCTATTATTATTACTGCATTTCATAATTCTAATAGTCTTGTTTTTTGTGCAATTGTCGGTAAAATTAGTATTTATTTTATTATTATTGTTAGTATTATTTCTATTTGGTGGATTAAATTGTGTATAATTTTAATGTCTATATTATATAACAATTTTATAAGCTTATTCTAAACCTCCTGGATTTTAAGCAATTATTAAAGTTTTTGTTGATTCTGGTAAATGGTGTAAAATGTATTTAAGGCAATTCTATTTATTTCGCTTGGGATGTATGTCCCATCATTGTATGTTAAGTTCCTCTTGTTTAATCTTACTACTATTTTATGTAGTTAGTAATAATAATTCTCTATTGCCTCATATAATATTTAGGTCTTCAAATTATCCATAAGTTCATTGCTGTTTTTTTCTTCGTCATAATGTTTTTTTAATATATTTTTTGCAGATCCGGCCATGTCAGTATGTGTTCTCAATGCAAGACGTTCCTTGATTGTCCTATGCATTTTTTTTCAAAAATTCGAGTATAATTATTTTGTTAGTTTCTTCTAAACTAAAGGTGCATCCACACTAAAGCGAATGTTTGTTAACGAACGAACATTCGCTGGTAATCGTACCTGCAAAAGTTCGTTCGTCCGCAAGTGTCCGACAAATGATTGCAATTATGAAAGAAAATCTAATAATTGTTCCTCTTCGTACCGTCGAACTCATTCACATTTCTAATTAATTAGCCAGCAACTTATTTTTTGCCACAGTTGCACGCCACCGATAGCACCTATTTATGAATTAATTTATATTAGTTTATTTATTCATTCAAAGTTTTAAGTCTAAATATTACAATTTAAACAATAACAGACCTATAATAACAATCATAAATTGAAGAAAATCCTTTCAACTAGGTAAATAGGCAGAGTTGTAAATTCTGCGTTATATTTATTTTAACATATTTTTACGAAAACAATGAAAAAACTGGCATGTGTCTAAAAATAACATGTTCATTTTAGAGCATATTGCGAGCGCCGTTAACACGGATGAAAAGATTGATATAAAATAAAATATAAAATTTAATATAGTGATTTAATAAATAAAAATAAAAAATGTTCACTCCTAAATGATTTGTGTCCGCAAACACAAGCTCTAAGATTTTAGTTACTGTTTGTGTTATTTTTTCGAAAATAGTGTCTTTTTCTGACGGTAGTGATCGTTTTAGTATCCGTGTGTTTAAAATGTGACGCAGGCACTTATTGCAGAAGACTTGTAGACGCGGATCAATCATATTTGTGCACCTCCATATCTCATAATTATAGAACAGGATCGACTTAACATTCGAGTTGTAAATGCGAATTTTTGTTTGAGTGGTTATTTGTTGAGATTTCCAGAAAAAGCCGTTTTCGCCTTGTTTAATTGTGATGTGATGTGATGCCTTTTAAGCTTACCGTGCTGCCAAGATAATTAAAAGCACTCACATATTCTGCCCGTTAAAGTTTATATACGATGCTGAGTTAGCACTATAGCCCCTGTCATTACTTTGATCTTCGTGATATTAATTTCCAGGCCGGCTTCACGGGAATTTGATTTGATGGCATCTATATTCTATTGTAGATTTCTGGGTGCATGGTTTAATAGGCAGACATCATCTGCATACTCTAGATTTTCCAGATATGAGAAAGTAGTCTATTATATGACGCGTTTAAAGCTACTTACATAACGGCGCCAACAACAAGTAAGAATAATATTGGCTATAGCATGCAGCCCTGTCTGACACCAATGGTAACTTCAAAGGGGTTTGTCAGTTTTCCATACTGTAGAATTTTAAGTTCATGTACATGACCTTGCTTAGGTTCAAGATCTTCGGTGCCATATTAACGCTGTTGAAAGCTTTAATAAAATCAATGAACGCTATATATGTAGATGTTTGGAACTCATGATATTGTTCTGGAATAATATAGACTGTGTTGACAAGGACAAGGAGCGATTCTTCCGAAACTCAAATCAGTTTTCGCGAAGAGTGGCTATAACTGCATCAGAAATTCCATATAGAATGATGCAACTAAGCATTTTGCTTGGTGTAGGGAACAATGTGATGCCACGCCAGTTATTGCAATCTTTAGCATCATGTCACCATGATACATATACATGCGTTGTTTAATGTTATATTATATGAATTGTGTAAATTTTTTTGTTTGTATTACTTTGCTTGTAATAATTTGATTATATTGTATTAAATAATATGTTTGTCTTAATAATTTGTTTGAAATATATTTTATTGTAAAAAATAACTTTGTCAATGCAATACCCAAAACATGTCACACGCGTTTGTTTGCATATATAAACAAAAGCGTCAAATTTCGTCTGCAAGAATATGCATTCTTGCAGTTTGTAACAAGTTCATTGTTTGGCATGCATGGTCAAGGTTATTTTAGTTAATTTATTTGTTGTAATTGATTATTAATTTTTAAATAAAAGGCACAATTGAATTGTTGACAATTCAATTGATGCGAAGCCACATTCGTCATTGATTCTTTTATTTGTTCTATTAGCTTTGTAAATTTAGTTCAAGTACTAAATTTACGTCACATAAGAGCCTAATCACTGGATTTAAGTGTTTAGTGATTAGGATGATTAGGATCATCGTCGAAATCACTGGGTTCAAGCATTCAGTGATTTTTTTGTTTTGATAGAATTAACATAAGTACTGGATTGAAGTGTTTAGTAGCTGCAAACAGTTGATTAAAACGTTTTGATCAGACATTTTTGGTGACTTCGTGAAAAGGACTGGACTGGCCTGACGCAGCAGCGGTCAACGGTCAACATAGCACTCAGCATAACGTTGCAAAGATTTCACGGCACACTGATATCATAGTTTCTGTTGTAATGTTTGAAATTATATGCACTTCAGGCCATTTGCTATACGCATCTACCAATATAAAAACATATTTTCCGCGAATTGGCCCAGCGAAATCCACATGCACTCGCTCAAATACTTTTCTTGGTCGCAACCAGCAATGTACTAGTTCTACTTTTTTACTTCAGTCCTTGTAATTTGACATGCAGCACAGTTTGACACTAATCGATCAATATCGACATCCATCCGCGGCCACCAGCAGTAGGCACTGCACTAGTAGCCGTTGTCTTAATTTCATTGGAATGTACACTCGACCACCTCGCAATAGACAACCTTCTTGTTATGAAAATTCAACTTGCGGTACACCAAATCGTTTTTTAATGGCACATTCACGTCCATACTTCAAACAATGTAAGAGATTTTTCAGCTCTTTCTCTTCTTCCGTCGCTCTTTTTAATTCATTGACCATTACAGGTAAGCTTCCAATGGATTCCAACTCGATGACATCAGTTTCTTCAATATTCTCGAATGTTTCTGGCTGGTCTGGGTAACTTGACAATGAATCTGTGTTGTCGTTATCTGTCGATTTTTTCAGTTTTATTTCCAAATTGGACGATTCCAAAAAAATAGCGTAATGCTGCATACGCGTAGCTGATAATGTCGGTAAATCTTTGTCCGGTGCAAATATTTGTGAAATTGCCTTATTATCTGTGACTAATATAAATTTTCGCCAAAATAAATATTGATAAAAACGACGTACTCCAAATACAATAGCATATGCTTCTTGATCATATTGACTACAACGCTGCTGAATTTTATTTAAGGTTTGCGATGCGAATTGTATCGGACGCTCTGATCCATCTGGACAAATATGGCTTAGTACCGCTCCTACACCAATCGGGCTTGCGTCCACTGCTAGTACGACTGGTCAATTGGGATTGTAATGTGTTAAAACAATGTCCGATTGAATTTATTTTTTTACTTCTACACATGCTTTTTCACATTGTTCGTCAAAATTAAATTTCGCATTCTTGTGGAGCAACCGATTTAATGAATATACAATTTTACTTAAATTTTGAATAAATCTTCCATAATAATTTACTAACCCCAAAAATGAACGTATCTCGTCCTTACTCTTTGGTTTTTTAATTTCTTAAATAGCCATTATTTTGCTGTCCATTTTACGGATTACGATCAATAATGTAACCACAATATTTCTGTCCTCCAAAAATTCCGATTTATCCCAATTCACTCGCATGTTGTGTGCGTTAAGTCTTCGCATGACTTCATCATCTGGTGCTGTTACTTTGATATCATCAAGAAACACTGAGACACCTGGTATATCGTTGATTAGCCTGTCCATGAATCGTTACCATTTAGCTGGCGCGCAAGCAACACCAAACATCAGTCGTGTAGATTGATAAAGTCCCTTATGAGTATTTAGTGTAAGCAAGTGTCGATCATTCGGATGGATTTCCAATTGCAAGTAGGCTTTTGATAAGTCAAGTTTTGAAAATTTGTCTCCACCGCTCATCAAACTGAACAATTCATTGATTGTTAGCAGTGGATGCTCATCTATCACCAAACCTGGATTCAATGTTAAGCGCACTGTTTCTTTCCTTTTTGGTACTACCACCTACGGTGTAGCCCATTCACTACGGTCAACTTTTTCGAACACGCCTTGTTGTATCATGTCCTCCAATTCACGTTGAACTGCCTCCCATAACGAAAACGCCACTCTTCCTGGTTTCAGGAATTTCGGCACGCAATTTGGTTTAACGTACAGCCGTGCTTGATGACCACTAATTTTGCCCAATGTAGATAAAAATAAGTTTGGAAATTTTTTTTTCCATATCTGTAAGCAGTTAGACTTCATATCGGTAATTTGTTTAATGACCACCTTCGTAGATATTCCTTATTGCAAGTTTACTTTTTGCATTTTAATCCATTCGCAGACACACAGTGGTTTGTGTTGAGTACGAATAATATATAGATTAAGAGTGTTTGTTGTATTTACACATATAACACTCACCTCTACATATACAATACAATCCAACTGTGTTTTGCAGAAGCTATAAAGTTGCAAATCACTCTTTTTGAGCTTTAACTTACTAAAATATTTTTTGCCATCATCTAAACTCATTACTGACACCGGTGTTCCAGTGTCCACCTCAAAGTTAATTGGTATTTCATTTACGTTAAACATGCAGTATAATTTTTCACTTGCTTCTTCTTTGTCTTTTTCTATTTTCGCTATTTCTCCACATGGTTTTTCATTATTATGTGACGTATAAACATACACACTTTTCGTAAATGTCGTTTTATTTTGCAAAAATGACAAATCGTATTTCTATGCTTACATTCTTTTGTCAAATGTGTAGGACTGCCACGTCTGTAGCATTTTTTCTTAGCTTCAGATATGTTAATTGATAGTTGCAAATTTTGGTTACTGGTTTTTAAACCTCTTCGTTTAATACCATGTATTTTATTTACCATTTCTGCAGAACTTTGATGTACGGTTCGGTGTAATTTCATTCCACCCTTTTCCGCTCCTTCGTATGCCGTTGCTATCTTAACTGCGTCTTCCAATTTTACTGTTTTCTTTGCTTTGTATTCTTTGGTTATTTAAACCAAAAACAAATTGATTTCGCAATGCAGTGTCTAAATACGTTCTGAAATTGCAATGCACAGCCAATTTACGCAGTTCCAATAAAAATTCTTCACACGTTTCTTCTGCTTTTTGTTTTCGCAAATGAAACCGGTAGTTTTCCAAAATATCATTTGGCGTTAGATTAAAATGTTCATCTAAAATCTGTACGATTTGTTTATATGTATTTTCCTCTGGTGTTTTTGGCAACAATTTGTCACATAGCACATTGTATGTTGATGCACCCATATAATGCAATAAGAATTGATGCTTTTTTGTAACATCACATCCAAACAGTTCTAATGCAATCTTCAACCGTTTTACCCACCGGATCCAAGTCATAACTTCCGGATTAAAGGCCTCAAAATTGAACGCTGCGGCCATATTTAATGTTGAAAACGATACAATTTCACTTGAATTATCACCAGTCATTAACACCATTTCGTTTCATCAATTTTACTCGTTTTTCTTTTTATCCTCGTCACCAATTTATTAGAGTAGTACAAATATTTTTGACTTAAGTTCAACGATGGCAACTATTAGAGTAGTAAATTAGACATGTGAATACTTCACCTTTCATTCACATACACAACCATTTATTTAATATTACATGTTTTATTGTATTTGACATTTCATTAGCCAACGTCAACTACGATGGCTGTAACACATTCCAACGCTTGATCCAACTTTCCATACAAGTTTTATAGGCCGTCGAAGGTATGGCTTTTAGTTCAAGCAGCGAATTCTTTTTTATAGCCTCTATGGTCTCAAAACGTGTTCCTCGCAATGGCAATTTGAGTCGGAAGAGGAAAGAGGAAAAAGTCACACGAGGCCATATCTGGAAATTACGGTGCTTGGTTGATGATATTAGCTGCGTTTCAGCAAACATGATCCGCTCAATTTTACATGCAAAACAAAAACAATGGGGTAAGCCAGCACGTTTATAAAAAAACCATCGCAAACTGCTTGCAAGTTTAAGCTATATTCATGCTTCCTTTTGAAATAAGCCTAATTGCTATGGTGAGGTGCATTTATTTTAACATGTGTGCTGTCAATCACGAACGGAAATTTTGCAATTGATATAAGCTAAACACTAGTTCTTTCAATTATTCTCCATACAGAAGCTTTTGGTATGCCAAAACAAATACCAAATTCGCGAAAAGTATTTATATTTGCCATATACCACAAAAATATGTAAATTTTCTTCATTGCTCTCGTCCAATTGTGACCACCACGGTTATTTTGTATTTGCTGATTGGATTTTATTAACAAATCTATTAGAATATGAAACATAATTAATATATAGCAATTGTATTTTATATGCGCAAATACCAATCAAATAATCTTTAACGGAACAATTATTGATCGTTTCCATAAAATTTCCACTATATCCATGCTGATGCACTTCATCCCTTCAGCTTAATACACTTGGACTAGTGTTTAAAAAGAAAATGGAGGAGTCAGTTTTGCTCGATAATTCTAATAAAATCTGCAATTTCCATTTATTTACTATAGAATTAAATTTAAGTTTTTAAGTAAATACTAAATAAAAACTTACATTTCATACTTCAGACATTTCAACAGATTTTATTTATTTTCCAAGTTTTAGATTTTTTGTATTCAAAATTTTCTCACTTATTTTTTTAGCGCCAAAATTATTCACATAAATCAAAAAATTTTGTACACAAACCCAACTGGCATATTTCATGCGTTGCCAATTATTTTCAAACGTGATCCGTATCGTTTCAGCAAAGATGATTCATATCATTGAGCGGATCATGTTTGCTGAAACGCAGCTATTGATGGAGTTTTTAGCCAAAAACTGCGACACAACCAACACTGTGTGAGCCGGTGCGTTATCGTGGTGTAAAATCCATGAGTTTTCCTCCCATGAATCTGGTCTTTTTTTGCGAATGGGCCCACGCAAACGACGTATACCAGCAAAATAATACTCCGTATTCACCGTTTGACCGTGCGGAGGGAATTCATAGTATACCACACCACGAATATCGAAGAAAACAGTCAGCATAACCTTGATTTTAGACCGACTTTGGCGTTCTCTTTTTGGTTTCGGCTCACTTTCGAAGCACCATTCAGTCGATTGTTGTTTGGTGGGCATGTCAAATTCATAGACCCATGTTTCATCATCAGTTATGATACGTTTGATAAATGTGGGGCCACTATTTGCGTTAGAAATCATCTCTTTGGCCATATCACAATGACGCTTTTTTTTTGAATGAAATTCAGCTAAAAATCGCCACTCGAAAATTTTTCGACTTCTTCTATAACTATATATATATAGTTATTTATATATATATATATATATATATATAAGTGATAGTCATACCTCTGACTGATATAACTTAAATATATAATGTAGTGCATACACTTCCACACTTCTAATTTAATGCAAGCATAATCTCAATTCGAATCAACGCTTCTATTTTAATGTAAAATTAATTTCAATTGGGAGCAATACTTCTATTTTATTGTAAACATAAGTTCAGTAGAATAAAGGCTGAAAAAGACACCTGCAAATTACAAATCCAGCATTAATATATCTTTTGTGAAACATTGCCTTTTTTGGTAATGTTTAGATACGAAACTGGAAGTGATGTTCAAATCTTAAGGTTTAGACATAAGTTATTATTTTCATGATATACATTCAATAAAGACAAATCAAACGAATCGATGGAGTTTTACTTTTATTTAAAAGAAAATACATATAATATATAGAAAACAAAAAAAAATATATATATATATGTATGTATATATTGTAACGATTCTTTCTTGGGGTCGTTGTTTATTTGCTGAGGTATGGTCAGCCTGTCCAGAATTGTCACAATAAATTTTTAATTGCGACCAAAATACTCAAAGAAGTGATTTTTGTTTATAAAGTTTAGGCTTTATTATAATTAAAAATTTTATAATTCAAATAAGAAAAAAATACACAATAACGAAATAATTAAAAATGATATTATTAGGTTCATCCTAATCGATTCGGAGCACAGTACTTGTCTTGGATGTCCTGGTGTAGATCTGGTACTGGTGATGTGTTCTTCAAAGCTGTTATTTTAAAACGTGTAACAGCCGGTCGTATCGATATATATCTGATTGAATACCTTCGTGCGAATATATCCTGATATGGATATATTCCTTTGGGTTTTAATTAAAAATTATTTCACTTGCAGTAGGCGTACTACAGCCGATCGCAGTGCAATAATTGTACACACAAGATATTCCTTCGGGTGAATATATCCTGATATGGATATATTCCTTTATGTTTAAATTAAAAATTATTTTACTTGCAGTAGGCGTACCACAGCCGATCGCAGTTTAATAATTGTTAATACAAGATATTCCTTCATGTCACTAATTTCTTTATATCGAAATTAATTTAATGCAACTAGTGCTAATTAGAACTTGTAATCCTCATGTGTATGTTCCTTAGTAAATATTTTACAAGTCGCCGTCTGAACAAAAATGCGCGTCTTAAATACTCAACCAACCGAGCTTTTTTCGTAGCGTATCATTTTATTTACAGCTGATCTCACGCAAGTCTTGTTTACTTGCCGTTCTGCTTGTGCACTTTGCGTCTCTTTAAGCTTCTCTTGCGGCGAATATTTTTGGCAGATTATTGCAAAATGTGACTAAAATTGCATTCTATGCTTCTTTTGATTTTTTTAATTTATTTAATTTAATTCTTAATAAATATTAATTTAATAAATATAAAATTAATTTAAAAAAATAGAAATATAATTCATAAATAAATCAGGTAAGTGTATGATTCATTTAATTAATTACATTTTTCAAATTTTTATTTCAACGTAATATATGTAAATTTATATTTAGTTATATACACATAATTGTATGTTCTCATTATACATAAGCATAAAGAATAAAGAATAAAGAGTTCAGTTGTTGCTGAGCATGTATACGAATAACACATGGCGCAGCCGATACGGCAAATGTTGACGATAAAATTGTTATAAGTGCGAATAATTGCAGACTACAAAAAAATTATTAGAAGAAGAAAATTTATCTTAACAAACATCAATTAAAATAGCACGCAATTTTGAACTTATTCAAGGCCAAGCAACTGACTTACAACAACAAAGTGTAAAACAACAACGAAATACTGAATATTCATCAGTTGATATGGTAAGCAAAACAGTTATTAATATTGAGCAAAAATATTGAGCAAAAATTCCAAGAAAAAGATCAAATAAAGAATTGCAAATTCTGTAAGTCTACACATCTATACAAAAAATGCCCTGCGTTCGGCAAACGTTGTAATAACTGTGGTCGCTGTGATCATTTTAGCGTAGCTTGTTTTTCTACAAAGATAAGAGAGATTCGAGAAGGCAATTCACTCTTACAAAATGATGATTTGTTTTTGAACTGTGTATGCCAAACATCTAGTGAAAGAAAACGATGGTATGAAAAAATTCGCGTAAATGACTGTTTATAAAATTTAAATTAGAAACAGGGGCTGATGTGAATGTTCTGCCGTTACGCTATTTGAAATATATAAAAAATTCTGTTATGGAAACAAACGTTGCACCGCCAAAAAGATATGTAGGGTCAAATCTTAAGTATATAGGCACTATTAATTGCACAGTTATGTGTCGTTATGAAGTTACAATATTAAGATTTAATGTTATTGATACCATATATGAGCCGCTTTTGGGTTTAAACGCTTGTTCAAAATTAAATTTAATAAAACGAATTGATTCAATACAAACAGGTGGAAAAAATCAGTTTATACAAAAAATCGCAGATATTTTTGAAGGCTTGGGCTGTTTCGTACAATAAAATTGAGAGCGAACTATACACCGGGTGTAAAACCCGCTCGCAGAATACCGTTAGCTTTGACAAACCGTGTAAAATCTGAATTGAAACGTGTGGTTGATCAAGGCGTTATTGAACGAGTCGATGGATCGGTGGAACATGCATCAAACTTAGTCATAGTGGAAAAGAAAAAAGGTCAATTAAGGTTGTGCACTGATCCGCAGGATATTAATGAAGAAATTTTGCAAGAAATATCTTTCTTACCTGCAAAATTAGCAGGTAAGAAATACTTCACAGTACTTGATTTGAAAGAAGGCTTTTGGCAGATTGGTTTGAGTTTAAAGGCCAGCGAAACTTGCATATTCAACAGCTCGTTTGGGTGCTATTGATTCAAGCGCTTACCTTACGGTATAAAAATCGGATCAGAGGTATTTCAAAAGTACAATGAACGAAATTTTAGCGATATGGAACACGTTATTGTTTTTATAGACGATATTTTAATCGCGGCGAATACTATGAAAGAACATGAAAAAATTTTGGAAAAAGTAGTTGAGCAGGCGAAGCAGCTTAATATAAAATTTAATAAGGATAAAATACAGTTTAAAGTTAAAGAGGTAAAATACCTTGGTAAAATTATTTCTGAAAATGGCATAACATGCGATCCAGATAGAATAACAGCTATTTTGAATATCAGTAAGCCGAAAGATAAAAAAGATTTACAAAAACTATTGGGTATGGTGAATTAATTGCGAGAATATATACTAAATTTATCCGAAACTTCACAGCCATTAAGAGAATTGCTTAAACAAGGTATATTATTTCAGTGGCAGTCAATCCATGAAAATAGTTTAAAATTAATGAAAGAAATGATAACTAATGCTCAAACTTTAAGTATGTTCGATGATAATTTACAAGTCACAATTAAAACTGATGCATCAAAATTTGGTATAGGTTATTGCATCATGCAGAATGGTAAACCGATTGCTTTTGCCTCTAGAAGCCTCACAGATACTGAGGTAAATTATGCGCAGGTGGTGTCGCTATACTGGAGAAGAATTTCTGTAAAATTCCATCAGCTAGATTACAACGTTTAAAGTTTAATAAAATACGACATAAATCTGATTCACGTTCCATGTAAACAATTATACATTGCTGATCTGTTATCAAGATATTATATTGAAGGCGAAATACGTACAGAAATAGAAGATTTAAATGAATTCGTTCATTCAGAGCTTGTTCAGAGCTTGTGAAAGATAATTGTGAAAAGCAGTTAAAATATTTGCTGTTGACTAATTGGCCAGAAAATAAGAGTAAACTAAGTGATGATGTGAAATTTTCTTGGAAGTTCCGCAATGATTTGATCATTGAAAATGATATCATATTTTATTATGATCGAGTAGTTGTGCCGAGTTCATTACGCGATTATGTTTTGACACAGTTGCATATTTCTCACATAGGTATCGAAAAGACAAAAAGGAAAGCTAGAAGCCTGATATATTGGACCAAAATAGATCTAGATATCGAAAATATGATAAATAATTGTAGTTCCTGCCAAAAACATCGCGCAACAAATATAAAAGAACCTATGTTACCTCATCAAATACCTGATTTATCATATAATAAACTCGATATTTGCGAATATGCAAAAAAGACTTATTTAGTTGTTTCAGACTATTATTCAAGATATTTAGACACAATTTCATTAAAAACAAAAACAGCAAGTGAATGCATAGCAAAATTGAAATCGGTAGATATAAAATTAACCACAATAAGTCCGAGATATGCTCAATCAAATGGTTTTGCCGAAAAGTCAGTAGGTATAGCTAAAAGTTTAATTAAAAAAGCTCTGAAAATAATCAAGAGCTATGGCTTGCTCTGCTTGATTATAGAAACACTCCATTCAAAGAAATCGATGCCTCGATGTCAGAATTATTAATTAGCAGAAAAACTAGAACGCTACAAACTTGTATTAACCTCACCTAGTTCCAAACATTAGCAAAAACATAACAAATAAATGTAATTATACAAAAGACTATTACGATCGAAATGCTAAAAATAAAGCCGAATTTAGAAAGGGAGAAAAGGTATGATATCAGCATATGCAAAAAGGATGGATCAAGGCGATAGTGGTTGACATACATCACTCCCCACGTTCCTGTTGGGTACAGCTTGAAGATGACTCAGTTCCACGCAGAAATTCGAAATGGTTGCGTTTACGCAAAAATAATTAAATATGCTTATTATTGTATTAAATATTAGTCTACCTACATGAATTCAGTTTATTTAATAATAACTATGTTATAATTGAAATTTAACTATTTTAATAATGACTCCTTACGTAAAAATATTTGTATTTAACTTAAGAAGGTAGATGTTATATACAGCCACTCGCATATATCTGCGTACACCTCAAAAAAATTTTAAAATCAATCTTTCAACTCAAATTATTCGATCATTTATTAATATTTTTAACTAATTCTTTTTTTTAAACATAACTATAATTTATTGTCTTCAATAATATATTTTTTTCAAAATTTTTTAACAATGTCTTCTATTTTATTTTTAATTTTAAAATTAAGACTACGAAAAAATCTACACGCAAAAGTCTGCGTACATATGGTTGAAGTTGCGTAGAAGGCAAGATTTTGCGATTACAGTTATGTTGTTTTTTCGTGGATTTTGCTTATATTGTCTAAGCAATTAGTATTGCACTGTTAAGCTGAGTTATTGCATCACATTTCAGAGAATTACAGCATGGAGAGTAAAGGCAAAGAAATATCTGTTGGGGAGCGAAAAATGATCATAAAACTATTCTTAGATGGGAAATCTTATAGAGAAATTGGTGCATTAGTTGGAAGAGCTCACTCCTCTGTCCAAAAAGTAATTAATAATTACGTTTCCACTGGCAGTATCTTACCAAAGGCTCGATCTAGCCGTCCGCATTTGCTAACGGAGCGCGAGCAGAAGACGATTATTAAGTCTATTCAGCGTAATCCCAGGATGACAGCCCACTCAGCACAGATTCAAATCAAGGATAGTTTTTCCAAAACAGTTTCCGCGGATACGGTACGTCATGTAATAAAAAAGGCCGACTACCACAGTAGAGTCGCCCGTAAAAAACCAATGATATCAGAAGTCAATAGGCAAAAGCGCTTAACTTTTGCTAATGAGTTTATTTCAAAACCCCCAGACTTCTGGAATCAAGTTATATTTTCTGACGAAAGTAAATTTTGCATGTTTGGAAACAAGGGCAAAGTTTTGGTATGGAGGAAAAGCGGAGAAGCATTTAAAAAAGAAAATTTAGTCGGCACAGTTAAACATGGAGGAAGCGGCATAATGGTGTGGGGGTGTATGGCATCAAGCGGCGTGGGAAACTTGACATTAATCGAAACAAATATGAATCAGGAAATGTATATCAACATTTTGAAAAACAATTTAAAAGAAAGTGCTGAGAAATTGGGGCTTGAACGTGAATTTTGGTTCCAGCAAGACAACGACAACGACCCAAAGCACACGGCGCAGAATACAAAGCTTTGGCTGCTTTATAATGTTAAATAACAGCTGCGAACACCTCCTCAGAGTCCTGATCTGAACCCTATAGAACATTTGTGGGATCTCCTCGAGCGAAAAATCCGAAAACACACAATAACATCGAAAAAAATGCTCAAGGATGTAATTGTGGAGGAATGGGGCAATATTACTGCTGATGAAACAAAAAAACTTGTCGATTCCATGCCAAAACACCTTGCGGAGGTTTTGCAGAGAAAAGGATACCTTACAAGTTATTAAAAAGAGTATATTATTACTCTATTTATAGGTTAAAGTGAGCTGTACGCAGACTTTTGCGTGTAGATTTTTTCGTAGTGTTAATTTTAAAATTAAAAATAAAATAGAAGACATTGTTAAAAAATATATTATTGAAGACAATAAATTATAGTTATGTTTAAAAAAAAGAATTAGTTAAAAATATTAATAAATGATCGAATAATTTGAGTTGAAAGATTGATTTTAAAATTTTTTTGAGGTGTACGCAGATATATGCGAGTGGCTGTATATGTAAATTTATATTTAGTTATATACACATAATTGTATATTCTCATTATACATAAGTGTAAAGAATATAAAGTTGTTGCTGAGCATGCATACGAATAACACATTTATTAAATGAACTTTATTGCAGATATCTTCAACATTTGTTACCAGTGTTATATTAGTTGTTGTGTTGTGTATAAAATGAATAAAACTGTGTTGTGATGTTATTTCTGTTTTTTAGTTCATTGTAATGTTTGTACCAAAGTGATGTGTCCAATATATATTTATGTAGGCGGAAATTAAATGTAAATTTCCATCCTTACAATATATATATATATATATATATATCTATATATGTATATATATATATATATATATATATTGAATTGTTTACTTGTTTTTATTCTAACACGTTTTTATTATTGTGAATTTTACTTGACTTTATAATTAGGCACTTACCATTATCGCTGAATTGACGTCACCTCGCGCTATTGATGTACTTAGCTAAAAAAGATTTTTTTTAAATCTATGTATAAAAAAACAGACACCTGCGGCTCGTTTATGTAACTATCTCACTTAATTTTTTCGAACGATTTTCTCACTTTTGACAATTAGTCACTGGAAGCGTTTATGTAACTGTGGTGAATTCTTTTTCTCACTTTTTTTCATTCGAGTTTTTGTCACTGGGCAAATTGCTTACCAGATGTTTTGAATTATAATTTAAAGTTATATTTAGTGATAGTGAAAACATTTATTTTATTTAAATGAAATATTTATTAAAAGTGATGTAAGTACTTATATAGATACATATGTATACATAATTTTAAATATATTAATAAGTATTATTAATAAAGTGAAATGTTAATTTCATTTGCGATTTTTTAGAAAAAATTTTTGTGTAGTCATGTGTTGAAAGCATAAATATATATATTACTACAGCTGCTAAAGCAAAATATTTGTATTCCTCGGGGTCAATTTTCGGGTCCGGGAAGTCATAAAGAGACTGAAAACTTTTGGCGAAACTGTGCTGAAGAACAAATACTTCTGGAAGATCTAATAAAACTCCATAGCAATCGAAAAAAAGGAATTTAAAGTAAATAAATTTGTTCTTGTACTTTTGATACAAGTGCTATTTGTTATTTTAATTTTATTTAATTTTGCATACATCACCAACAAAATAAATAAAATATAACTAGCAACTGGAGTATTGAATGGCGGAAAACTCTTAAGGGAATGATAAAGAGATGATAGCATTGATTTCAGAGCATGCAGTAGATGGGGATCAAAATACCCCTGAAACAAGCATTTCGATAAATATAAGACGTGTTTTATGTGTTACATATTGATAACAACAATTTTTGTTTTCTTCTACAATATCAGCAATCAGATTTCTTTGAGTAGGAATTTTTGAGAGTAAAGAAATTGTAGATAACGCCCACTCAGCAATAAGTATCAACGCTTTAAGCGCCTCATTACTGAACACAATGAAAAGCAGAACCAGATATCTCAAGAGGTGCTTACAGTATTGAAAAGCATTAACAATATGTTGGATTTGGTAATTACCAACACAAAAAAAGGTTAAGTAAAATACATACATATTCATATATGTACTCAGCATGTACATTGTACTATATTTAGTATTTTAATTATTTTAAATACAACAGTCATAATAAAAGCAAACTTAACACAAATTTAAGTATAGTTTTTCAATGAAAATATGAAATTTATTATATTAAAAATATATATTGTACTATATTAATTATGTTAAATACAGCAATCATAATAAAAACAAATTCAAATTAAATTTAAATATAGTTTTCCAGTTAAAATATGAAATTAACGTTTCGTTTTCATCAGTTCCTCTCATCTCACCATAACGTTCTCGCATGGTGAGTTTTTCCTGCTACGTAAATGGAAAACTAGAAAGAAGTGCCAAAAAGCAAGTAAGAACATTTTCGCAAGAAATCGTTCGAGTTTAATATGAACGATTTACATAAACCAGCCACTGATGTGCTTGTAAATACTATTTACAATATATACCATTTATGTGATTTGTCTTTAAACATTACTGTTATAAATTAATAAATTTATATTATAATATTATATTTTTTTTGTTCGTAAATTACAATTCCATAATCAAAAAAAACTGAATTCATTTTACGAAATCACAGAAAACCTATTTTCTTTTATGAATAAAAAAATTTTAAACTAAAAGTAAATTAAAAGATACTTACTAAGAATTAAAATTAAATTAAATTAAATTAAAAAATTGTTAAAAATTAAAAAAAATTAAGTTGAAATAAACAAAAACAGAATTTCTTCAGAAAAGTTTTAATTCCTTTCGGTGAGTTTTACTACAGTTAGTTGTAATATGTAATACGCACTATTATTCAGTATACCAATAAAATTATTCTCTTTCCTAAATTTGATCAGCAAAACGTGTATAATAAAACGTGCTAATAAATCAAAGCTAATTCCAACCGCTTGTAATTTCAACAACTGACTTTATTATAAAATTATTTAGTCTTTTATACAAATCAAATGCAACCGTAATTGCAAGATATACAATAAATAAAATAGCTTATTATTTAATTCGCACCAATTGCTTACCAAGCAAAAGTTGCGAGCGTTTTACTTATGACCTAATTCCTAGTTTTTTGTTGATACGTCAACCAAAAAATTAAGTAACAGGTGTGAGCGATTAACTCATGACCTAGTTCTTAGTTTTTTGTTGATTCATCAACATTATGCCGGCTCTGGGTTGGTATAAGGAGCTGGTCTAGATTTGGTAGCCTCAGCAGGTTATTGATTATGTACAAGACCAAGCAATATCATGGATGTTGATCTACGATTATTGGCTGGTGTTGATGGTATTTGCGGTTTAATGTAACATATATAATATAGTACTCCAACGAATATGATTATTATTATAGCTGTGGTTCAGATAACCCATTTTATCCAATATTGATGAGTTATTTTTTTTTCCAAGGTATTTTATTGAATTGATCCATATTGTCCTGAGCATCTCTTGCGGAGTACAAAAACATAGTTGATAAGTCTTGCATCAATGGGATAACGGTTTCATTTGTAATTTTATACATTTTCCTGTCAGGTATCGTGATGTTTTGTATGCTGATTGGTTAAACGTGGTGTGTGATTGATTGGAATTCTTTCATCATTCTTCCTTCAAGTTGAATAGTCTTAGAATGTATTATACAATCTGGAGAGATGCGGATTTTTTTTTTTATGTTTATATAAATTTATTTTATTTGATTAAATAAATTTTTATAAGAGTAACTAGCTAACAATAATAATAATAAGCTAACACACAATTTTAATCCACATTTATTAAGAATTTAATCAGAAATCACGCAAGTTCATTTATCACGCATTTCGGACAGGTTGCGACCAAAGATCGCAAGGCTTTAGACGCTTAAGGTGACGTGTTCGCCAATTGATGCCAGTTCATTAGCTTCATCATTCGGATGAGAGTACAGTCGCTGCAAGTGCATTCTTGCATTTCGCTGTATTTCTTCAACCACCGTATTTATCCCTAGATCACGACGCAGATCAGAGTTCCTTACGTACCATGGTACATTTGCCACACCCCTTAATATAACGTTTTGGAATTTTTGTATGGTTTCAACATGTGTGCTGCTAGCGCATCCCTAGAGCTGAATACCATATGTCCAAATTGGTTTCAATATTTGTTTGAAAATTAAAAGCTTGTTATGAAGTGACAGTTTCGACTTCTTTCCAATAAGCCATTTGATTGATCTGTATTTTATATTCAGTTCATCTCTCTTTTTTTTACATGTTCATTCCATCTCAGCTTTGCATCCAATGTCATACCGAGGTACTTATCAATGTAGAGGGGCATAAATCTGATATTTCGGTTTGTAAAGTTGACGTGAACTGATTTATAGTGGTTAAATTTTATTTTCGACTTTTCAGCCCAAGCAATAATGTCATTGACAGAAGACTGCAGATGCCTGGCTGCTGTTAGTTCATCATCTCCAATCGCTAGAACAGCTGTATCGTCAGCGAACGTCGCTGTAAACGTCGCTGAGCTCGTTGGCAAATCATGTGTGTATATTAAATATAACAAAGGACGAAGTACACTGCCTTGGGGTACCCCAGCGTTGATTTTTTGAAGTTTACTGTAATCGTTTCCATGCTTAACACGGAAGTAACGATTGGACAAATAAGAAGAAACCATATCGAAATACTCCAACGGAAAAATGAGTCTTATTTTGTTAGTAGATCTGTATGACAAACTTTGTCGAAAGCCTGGGATACGTCTAAAAATACTGCTGAACATACTTTCTTTTCCTCAAGAGCAGTTTCGATTACGTTTGTGATTCTGTGGACTTGATCAATGGGCGAGTGATTACACCTGAATCTAAATTGATGCATAGGTATGGTCTGCTGTTGTTCAAGTAAAGGCAACATCCGTTTGAGCATAATCTTTTCAAATACTTTTGAAAGCACAGGTAGGAGAGCTATTGGCCTACAGGAGCTAACCTTGTTTGCATCTTTCCCCGGTTTAAGAACCATAATAATTTCTGAGACCTTCCACAACGAAGGGAGATATTTCAATCGTAGAACAGCATTGAAGATGTTAGTAACTTTTACTATGCAGTTAGCTGGGATTTCTCTAAGAAGTTCTGCAGTTATGAGATCATATCCTGGTGTTTTTTTTAACTTAAGTTCATTCTTTATTATCATCATTACTTCAAGCTCGCTATTAGTACCCACATTACAAGTTTCAACACTATTCTCACTATCAGAAATAGAGAATACTTTTGTTAAATGCTCAGAAAAAACTTCTGCTTTTTCTTTATCACTATTGGCCCATTGGCTAGTGAAGGTCTTTATTCGTGCGTTATGTGAGGCTGGACGTTTTATGTTTCGAGTGCATTTCCACAAGGAGTAATCTGTGCTGCGATCATTTGTCAAATCAGACAAGTATGAATGGAATTAATTATTTTTAAAGCGTTTGATCTCAGAGGTAAGTTCTTTAGTCAGCCTATTTAAATTAGCTTTATCTGCTGGGGATCTCGAGTGTTGCCACTTTTTCCTTATTTTACGTTTTTTTGTAGTAGTTCTAATATGACTGTTGGATATCTAAGCGGATAATTTAATTTCTTCCATATAAGAGTGCTTAACCACGCGGCTTGTTGAAGCTTTCTTGTAAGGTCTATAATTTCGAACTCCACATTGTCTTCACCGTAAATTTCAGTCGAAGCCGAAATATTATTAGAAAGAAATGTTCTAAAGTAATTCCAGTCAGTTGACTTATTGACAATGTAAGTGGCTATGTTGTTAACAATAGGAGAGCCATATGTTTCTGGATGACATGCATTCACAGCCAGTTTGTTGTATCGCTTTTAGAAGTTCTCTACCCTTGATTGTGATTAGACGAGAACCCCAATGCGTATGCTTTGCATTGAAATCACCGCACATGATGAGGCGGTGTTTGTGCATTTCAATAAGCTGTTCTGTACTGCTCTGTTTTAATTGTGTGCCTTGGCGGGCTGTAGACAGAAGTAATTTGTAATTTACATTGCAGATCAAGCATAATGGTTATCGCCTGAAAATCTTCATTGGAGATTATTTTGGATACGAAATACTTAAAAGATTTCCGAATTAAGATTCCACTTCCTCCTCGAGCGCAATTACTGGGATTTACTACGTGATGAAACTGGTAGTTGTTAAATTTTAGGTATGAATGATGTGTGAAATGCGTTTCAGAAATTAGGCAGACATCTACTTCTCTGGCTGCTAAAACACGTTCAAGCTCTCTAAAATGTTTGAGTAAACCATTAGAGTTCCAAAGCATTATTTTTAGTAAACTTGACATTATTAATTAAGTTATCTTTTTTTGTTCTAACTTAGTAAGCCTCTTATCTAACATTTTATAAAAGCTTTCTTGTTGAGTTAATTTTTCTAATATTTGGTTAAACATTTTATGATTTTCATCAGTCTTGGCGTTGGATCGCACCATTTCAGCGTACGTTGGATTGTTTTTGTTAGTAGGTTTTAAGTTTTTGTTTATTAAATCAGATGGTTTATTATTATGTTGATTTTTGGTCACTTTATTTCGCTGGAGATTTCCATTCTTCTCTTGAATTATTTTATTTCTTTGTTTTTGGAGCTCCTTAGCCACTACACAACCTCTGTAATTGGCCGGATGTTCTTCTCCGCAGTTGCAGCATTTAGGTTGTTGCTGATCAGGCTTTTTGCATTCTATTGTCTTATGGTTGCCGGCACATTTAACACATCGGGCTATTTTGCCACAATAGTTTTGAGTGTGTCCATATTCTTGACATGTTTTACATTGTGGTATTTGTCTCGACCGCTTTATTGTTTCTATTTTAATTACATAATTCAATATACATGTCAAGTGGCTCTTTTGAGAAGGGCTTCCACTTATTTACCGCATTTAGAATGTTCAATCCTTTCTGTTGCAGGTCAGTTACAATCTCAGACGGGTCACATGATTTTGGAAGGTGTCTAGCTATTACTTTTATCGGACGCAGTTGTTTATTTTCATAAGAAAACCAAGCAATTTTTTGCGTAGATAATGCTTTTGTTATTGATCTGTAGTCGTTAACCTCAAGTGTACTGATTTTATACAAAGTATTATTTAAAAGTCTAATAGAAAATTCTTCTTTACAGTTGTTTTTAGCAATGAGAAGGAGATCTGAGTAGTTCATTCCTTCTGAGACCATAATTGGCGGTGGACGTGATGATTTTTGGTCTGCTGAGGCATTCTTAGTTGCATAAACTGATGCAATATTTTTGTCCTTGGAAGGAGATATGGAATCAGGAGAGCGATCAGGTTTTCTCTTCTTGGCGGGACTTATCTTGAAGATCCACTCCGTTTCTTTCGCAAGTTCATCTTCATCAGTTTCATATACCATTTGATTTTAATGTGCACAATCAAATGGTATATGAAACTGATGAAGATGAACTTGCGAAAGAAACGGAGTGGATCTTCAAGATAAGTCCCGCCAAGAAGAGAAAACCAGACTTTTGGGTAACAGGTAATGGAGAATCTTTAAGCAACTCATTTTCTTTTTTAAGAATTTCTATCTCATTTCTAAGTTGAAGACATAGCTGCTCCATATGGTTTATTTTTTCTATATATTTAGCTATAGCACTACTTTCGGCTTTCTCTTTAAATTTTGATAGTAGTAGTAGTAGCTTTATTTTTACTTCATTTTAAAGTTATTATATTACATCGAAGTTATATAATAATTATAATACATATAATTATAATAAATATACATAAAGCTTACAGCTATGGCATTTTATCCGTCTGCCGGAAGTTTAGATTAATCTAATAGCTAATTAACTAATAACTAATTAATCCAATTTTTATAAATATTAAATAGGTATTCTTGCTTATGAGCTCAATACAACATAAAAATTAAATTAAATTACTTTAACAAAAATAATAGATTTTATATCAGTTAATTTAAAAGTATTCATTAATAATTTTTTGCTTATATTTAAATGTAGTTTTAATAAACGCCGTTAACAATCTCAAGTTGGGGCCATTCAGTAACCGTATGGTTTCATTGACATCGAGCGCGGGTTTACCGAAGTACAGCAATCTATGTTCTTTAAAAATTGGGCATTCACCTACTAAGTGTATAACATCGCCTTTCAATTTAAGGTTGCATATCGTGCACAGCGTGTCTAGACTTTCATGCGGTACGTAGCACAATCGTAGGAGCTCGCCGCGGGTTTTGAAGATTGTCCTTATTGTTTCTAGGTCATATTGCTCGTGAAAGTAATTATTGACACCTAGATCATAATTCAACTTACTATATGCATCTCTCGATATACTGTTTCTTGCCGTTTCTACAAAATTTCTACGTTCTTCAATACTTAGTTTCGTTATTATATTTTTTTGCCACATTTTCCAGTTTTCATTAATACTCAAATCATTAGTTATATTTAACTCGGATGCCAGATTTGACCATTTTTCAAAAAATAATGTTTTTTCATTTATTAGGTACTGCGCTAATGTTTTTTGAATCCTATTGTCTGGCAAATTCCTAACACGATTGATGTAATCAAAATGCAATTTTAATGTTTGGGTATATAGCGTCGGTAGACCAGTTTCTAAATGCACCATATAATTTGGGGTATTTTTCGGCAAACGAAACTTTCTCTTTATATAAAATGTCTGCAATTTTTCTACTGCGTCATATTTATCAACACCCCAGATTTGCGCTGCATAATTTAGAACTGACTTAACTGTGGCTTCAAAAACTTTGTATTTTACGGGCAGTGACACTTTCGGATTTCCTAAGACATTTATCCAGGTACAATTAATAGCCAATTTAGCTTCCTTTAACTTCTCGTTCAAGTGGTTATCGAATTTTGCGTTATATTTCATATTTATTCCTAAATATTTATAATTATTAACCACTTCTAATTGATCATCGTTAAGGTACCATTTTTCATCATTTCTCAATCTTCTAGCATGTTTCCTAAATACCATCACTTTTGATTTGTCTGTATTTATAGATAGTCCCCATAAGTTGCAATATCTATTTAATTCATCTATCATATTTTGTAACATTATTGGAGAATCTGCAAACAACACAATATCATCAGCATATAATAGTACTTTTAGGCACATATTGGCAATCGTAACACCACCAGAAATAAATTTACTTATGTCATCAACGAACAGTGCAAACAATATAGGGCTTAAGACACAACCTTGTCTCGCTCCGGTACACGTTTGAAACCATCTCGAAGTACTTCTTCCGTCCCATACTGTTGACTCATTGTTGCAGTATAGACTTTGCAGTATTTTGAAAATTTTTGTTGAAAAACCCAGCTGGCTTAGTTTGTAAAATAGTACGTTTCTTTGTATTGTATCGAAAGCAGCTTTAAGATCTACGTAAAAAACATATAACTTCTTGCTTTTTGCAATAAACTCTTGCGCTATACTAGTGATGACGAAAATATTATCTACCGTGGAGTAACCTTTTCGAAATCCAGCTTGAAATTCGCTTAATATGTTGTTTTGATCAACCCAATTTTTAATTCTGTTATACAGGAGTGTTGTAAATACTTTAGCTGATGTATTAAGAAATGCTATTCCTCTATAATTTGCTACATTATTTGGGTCACCTTTTTTAAATAGGGGAAATGTTATGGCTTTTTTGTAACTATCAGGTGGGGCTGCATTTTCAAATATATAATTGTATGATTCAGCCATATGCTCTATAAATTGTGGCGTGGCATATTTTAAAAACTCAGCTGGAATTCTGTTTTCACCTGCGGCTTTGTTATTTTTTAAATTCTGGAGCACTGCATAGACCTCTTCATTCTTTATTGGAGCATCTAACGCTTCATTTATTACATACGGCAGGGCATAACTGAAAGACTTGCTTACTATATTGCTATTTAACTGGTTTTTAAAATGTGCCGCCAAAGCTTCGGCGTCCACTTTAATTCCTTTTATGTGATCTGCACGATTTATTTTTTTAACTCCACTCCAAAATGATTTACTATCAGCTGCTTGGGATATCGACATTGCCATTTCATTCAAATATGACTTCCTTTTCTCATCACACAGCTTTTTGTATTCCCTGTTTACATTTTTGAATTTCTCTAAATCAGCTATATCACCACCTTTTTTAACTGTTTTTAGCCATTTAAATGATTTCTTTCTTGCAGTTTCACATTCAAAATCATACCATTTTTGTTTCCTATTTATACCCGTCGAATTACCCTGAAACGATTTTGCTGCTTGTTTTACACAATATTGAAGAATGTCATCTCCTTCCTTCGACGCAAATGTACTACCTTCGCATGCATTAAGGGATTCTTCAAGCTTTTCTTGGTACAGATCTTTATATTTATCTTTCCATATCAGTTTCGGTAGCAACTGCATTTTATTTTCATTTGAATTAGAGGCATCTAGATTTACCACAATTTCCAGTGGCTGATGATCCGAGTATATCATGTCACGTATTTGAAACTCTTCAGTTATTATTAACCATACTCCTTTCACAAAACAATAATCTATCGTTGACCTTGCTACACCTCTGATAAACGTAAATGTACCCTCTCTGTCGCCTTTAGTGCGGCCATTTAACACGGTGACACCACATGAATTGCAAATTTCTAGTAATTGTTTGCCATTTCTATCTACAATTGTATCCATTGCTACTCTGTGGCCCAATAATTCAGCCCACTGCATATTTGGGCTGAATTCCAGACATTGTTCTTGGCCTATTCGTGCATTGAAGTCACCTATTATCATGACATTTTCGTTCTGAGCTTCCACTAATATTTCACATAAGTTATTGAGATCATTTAGCCAGTTATTGCAATTTAGGTAAACTGGGATTAAACATAACTTTTCATTATTAGTGGTTATTTCGATTATTGTTGAGTTCATAATGTGCTTGTACACCACAATACCGTAAAATTGCAATTGCTTTCGTACACCATACAATTTTCCTTCACTGGCTCCACCTCTATTTGTTGTTCTTGTTGCAGGCACCCAATGAAGATTGTATTCTATAAATGTGTTTTCAATGTAATCTGTCTTACTTACTAAAAATGTTTCAAATAAAACAAATATATCGAATTTTTTAATATACTTCATAAATTCTATAAACTTATACTTATTTGCTAAACCAGCTACATTATACGATAATATTTTAAATTTATATGCTAATTTAGTGTCTGACCTGGCGGCATTTGCATTTTTTTGAGTTCCAGAGTATTTAATTTTTTGTTTGACATCTTTAACGATTTCCTTTTTTACTAACAGTTTTTTGGCTGATATATTTTTTTAAAAAGCTTGTTTTTCTCGAGCACTTCTTCCACTTCAATCTCACCATACAATTGCTTTAATTGCTCAACAGCGTCACCATCTTTGCACTTTAGTTTCTTGTTTTTATCAAAGTGCATCCATTTTCCTGATATATTTATACTGTCATTTTTAACATAAATTATGTAAGTCTTTCTGATGGCTTCAAGATCTCTTTTCAGCTGTAATAAAGCTGATTTATTTTCCTGTCTAGTCAAGCTCAAGTCCTTTTCAATATAAATCGGAGTACCATGCAGTTTTTTAACATTCTTTAAGACATCTTTTGCCATTTCTGTTGTTTCCAATTCTGCAATTACACTCACTTTATTTTTCTTTTCAAATATTACTTTTGTGTCTCGAACTTTAATACTTGTCATAGCCATTTTATCTCGGAAAATTGCCTCCACATCACTTTTTTTGCTTTATCTTTTAGTAAACCTTTCAATAGTACATTACGACTTTTACTTTGTTCGACAAGTCTTTCAATCTCCCTCCTGTCCTCATCTCTATCATTTCTTAATTGTTCTAATTCTAGTTTTAGCCTTTGGTTCTCGTTCTCCAATTTTTGAATTTTCACAGACACGTTGCCTAACTGTTCTTTAAGTTCGCCTATGTCACTCTTTGATGCTAGCGTACCTATTTGGGAATCAAAGTTGTTACTCAAGCCTGCAATATTCGATTCGAATTTATCCGTCATTTGCTGAATAGCCAGCATAACATCACCGAGCGAAAGCTCAGATCGCATACGTTTTTCTTGCCTCTGTGCTTGCCTATTCGGTGTGCACAGGTGCGATTTACTCGTGGCGTTTTTTGCGTCTGCTGGTGGCGATCTTTCAACTGGCATTTTATATATATATGTTTTATTTAATATTATGATATAACTGAAAAGTTTTTAATTTTTTATATTCTGCTTGTGTTTTCTTTGAAAGCATAAAATTCGGTTTGATACACAAACCCGACAGCACAGACAAGAACAAATTTTGATACTTTTCCTCTACCATAAAGTGGAGGTTGGTGCGGATTCATATTAGATTTAGTTCTTTACGAAATTTCTGTAAGTTGATATATATATTTTTTTAAGAAAAAGAAAACAACTTACAACTACACTATTAAAGCGGACAAATTGAATTACACAATATTATTTTTTTACACGGTATAAAGCCAAAAATTGTGCAGCAGTTTAGTAGTTTTGCAACTCTATGCTGTCTATATCAGCTGATTGTGTATGTGTAATAAAATATCAAATAAACAAATATCAGACGAATATGTTAATTTTTTTGTTTTATGTTTTTGATTTTCCGTTCAGAATATTATAAAAAATCTTGTCAATTAATAAAATAACACCGCTGGCGCGATATTTCGGCACTTTAGGCAAGTTCTTTAACTAATTATGATATTATATTATATTTTTTAATACTTTCGAATTTAATGTCAAGCCTTTTCCCAGGTTTCACTTCGAAAACCACGGAGCGCACCACGAACGCGACTTACTTTTTCAAAACGCAAAAAACATACAATCTGGAGAGATGTGGATGATTCCCGTATAATTCAAAACTACTTCTTCACGTTCAATATGACAAATTACATGAATTGTCATTAATTTTGGTGTAATGAATATCCAAGCATTGGGCGTCCAAAGTTCTTTCCAAACTGGTTGTATAACTTGAAATATTTTTGAAGGACAGTTATCGAATGATAATTTGTTATACAATTGCCTAATTAACACAATTGTAGCTCTCGTCAATGTTGCGAAATATTGTTGGATGAAGTAACCTAACATAGTAACATTATTCAGCTTGGTTGCCGTCTCCATTTGTCTGATAGTTACGTCAAAATATTTTTTACTGCTATAATTGATGCCAAATGTGGATATTAACAATTCGATTTCTTGATATATATTATCATCAATTCTTTCTGAAATCGGGTTGAATCTAATGATTATATTCTTCTATATCGCTAATTGTGAATAAGTTATAACGTTTTCAGTATCTCGAACATATTCCAATCTGTTCATCGGGATTGGCAAGACATACATTTCTGGTCGAATTTTTGCGGAACAACGAATTATAATGTCACTGATTTCATCATGCGAATTCATAAATATGACTGCGTTTTAAATATACATTGAAGATCTTATTATATTTTGATTCTACTTCTCGAATGTAATTGGATACCATTATATATGAATTAAGTACATATATTCAGTAGTTCAGTTTATTTCCTTCTCCGATATCATGCCAACCTTGCATCTGACTGATAACCTGCAATTCTTTGTTTAGTCTTTCACTAAGCTGTTGATTTTGTTGATGATTTTAGTTTCTGTGTTGTTTACTGTCGCTATTGTGGATATTATGTTTCTAGCATTTGATTTGGTGTTTTGGATTATTAATTTCTGGTTTTGATCCAACGTTTCAATGTCGTGATACACTACATCGTTCACGCCAAAAAGTGTTAACACTGTACCTAATATTCTTTGGGGACTTCCTGTAACTGATGATTCTGCCGTCAACAATCGATCAATGGTAGTTCTTACGATGCGCCCTTCATGATTTAAATTGGAAACTAAATCGTCACATTGTATATTAGGATTGACAGCCTTTGACTTGGTACACAACATTGTTAATTGTTTTATGGTGTTATTAACGTTCCTTTAATCTTGAATTATGTCACGGATTGGAAATGTGATAGTAGTTCTAAGTGATCCTGATTCGGGATATGTTACTGTGGGTGTTGCTAATGTAGTTCCTAATGTGAGATATGCCAAAAATATAGCAAGAACTGTCGATTTTGATTGCCTAGCCGATAATCATTGTCGTCGCGTTCTAGAATCTCCTACAGTAGATATTGTCGGAACTACTTCTTTATTTCTGACAATGTTTTCCAAGGGTAACATATTTTAAGTGTCTGAATCTTTACATTCTTTAACTGAATTTGGGAACTTCTCTTGATTTGACGGAATATGATCTTCTTTGACATTATCAGTGATTGGCAGAAGACATATTTTTTGGATCGTATGTTTTACTATCCCTTTTTGGGTTTTAATTGTAGCAACTCGGGTTAAGCCATCTGTACCTTTATGAATTTCTATGACTCTGCCTAGAGACCACATTGATAGGACTAGTTGACCAATTTCTAAGTTTGGTATCGATTTTGTCCATTTGTATCTCTGTTGTTGAATGTTTCTAATGTAGTCTTGGAACCACCGGTTACAAAAGTCTTGCTTTATTTTCTGCACAATCTTCCATCTTTTTAGGCTGGTTTTTGTAAAGTTAATAAGACTATTATGCGCTGGAGTCATCAATGACGATCTCACAATGAAATGTCCTGGTGTAAGTGCATTAAAGTCTTCAATGTTGTCTGTTAATGGACAAAGTGGCCGTGAATTAAGACAACATTCGATTTGAGTTAAGACCGTACTTAATTCCTCGTATGTCAATTTTTGGTTACCTAAAATTCTAGCTAGATGATATTTAATGGATTTCACTCCTGATTCCCAGAGACCACCAAAGTTAGGTGAGCCAGGAGGGATGAAATAGCAACGTATACCCGTTTCGGCTAAATGATTCTCTATTTGAATCTTCTGCAAAATGTTATTTGCACCTGTAAAATTGGTACCATTGTCGCTATAAATATGATGTACTGCGCCACGTCTGCTTATCATTTGTTTGAATTAATCCTTTCGTAACGTAGGGCTTTTCATCATAATACTGTTCAGTGATTGTCCTGATGTTGTTTTTGCGGACGCGTCAAACACCATTCGAAGTTTTGTTGTCGTACTGTCTTCTTTAATAACTGCATGATGCGGCAAATAATATACCTTTGTCTTTGGTTTCTCATTAGCTTCTTTCATGTGACCCAGCTTAATGTATTCTTGCATAAAGTTCACATACTCTTGCTTTAGTGCTGGATTCTTCTCTAGTCGTTCTTCTAGTGAAAAGAACCGTTTCAATGCCGTCTTTCTGGACTCACCTAACGTTTCTCGATCATTTTTTAGCGGTAACCTAACGATGTATCGTCCTGTTTTATCGCGGGTGCAAGTTGAATCATAATGTCTCCCACAACGCCTTTCTTCTACTGTTCTTAAGTCTGTATTTGGAATTTCCTCTAATTCCCGAAACCGTTTTAAATACTCGTCGCTATTGCCGTAAGTTATGGTGCATAACGTTATTTTGTTTGTGATTGTACGCTCTACATCTAAAGGTCTTGTTAATATCCATCGAAATAGTGTGTTTTGAGCCATTGGAGAATTGTCTGGCCCTTTAATTAATCCTTCTTTAAACACTTCTGGTAACACGTCCGACCCGATTAACAATTGTATTTCCTTTGGTTCAGCAAACCAAGGGTCTGCTAACTGCAATCTATCAATATGCGACCATTTTCCTGGTGTGAATTCTGCATTCGGCATTTTTTTGCCGCAAATTGTAAATCTTTTGTTATTCAAGCACAACTTACTAAAATGCCCACTCTGAAGGCAATTAAAACATAATTTGGATCTCATAATCTTTTCACGATGTTCCGGCATCTTCATATTTACACACCAAACATAGCGTATGTATTGTAGTTATGTGCGTTTTTGTATTTACAGTTGTTGGTCGAAAATTATTCTTATTTTCGCGATTTGTGTCACGAGTTGCCTCCAATCCTCTAACTCTGCTCTCAATAAACTCGTATAAGCTGCTCAATTTTGGTATTTGTGTTGATGCTCCTCTTGAATGTTATTATAATTTTCTGGTTTCACCATCTAATTTTGGAAGCAGTATCTTAATTATTAGTGAATCCCAACTTGACGTGTCCACATTTAAATTACGTATACTATATAACACTTCTCTAGAAGCATCCATTAATGTTTTTAAATCCTGTGCATTTTCGTTTCTTATTACTCTGAACGACAGTAACTTATTATAACTTATAAGATTGTCCACAAGTTTTGCTGGATTGTTGCATCTTTGTTTCATTACTTCAACTGCCGCTGTATAATTGTTATTGTTAAATGATTGATGAGCCTCGCGGCTTCTCCTCGCAGACTTCCTTTTATGTACTGCATTCTTTCTACATCCACTAGATTATGGTTTTGTTGAACTAACCTGTCGAACAATTCCCAAAATGGACACCACTCTTCATATCTGTCGTTGAATATTCGTACATTCAACGGTGATAGTTTGATATTGTTACTTACAGGTGTTCTTGTGTCTGAAACATTTTGACCAGTTGAATGAAATCTCCTTGGTCTATTGCATCATTGTTGACCAGCCATTCATTGTGTAATTGTGAGAACTTTGGCCAACAATTCTTTAGTTTTTCAAACTTAAACTGTTACGTTTCAATACTTTTCGTTAAGTCTATTGTCTCTTTGATCTGCAACAGACTTGTACTTAAGATTGCTAAACGTTTGTTCGTAATATCACAAGGCTCGGTGATGGCGACTTCGTCATTGATACTTATGTCTTGATTCCTTGATGACCGAGCTTCCTCTTGCTCTCTTTGCCTTAGGATTTTCAATTCATTATTAAATCGATTCTCGATTTCATTCCATCTTTGTTGTAACTGGCCAAAGTAATTTTTTATGATATATTCATGATCAGGCTTCAAATTTTTAATGAGATTATCATTATTGTCTTCAAATGCGTCCCATTTCTGACGCAAATTTTCCAAACGCGTCTCAAAATACCGCCTTGAGTATCTTGTGGTAGAATCCTTTTTAAAATTTATCCAGATCTTCTGGATCTCACCTTCAATTTCTTTTTGATGTTGGATAGCTTGGTCTATCTCTTTGTTCTCCATGATGTCCTCTGATTGTATTTGATTTGATTTGTTTTTGTTGAAAGCCTCGGTACGCTTCTGCTTGTTTCAGTCCGATGATACAAATGTATTCACTTCACTCCGATGTTAAAAGCCTCAGTATGCTTGTATTTACTTCACTCCGATGTTAAACGCCTCGGTACGCTTGTATTTACTTCACTCCGATGTTAAAAGTCTCGGTACGCTTGTATTTACTTCATTCCGATATTAAAGACCTCGGTACGCTTGTATTTACTTCACTCCGATTTTAAAAGTCTCGGTACGCTTGTATATACTTCACTCCGATGTTAAAAGCCTCGGTACGCTTATACTTGATTCAATCTTAAACTTAAGTCTCTTAGTTTGGTATATTTTAAACTCTTACCACTGGTGGGGGAAATTTCAAATATCCGGCTCGAAGGACCAAAATGTACAAAAATGATCAGTCACAATCTATATATATAAGGAAAACACAATATATGATTGGAGAGGTTGATTGTAATTTCAACAACTGACTTTATTATAAAATTATTTAGTCTTTTATACAAATTAAATGCAACCGTAATTGCAAGATATACAATAAATAAAATAGCTTATTATTTAATTCGCACCAATTGCTTACCAAGCAAAAGTTGCGAGCGTTTTACTTATGACCTAATTTTTATTTTTTTGATGATTCGTCAACCAAAAAATTAAGCAACAGGTGTGAGCGATTAACTCATGACCCAGTTCTTAGTTTTTTGTTGATTCGTCAACAACTACATATTGGTGTTACTATTCCTACATGATTTTATTTTATTTAAAATTTATTTTATTTAAAACTTATTTTATTTAAAATTTATTTTTAATATTTTTGCAAATGCCTTGCTCAGCATTACTTTTCCCAACTCCTAATTTGCCTAATGGTTTCGCTGCATCTTCTGATCAAAACAAAAACGTACAAAAGCTTTTAAATGTTTTTCTTGTTCTGCATGATCGAACAATGCACATTTTACTTTAAATAAATAAATTTTAAAAAAAAATTATACATAAAAATTATTATATATAAAAATTATAAATAAAATTTATATATAAAAATTATATATAAAATTTATATATAAAAATTACATATAAAATTTATATATAAAAATTATAAATAAAAATTAGAAAAAAGTGATAGAGCGGCGAGCTATTTTATCTATCTCATGCTCATCTTATACAAAAAGCAGTAAGGAAAAAAAGTGAAGGCGATAAGCGCTATGTAGGGTGCCATCTAGACAACGTGAGACGTCCGAGATAATATTATCAATTTTATTTTATTTCCTTATTATAATTTATTATCTGTCTACATAACAGATCGTAAAAACGTCATTAAAAACTTCACTTTCTTCGTGAAAAGAACACTAACGCGAACATTAAACATTTTACATGAGAATTCGTTCTGTTTTCGATGTACTGTTTATAGTAGTGCTGTTCACATTATTCGAATTTTTTTAAAAACCGAAGTTCTTCGATTATTCGAATATTCGTATGTCTTCGAAGTTGGAAATAAATTCGAATTTTTTGTATATGTTTGTTCTCGAAATCTTCGAAGTTTAAGTGTAGTGAAAAACTTCGAAGGCTTCGTAAGCAAATGGTGAAGTGAGAGCACAAAATGCAAACAAACGTGCATCACACATATTATTTGAGGGATGAAAGCATTTGCTTTGTTTGTACGGTTTTGTTTTTTTTTTGGTATTCTATGCAGAAAATTAAAAACATGCTTATTTGTTTTATTTTATTACATAAAATTTATTTTATTATTAAAAATGTATTATTATATATATTATTATTAAATACGTTGTTATTAAATATTATTTATATTAAATAAAAGTTTTACATTTTAAATAACTTATATTTATTATTTATATTTAAAAATTTTATTTTATGAACATTTTTAATATAATATAAAATACATGAAAATTTGATAGAATTAATATATTGTTTTTGTTATTTTATTTGTAATGGAAATTTAAATTAATTTTCAAATTAAAACTTTTAGAATTAGTTATGGAAAAAAGCAAATAACATTAAAAATTAATCATTGGTCAGAAATGCTTTATTGTGATATACAAAAAGGTTTGTTTTCACATTTACTTAATAGAGAACGATAATTTAAATCGTTGTGCCGCGGATCAAAGAATGATGCTTTTTGATATATCAGCACCGTAGTAGAATTAAGATCAAATCTTTTAATAAAGTCTTCTGATAATTTGTTGGAAAAATCTAGTCATGTATTTTCTTCGTTTTTTAAATGTAATTTCAACTGCCGCTACAATGTTGCTAGCATTATCATTAACAACACATACAATTTTATTCTGTAATTCCCACTGTTCGGTTGTCACAGTCAAATATCGTGACAAATTTTCAGCTGTATGTCTTTCAAATACTGGTTGCGTACTTAGTGTTAATATGTTAAGCTTTCACTTATCATCAATTAAGTGAGCATTTATGTTAATATATGTGTCCATCGCTGAAAAAGTCCAGCAGTCTGTGTCAAGTGCAACGGATTTCGATTTGACAAGTTTAGATTTGATTTTGCACCGAATTTCGTTTTCCAGAAAGTTGCTAGAGCATGTATATCCACGCTCAACTATACACATAAATTGCTTAAAATTCGAACTCGATGGAAGTTGTATGGAAGTCGCCTGCAAGCTATTAGTATAGTTAATAGTTGTGTGATTTTTCGGTACAATCCTTGCTAATTGTCTTGTGACCCAATTTAACACGCTTACTTTGTTTTTGGGTGTAGAAGATGGTAAAAAAGACGATGAAATCTGACGTTCATCTACATTTTCAGTGCTAAATCATATTAAAAGAAATTAATTGCTATTTCTGCATTTAAATTTAATATATGTAATTTATTAACCTATTTCCGGTTGAATTACTCAATTCGCTTTCGTCTGTAAGATTAATATTATGAATTTTATTCAGATGCGCAATCAATGTGCTCGTTGAATTATGCGTATGGAGAACTGCATCACAAATATTACAAGTTGCGGACAAATTGTCCACTGTCTTCGAAGAATATTCCCAAACTCAGCTTTTCATTGTAGAACACATTAATTTTAAAAATGTATAAGGGAACAAAAAAGTGTGAATAAAACGTACAAACTCACTTTATGTTTTTCTTAAAACTAAATATTAATTCAAATATTCATTTTTTTATACAATTTTGCTAATTTACATTTTATTTAAATACTTTCTTGTCATATTATGTATTTCTTTTCTTTGAAATAAGGATTTAAAAATTTTCCATAAACAGTAAAAAAACTGTAACTAAAACAAAAAAATCAAAATGTTATTAAACAAAAATAAATTTGCACTTATCTGCGTGTTCATCACAGCTCATACAGGCCAAATAATTATGCATTTTAAAGGATGAAAACTTTTATAAAATTTCCATTACTAATAAAATCCATAAATATCAATATTTTTTATATTTTTACATATGTATAAGACAATTGTATGAAACTTATCGAAGAAATTGCAATTTACAAATAAACAATTGTGTTGCTCTGAAAACAAAGTTTTTATTTTAGTATTTTTAGTACTTTATTACAATTACACTTAATATCCTCAAAACATTTTTGACAATCTGCAGACCAAATGAATTTCTGATTTTTTCTAAGTAAATTATGAAGAGGTTCTAAAATTATGGCACTTTTTGGTATATATTCATGATAGAAGTTTATTTTTCCGAGAAATTGTCTAATATTTTTTTGAGTCTTGGGTATTGGAAAATCTTTTATTGAAACTAAATTATCTTTCACTGGTTTTACTGTATTATTATGTATTATGTGACCAAGATATTTAACTGAATCTGAAGCAAATGTACATTTTGTAAATTTTAGTCTAAATTTTAGTCTAATAATTGTGTTATATGGTAAATATGTTCAGGAAATGACTTCGAAAATACAAGGATGTCATCGATGTAGTTTACGGCAAAATCAGTAAGATTATATTTTCTTAAAATATTGCTTAGTATTCTTTGAAATATGGCTGGTGACGTCTTCAAACCAAAAGGTAGACATGTCCATTGATAATGTCCTTCCTGAGTTACAAAGGCTGTTTTCTTCCTATCTTCAATTCTTGGTGGAATTGACCAAAAAGCAGAATTAATGTCCAGTGTCGTGAAATATGTTGAGTTTCTTGTCTTAATCACTAAATCATCAATCAATGGGAATGGGAGCTTGAGGTATCACTATTTTATTTAATTCTCTAAAATCTATACATAATCTTGATTTTCTGTTGTCTTCTTTTTGAAGGCCAATGTTACTGATGCCGCAAAAGGACTATAAGATTCCTCTATGAGATTTTTGTCAAGTAACTTTGCTACTTGTTTTTCTATTTCCTTTTTGTCTTCAACTGAACATTTATAAGGTCGCTTACTACAATATTTTTCTATTAGTAGATCAATACGCGCTTCATATTCTCTGACTGTACCAATATCATATTTGTCTTTTGCAAAGATTGATTTGTAAGTATCTATCATATTGTATATTTCTACTTGTTGTTCAGGATTTAGATTACTCATACTTATTTGAAACTCTTTCTCTATTACGTGTTCGTTAAAATTGATTGCACCTAGGTTGGTCTCAAATTTTATTTCCTTAGAGGTATTATTTTGGTTATCATATTCATTATTTCTATCTTTTAGTTTTGTTTCATATACTTTTTGAGTGATTTTAAAATTTTCATCTTGAACCAGTTAAAATTGTTTTATGATATTCAATCCAATTAGAAAATCATATTTAAAATGTTCTCCATCAATTATATAAACATCTGCATTATCTTCAATATCAAAAATTTTAATTTTAATAGTAGTCAAACCAATTGTTTTCTTAACACCATTAATCGTAATCAAACCATCACTTTTTGAATCTTCAACTCCTTGTTTAAGTCTTATTAATTTAGAATTTATTATAGACTTTTGAGCCTGTATCATATATTCCAAATGTTTCTAACTGTGTATTCAATAATAGTCTGACTCTAACTAATGGTGTTATTATTCGTTTTTTGTATCATCACAATTAAGTTCGACATCAATCACTGAATTGTTTACTGTTTTATTATAGTTTCTCTTATGATTATATTCTTCTGTCGGTTTAAACCAGCACTGTTCTTCTTTATGGAACCGAACGCCTTTATTTAATTTTTCACAAGTTGTACATGGTTTCATTTTATCAAGCTTTCCTTTATACTCATAGGTATTTCTTTTACTTCTGTTGAAAATTTTCTTGTTATGTAGATATTCATGTTTTCCAATTTCCAAACTTATATAATGATAAGTTTGCCGTTGATTTTACAGATTCTTTATCAATTTTATCCATTACATAGTCTGGTAATCCCATTACGATAAGATTTATCAATGTTTCTTTGTCAATATGCCTATTGACCTCTAATAGTAATCTTTCCTTTTTTATGGCATATTCCAACAACGATCCAGCTTGAAATCTATATGTAAATGCATATTTTACTTGGGACCAGCCTCTGTTACCATACGTTTCACAAAAATTGTCTTTCCATACTGCCCATTCTGAATTTACCGTCAGTTTTATCAATATACTACTATACCAATCTAGACACTGCTTCTCTAGGAAATATTTTAAATTCGTAATTTTTTCTTCATCCTGTTAAATCTCAAATCTTTCACATTCGCTTTCAAATTCATTAATCCATTGGACAGCATTTGATATTTTATTTGAAAATTTTTCTATCAAAAATCTTTCAACGGTGTTACCTATTTTTTTTTCTCAGGTATATTACTGTCATTTTGTGACGACGTTGCGTCTTTTGTAATCTCATTTAAATATTGATCCCCAAACTGTATATTTTCACCCTCATCCAGATATATTTTTCTCAAATCCGTGCTAAGAGGGATCCATAAAGTACGCGTTTGATGCCTTTTTTTAAAGGAGTTTTTAATTTTCGCAAATACGTCCAAAGAGAATATAGCATTATGTTTACTTACGGGCTTTAACTCATCCGGAACCTCAAAAACACTACCATCTGGTGTCTCAATAGAGGTTATACATATTATATTTGTTTTCCCGTCCGTTGACCCCAATACTTCAAATTTAAAGCGTAGCTTTTCCATTTTTCTTGTTTATAAACAGAAATATCGTTTTATAAGACAATTATATGAAGAAATTGCAATTTACAAATAAACAATTGTGTTGCTCTGAAAACAAAGTTTTTATTTTAGTATTTTTAGTACATTAAAACAATTACACTCTATTACTTATATTACTTATATTTACCTGAAAACAAAGACACGACATTTAAGGTCTATTAGCTAAATTAACAATTCCTTATTATTTATTATTTAGAATATAACTTGTAAAATCTACAATCACGGCGGCGATATAACCTAAGAAAAAACGATATACAATAAGAATCGTTTTATCATTCGCCGGACTTGAATTGAAACGAACCGGAATTGAAAACAGTATACAAATTAAAGAAATATAGGTACCTAATTTCTTTACATATGGATTTTATATTATATTAAAAATTTTTATAAATTTAATTTTTTAAGTATAAATAATAAATATAAGGTATTTAAAATGTAAATTTTTTATATTATATAAATAATATTTATTAACATATTTAATAATAATATATATAATAATACATTTTTAATAATAAAATAAATTTGATGTAATAAAATAAAACAACTAAACATGTTTTTAATTTTCTGCATAGAATACCAAAAAAAAACATAAAACCGAACAAATAAAGCAAATAATTTGTGTAATGCACGTTTGTTTGCATTTTGTGCTCTCACTTCACCTTTTGCTTACGAATTCTTCGAAATTTTTCACTGCACTTAAATTTTGAAGACTTTGTGGTGGTTGCATATTCACCATTTAATATTTAAAATAATATGAGTTGGTCATGCAAACATGAACAAATAAAATATTGAAAATGAGATGAGTCATTCGATTGCCATTCGTACACGTATCATTATTTTACTCGAAATTCAATTATTTTAAGTAAACTAATAAATAATTGAATTAAATACAATTGGTGACTTCGACGTGATCAAAAATGTCGCAAGTCGAAACAAGCAACAATAGCACACCGGATGGAAACAACACGCCTGCAGATAGTAACGTACAAAATTTTTACAGAAACGAACAACCTTGAAGTGACATTTGACGTGTCGTTATCAAGGCACCAGCATTCTGCAAGAGGGATCCAGACCTCTACTTCATCCAGATGGAATCCCAATTCAGAAACGCAGGAATCACAACTGACCAAACCAAATATGATCATGTAGTCAGCAGTCTTGACAGCGCTACTTTAAGAAATATCGCAGACATCGTTCGTGCTCCCCCTGCAGTAGAAAAAAAAGAAAAGATTAAGAAGCGGTTAATTCAAGACTTTGCAGACTCCGAAAATCGAAAACTGCGGCGACTAGTTCAGGAGTGCCAGTTAGGTGACAGCAAGCCAACACTTTTGTTGCGCACCATGCGAGATCTAGCCAGCGGCCCCATGAATGATAGAGCAATAAAACAATTGTGGCTGGATCGTTTGTCAGAAGCAGTGCGAGCAGTCGTTTCAATTTCAGAGGCCGACTTGAACAAATGTGCGCAACAGCCAGACCTGATGTTGCAGATGGGAAACTACAATTCTGTAGCTGTCATCAGCACATCTACACAAAATAGTGAATAGCAATAGACGCTTTGAGTAAGCAGGTTGCGGAGATAAAAACTGCACAAAGACGAAGCAGAACGAGATCTCAAACTCCAGATTACAAGAGACGTTGTTCGCTTCGTACTGATTCGCAAGTAAACGTTATCCTATGTGTTACTATAACTATCGTTTCGGTGCGGAAGCAAAAAAATGTTCCTTGCCGTGTAGTTTCAGTCAACAGGGAAACCAGTAGAGACTTCATCGGTGGTGACCGATAATAAAGTACGTATAACCGCCTGTTCATCACAGATCGAAACACTCAATTCAAATTCCTGATAGATACTGGAGCTGATATCTCAATACTACCAGTGTCTCGGTTCAAAAACTCAAAAACTACAATTAACCGCAGCCGAATGGTTCGGCTATTCCAACCTACGGTAACAAGTTGCTATCAATGAACTTGGGCCTTCGTAGGAAGTTTGATTGGAATTTTATAATCGCCAATGTTTCAAAACCAATCTTGGGTGCCGATTTCTTGAAACATTTCGGTCTTGTGGTAGATGTAAAACGTAGATACCTGAGCGATACGCAAACAAAGTTGAGTACCCAATGTGCATCGGAACATACTGAATATGAGCCAGCCTTTTCCATTCAGAACGACCACAAATTCAAAGAGCTACTAAACTCATATAAGGAGGTGACAATGCCCATTTCATACAATTACAATAACGAGCCTAAAACTACGGTTCGCCACCAGATTATCAACACTGGTCAGCCTGTTTTTTCGCGGTGGCTAAATCCGCAAAAACTACAACAGCCAAGCAGAAGTTCGAGTATATGATGAAGCAAGGGATTTGTAGACCATCCAAGAGCGAATGGGCGAGTCCACTAAATATAGTGCAAAAAGGAAATGGCCATATGTTATATTAAAGATATTTAATTAGCATCCGATAACTTAGACGAGCACACACAATATGTGCGCAACGTGCTACAACGACTACATGAACATGGTCTGAAAATAAACATTGCGAAATGTGTGTTCGCACAGAAAGAAGTAACATTCCTTGTCATAAAGGAATCCGTCCACCAGGCAAGAAAATTGAAATGATTGCAAAATTTTCCAAAATCAAGGGTAGTGCATGAGCTACGGCGATTCATTTCAATCGGCAGTGATCCAGAGACGGCTTTAAAACTTAATTAGAGGTAACAAAAAACAGGATAACACTATTATTGAATGGACCGCGTATGCAGATAACGCATTTGCGGAATACAAAGAAGCCGTAATTAATGCAACAACAATGGTTAACCCAATCACAGACGCAAACCTTGTACTACACGTGGATGCCAGTAAAGTAGCGGTTGGCGTTACATTAAATCAAATCAACAACGGACAACTCGAGCCCTTGGGGTTTTACTCAAAGCGGTTGACGAACACCCAAGTGAAGTACAGCACGTACGACCGTGAGTTGCTCGCGATTTATCAAGCGGGTAACCTTGACCAATTAACAGCAAGCCAGAAAACCGACATTGAAACGAATGGTTTTCTGTCTAATCCGAATAAATCTGCACTTCAATTGAAATGGATAGTTATTCCAAATTCATCTAAGGAAATTGCATGTGATGTGTCATCAAATCGTGTGCGTCCTTTTGTAACTGAACAGTTTAGACAATGCGTCTTTAATTCAATACATAATTTGGCACATGCTGGTCGGCGAGCCACTATTAAGCAAATAGCAGAGCATGGCATGTAATCATGAGCATCAGTCCACTCAGATGATAATCGTTTTGATTCCGGAGTGAACTGATGAATCCATGTTTCATCCATTATCACATGTCGACTCAAAAAATTTGATTTATTATGTGTAAACAACACCAAACACTGATCTGAATCATGAAATGTTGTTTTTGATCGACTGTGAGTAAACGCGGCACCCACTTTGAAAAGAGCTTATTCATGGTTAAATGTTCATGCATAATTGTAAGCACACTGCTTACAACTACAATTGTAAGCCTTCTGATATCTTTACGGTCTCAGTTATCTTACGCAATTTCAATTTACGATCACATATAACCAATTTCTGGACTTTTTTAATATTTTCTGGAGTAACCACCTCAATTGGACGACCAGGACGTTCACCATCAACGGTGTCTGTACGACGACGTTTAAATTCAGCAAACCAATAACAAACGATTCTTTTCGATAGAGTAGAGTCCGGATAGCACTTTTGAAGCCATTGCTGAGCTTGCACAGTATTCTTTTTTATCAAAAAGCAATGAAAAATTAACACACGAAATTGTTTTGAATCCATTGTTTTGAAAATAACAAAAGTAGCTTCACTTAAATGGCTGTCATTTTTTTCTGACTTATCGAAATGTTATGAAATTTTACACATACTCTTTTGAAGGTTGGTACTTCATAAACGTCATATGGATTTGACAATAGCAGTGCCATCTGTGTGTCAGTCACACGACTTATTGAGTGATGTAATAATTATTGGCATAAACCATATTGAACTATAACACTGTTTTCAAACAGTAATTGCAGCGATTTTTAATTAACAGATATTTTTTTTTTGAAAAACGTGCTTAATTGGTAATTCAATTCATTTTATTTCATTATACATTGTGACCGAAAAGTTTCCGGAAATTTTAAATAAAACGCAAAATTCTTAATCTTCATCAATATTTATTTTATCTCCTTCAAAATATGCTCCTTCTAAAGCGATACACATATGCCAACGTTTCTTCCAATCATCAAAACATTTTTTATAGGCGCTTTCCGGTATGGCTTTGAGTTCCCTCTGCGAATTCTGTTTTACGTCTTCTATGGATTCAAAACGCGTTCCTCTGAGTGGTAATTTGAGGTTGGGAAACAGGAAAAAGTCACACGGTGCAAGATCAGGTGAATACGGTGGCTGTTCGATGGTATTTATTGAATGTTTGGCCTTAAAATCGTTGATAATGTTGAACAAATTGAGGTGAATCGGAACAAGCCGGGCGTTGACACGTCGCATACACAAATTGTCCACCAAAATCAAACGAGCCATCTCACGACCGATGCCTAGCTCTCGTGCTATCTCTCTAACACTCACATGAGGATTTTTGAACACGATTTCCTTTGCCTTTTCAATGTTTTCGTCGGTGGTAGAGGTCGAAGGTCGTCCAGAACGCGGCATGTCTTCGACGGTCGTACGACAGTCCTGAAAGGCTTTGTACCACTCATAAACTTGAGTTTTCGATAAAACTGATTCCCCATAAGCCTTTTGTAGCATTCGCAACGATTCTGCACACGAAATTTCGTTCGAAAAACAAAATTTGATGCAAACTCTTTGTTCAATATTTTTTTCCATTGTTTTTTTCGCAACGCACTACTGAGGTGAACTGGTTTCAACAGCTGCCGTAAACGAACTGTCTGACAGATCGCGCTCATTTTTGGCATAGTAATTAAGGACAGTGCTGCCAAACTACATAAACTTAAAATATCGAAAAATATACAGCGCGCGAATTTTAAATGAGAATTTCCGAAAACTTTTCGGTCACAATGTATTACCTTTTATACTTCATTTATTAACATTAAAAGACTAAAAAATGCACTAAATTAGGCTAAATAAAATTATTGGTACACTTGGGTTCTAATGAACTATTTTAACAAAATTTTACGGATTTGACAACTTTTTCCTGGAAAATACCTGTTATTTCTACATTATAAACGTTGTGCTAGTTTAGTTTCTTGCTAAAAACAATATAATATCAATGATATTAAACAACTTAATTCAGTTTAAACAAAATGAAATATGTACATAAAAAACCACCGAATCTCAGCACAAAATAATTATATATTTCTACAATATAGAATTATAGAAAATATAGAACTTCGTGATATTGGGAAAATGATGGATACAAGTCGCTACATCAGTTAGAGCATTGCGCAACGTTCCAAGACGGCGACATCATTGCAAAACGCTAACCACACAGTTCGATCTATAGCTTTGAGCGAAAATGAACATAGCAAAATAATAGCAAAGGTGAAGGTAAATACAAAAATATCTTCAACTCAGATCGAGCTGAATTAAGCGAGAGTTTGGCAAGGATATTCATTGCATAACGGTCAGGAATATACTGCATGAAACTAAATACAGTTTGCAATGTTGCTAGATAACAACAATTTATTTTGTAGGGCAGCCATCAGAAGCATTTAGCCTATGCAAAGTAATACTTAAGCAAGCCGATCGACTCTTGGAACAGTGTACTCTTTTTTAGGTTTATAATAATCTTATTAAAATTTTTTTTATTATAAAAAAAAAAGATTATAAACCTAAAAAATGTTTGCTTTCTACAAAAATGAAGCACTGATGAAGTTCTAAAAAACAGAACGAAATATATGCTGAAAATTTTTAAATAAAAGCTTTTAAATTGGGTTTGTCTGCTAGCCGATAAACAATTTTATTTCTAAATAAAATGATATCAGATGTTAAAAAGAAAGGAGACCTTAATGACTGTAACAACTGGCGCGGCATTAAAGTTCTAAGTTCTGTGATGAAAATATTTATGAAAGTTATTCTAGAAAGAATGGTAAAAGTTGTTGAAGTACTATTACGACCAGAGCAAGCGGGTTTCAGAAGCGAAAGATCCTGTGTTAGAATTATCATAGAACAATCTATAGAGATGCGATCCCCTCTTTATCTGCTTTTCATCGATTTTGAAAAGGCGTATGATTTGTTAAATCGAAATTGCATATGGGCAGAGTTGAAAAATATTGGTGTCCCAGCTAAAATAGTCTCAGTAATTGCAGAAAGCTGTGATCAATTTAAGTGCTCAGTTTTACACGACAACAAACTGTCTGAGCCCTTTTGTACAATTTCTGGCGTACGTCAAAGAAGCGTCCTTTTTCCACTGCTGTTTCTAGTTGCACTTGACGCAGTGGTCTAGAGAGCAAATAAAGGAAAGGTACAATGTATTGTATGGAACCTACTGTCACCGAACACTAGGCTAGAGTGTTTGGACTATGCTGACGACAAATGCGAGTTGTCACATCGGGTTGATAATATGCAACAGAAACTTAATGACCTATCTTTAGAGTCCTGCAAAATCGGACTAAAAATCAATGCACAGAAAACAAAAGAAGTTCGAATACACAACCGAATTGACGAGCCTTTGAAGTTGGAAACGGAGACTGTTAGTAAGGCATTAATAAATGCAACCCTGCGTGCAGAGCAAATTTGTGATGACAGCTCAACAAATGTCAAGTAACAAATGTCAAATCAGTTAGGCGTCTACATCGTGCCGCCGTTGCAACATCAACTTTTTAACGCACACATACGCGCACACGCACACACATCCCCCTGTTCCCCCTGTGGGATAGGGGTCAGAATATTCCCGCGGTAAGGCATGCGCCTGTCGTATGAGGCGACTAAAATCCAGCCAGGCGTCGGCGGGTGTAACTTAAAAGGTCACAGAAAGTCTGAAAAGCTCCTGAGCTGAGCCGACGAAATAACCACAGAAGAGGAAATAATTGCTGTCGAATGTCGGCAGTCACCATCAGCTAACTAGGTCAATATTTTTTCCTTTCTATTTTCTGCGTAATGGCAGAAAATTAATGAAAATTTCCGATCATGCATTGCGCACATGATCAATGTTTTCACTGTTTCCCAAAGGTGAAAACATGGGTGGGAAGTTTAGAACGGGTCAGTTGCTTTTGAGGAGTTGCGTTGGAGTTTTCAATTCTTCAATCGTTCAGTGAGTCCGAGAGTTGTTGTGAAAGTGTGATCACGGTTGTCCGAGTTAGTGGACGGTATTTAAGAAAGAACATATCAAAAAGGCAAACGACATTTAATTCCTTAGTTCAACTTGCGCGGTGTTTTAAAAAAAGGCACATTTAGTTTAGTAACATTTAGTAACTTGCCGAATATCTATCGTCGAATAAAAATTATAAAACATTGTTGTAATTACAAAAACACTTTAGTATAAATATATAAAGAGTAAAGTGCAGTTTGTGATAGACGTTATATTCAAATTAAAAGAGGGAGATCTTATATTTACATTTAATGATGAAATTAAGTCTCATAAGTTAACAGTGAGAGATATAAATAAAAATTAAAGAAAAATCAATGGCGATAATCACCTAGCACGCAGTTTGCACCAGCACCAGCAACAGCAGCAGCAACAGCATCAACAGCAGCAACAACAGCAACAGCCACAACAGCAACAAATAAACAAACTTCGCGAACAGAAAACAGGTAAATTGAAAGCCCATCAGAGTAAAACAAATCCAACTGAATCTACTAATAGTCACCATGACTTTACAGTTAAGATCGCCATCATTAAAACAATTCAAAAGCAGCCAATAGGCCTGATTTTACACAAAAAATCTCTACGGCCAGTGCAAATTTAATACCTACTTTGTCAAAAAAAACCTATATTTTCTGAAATCACTAAAGGTAATGCTTCCCAAAATATCCATCAGATTCTACTTATCCAAATTTTAACAAAAATTAATTCATAAGAAAAATTTATTTAACACTATAAAAGCGTCTGCTGAAACTAGAAAAAAAAAATCTAAACTACAATGATGAGGAGAAATCGTAAAATAATGCTGTGGAACGCTAACGGTCTTTTAAAACATCAACATCAGCTGATAGCACTAGTAATATCAAAAAACGTGGATATTTCTTTTATTGCCGAAACACATTTTAATAATTAGTCTTATATTAAATTTTGAGACTTTTATGTCTATCATACATTACAGAATAGCAACTGTTCGCAAGCTGGGTCAGTCACACTTCTTCGAAAATCGAAACCATCGTTTAATCATAAGTTGTTATTTTAACGCTAAAAATATAAATTGGGATGCTCGTCTAACGACCACAATATATATAAAAACGTATATAAAACACTATAGTCTTGAAATAGAAATTGACATGATGTTGTAAACTAGATAATTTCATTATTGTAAACCGCTATTGGAGTTGTAGTAACGACTATAAGGCGTGATATTTGCATACCCATAGAGTTGTTGGTAGTTGTTTACACCAAATTTTGGGATCGATAAAGATTCTGAATTCGTAGGTAAAGGCATGTGAGCTATATATATAGCTCACATACAGTGTGACGAATATATACAGTGACGAACAAAATTATTAGCACAGCAAGCAAATTGAACTTCAGCACTATTTTTATCCTATTAATGATGCGATTTTTAATAAACAAATCATTTTTTAGATAAAATGCTTAATTTGCTTTTAAATTGATTTTATTTCATTTTATTTTCTCTTATATTTACTTTTTTAAAATTAGAAAATGGTAAAAAATTTTTTTAAAAAAAACTAAATTTGGCTGAACAAAACTATTGGCACAGCTAATGCAATAATTAAAAAACAAATTAAAAAACAAATTTAAAAATAATATTTTTAATATCAATTAATATTTAGTGGTGAAGCTCTAATATTTAATAACAGCTAACATTTGCTTTGGAATCAAAGAAATCAATTTTTGTGTAATTTTTTGTTAAAAATATTGCCGCTCTTCAGCAATGCCACTTTCAGTTCTGTCTTTGTTGTTATAATGGGATTCTTTAGACGTCTATCATCTCGGCCAAAAAATAGAATTAACACGTGAACATTTTCGTGCGATCATTTTTCACAACTTTCGAAAAAGGTTTGTTCTCGTTGGATCCCGCAAAATTTGACAATCGCTTAAAAATAGGCTCGTGTCGATTGGTGCAAAGAAATGTTGAAAAAATACTTTCGCGGTGCTTCAAAAGACGTTTATAAGATTGTCACAGATGACGAATCATGGATCTATGCATATGAGCCCGAAACAAAACAGCAATCGACCGTGTGGGTCTTCGAAGGCGAGCCAAATCCAACGAAAGTTGTTCGTGGAAGAAGCACTTCGAAGCAAATGGTCGCCTGTTTCTTCGGCAAAACTGGTCATGTGGTGACTGTTTTGCTCGAGCAACGAAGGACGCTCACTTCTGAGTGGTACACCACAATTTGTTTGCCTGAAGTCTTCGGAGAAATTCGAAAAACGAAGAAAAGAAGACGAATCAGTGTTCACCATGACAACGCGAGCTGTCACACATCAGCTCAAAACAGGTCATCCGCCATACTGCCCTAACTTGGCACCCAACGACTTCTTTTTATTCCCTCACATTAAGAAAAAAATGCGTGGTCAACGATTTCCGTCGCCAGAAGATGCTGTTGAAGCGTTCAAAAACCATGTTTTGGAAGGGTTTTTTATCGGAGTGGAAAAAGTGCTTCGACAATCGGTTTGAGCGCATGCAAAAGTGTATAAATCAGGCTGAAGAATACTTTGAAAAACAATAAAACAATTTTTGATGATAAATATTCATCAAAATATGCAGGTATGCACCCTCCAAAACAGAGCTAAATAGATTAACAAAATATCTGAGTACCCAAATCAAGCTAATAAAAAACGAGCTCTACATATATATCTTAGCAACCTAACATACGATAAAAACACAAATTATTCCCTATCATTTCCATAGGGAAAAATCTGAAGAAGTCGGTTATATAAAATTCGTCCATTTGAACTAACGATAGCAACTGGGCCAAAGATGTTCGAGACAAATCAAACGCATTTTGCGAATAGTAAACTAACGTTTTTACAATAGAAAATACCGATAGAAGTCATATTGACTCTATAGATCCTTCCTTCTCACTAATATGTAATAAAATTCTACACGTCTCTAAATTAGAACTTATAGGAATTATTTCTTCTGAACTTTAATCAAAGAAATCGCCTGGATGTGATTTGTTTACTAATAAATTGATGCGTCAGATTTGTGTCAAATGTATGTATAAACTAACGCAAATGTGGAAAATGTTGAAGGTAATTATAATCCTAAAGCCGGGAAAAACTGCGCACGAGGTCTCATCATATAGACCTATATCACTACTACCAATCATGTCCAAAATACTCGAGATAGCAATTTTAAAAAGAATTCACCCTGTCATATCAGATAACGTTATACCAATCATCCCACAACTGACCAGATTCACAGAATAACAAATATCGAAAAATTCTTTGAAAACAAAACGGTATACTCTGCAGTTTTTCTCGGCTTATCACAGGCCTTTGATAAAGTGTAGCACAGAGGTCTGCTACATAAAATAAGAACGATACTGCGAATGGAGTATGCAATATTTTTTGAATCGTATCTTTCTGAAATATACATCAGAATTAAATGCAAACATATTCATTCGGATATAGGTTCAATAAAAGCGGGCATTCCACAGGGTAGCATCCTTGGTTTGTTATTATGTAACAATTGCAACTTTTGCAGACGATACGGCTCTACAGCCCGTGGAAGAGCCCTCTGCGGTGAAGGGGTTACAATATTCTCGAGTAATGTATGCCTGTAGTAAGAAGCGACTAAAATCCCGGTGCCAATCCGGCACTTGCATCCTTGGTTTGTTATTATGTAACAATTGCAACTTTTGCAGACGATACGGCTCTACAGCCCGTGGAAGAGCCCTCTGCGGTGAAGGGGTTACAATATTCTCGAGTAATGTATGCCTGTAGTAAGAAGCGACTAAAATCCCGGTGCCAATCCGGCACTTGTGTAAGAATTATACATGGTAGTAAGTGATCCGTCCCACTTGCGACATTTGACCAGAGATGTACTAAGGAGGTCAGTGGCCTACAACTTTGGCTAGACTGACCAGTTAAGGTTGGATTTTTAGTGCCTGTAGGTTAATGTCCAAACTTACGCGGAAAGAATGTTCGATTTTGGTTCACATTCGGCGTGGAGTTGCGTATTCAGTAACGGGTGCTACAGCCCAAATTATAGCAGAAGCAGTAGACAGACCTCGCATTAAACAAAGATAGTAGATATGACTTACACAAATTTCTTCATTGGTACCAGTGGAATTTCTTAGGATATTCCAATGATTGATTGACCCCTTGCATCAATACATTGTGTTTTTGAGCACCGAAGTGTTAAGATTCTACGGCATAGAACGTTACGTAAAACAACATAGAGATCCAGTGCCCGTGGAAGAACCCTCCTGCGGTGAAGGAGTTAGAATATTCTTGAAATAAGCCATGCCTGTCGTAAGAGGCGACTAAAATCCAGACACCATGCCAACACTTATGCAGGGAGTGTGCATGGTAGTAAGTGACACGGAACTTGCGATACTCGACCGGAGGTGTAAATCCGGTACTGCGAGGGTCAGTGGCCCACAGCATCGACAGTGTTGACCAGTTGAGGTCGGACTCATAGTGGCTGTAGTTAATACCCAAACTTACGCGGGAAGAATGTTTAATTTTGGTTCACATTTGGCGTGAAGTTGCGTATTCACCACCGAGTGCCACAACCCATATTGTAGCAGACGTTTAAGATGGTTCTCTTATTGTACCAAGATGGAAGTTATGTCCTGCATGCATCTCTTCATTGGTACCGGCGGAATTTCTAATGATATTCCAATGGGGCGTTGATTGTCGCTTCGTATAAATACGTTGTGTTTTTGAACACCGTAGTGTTAGGATTAAAGTTTACTCATGTGTGCTTTGAATGAAAAGTAAAGTGCAATAATTCATTAAAAATAAAAAATAAAATATTAATAACCAAAATTTAAAAACCAACAAGAATTGTGCGCTGTGTGTTTTATACACAGAAAAGTTGTAATAAGAATTATTACTATTATTACTTTAATTAATTAAAATTTAATTAAATAATCGCATTGCATACAAATTTATTCATAATTACGAAGTGAAAAAATAGAAGTGGTGCCGAAAATATCGTTGTTTTCTTTATATGGAGTAAAAACCACTGCTGATGCTGACGATACTGCCGTCGCTGTTTCAACGTCGCTGCGACCTAACTCAATCACTGCTGACACAGTCATCAACTACAGCAAGACAACAGCTGCTGCATACGTAATCCCAAATATAAGTGAATGCAAGCAAGTAGATTAAAAATTAAAAATTTGAAAAAAAAATTTATAGAAATGGAAAAACTTTATTAGTTTGAAATAACCTGTAAAATCAATATTGTTTTTAATATTTTTTAATATTATGCATACGTTCTCAAAAGCTCTGGAAATTACTTTAAGAAAAACAAAAATCATAATACCATAAATACAAATTTATAAAATACAAATACCAAATCAAATTAAAGCATGATAGAATTGTTTAAAAATTAATAAAATTGAATAACTCTTATATTTAATTCAAAGAAAAAAAAATTATTAAAAATTAATTTGTTATATGTTAATAAATACAATTATATTTTCTAAAATGCGATAATTTTAACATAAGTTTAAATGGTTTTTCTTGAACTTTAAACAAATCGGTACTAATACTGAATACTTAGATGATTTTGAAAAAATAATTTTTTTATATAAATGAAATTTCAAATATTTGGAATTAATTGTCAACTAAATACTAATACAATGTTTACAATTTTTGAATATATGTAATAATGTTTTGTAACATAATTATTAACCAAACATAAAACAAAAAAAAAAAAACAAATTCAAATATTTTTTTTTATATACATAAGTGATTTTTTTTAAAATATACTTGAATGTATTAATTTTATTTTAATGTTAACGAAAAGTTTACTTTTTCATTAAAATCAACTGTATTTAGCAAACAGTTGTTTATTAATTATATTTCATTTATATGTTTATATTTATATTCTATATATTATATATATGTTTTATATTCATTTATTCATTAATATTATTTTGAAATGTGTGGCCCAAAAGCCAATTTCGATAGGCCTCAGGCCAATGTAATTAATGAAGTGGAAGTACAAACAGATCTAGGCGATTTAAAAACCACAAATTTCTTTTTACTAATTCTTGTTGTTATAGTGATAGGAAAAATTGTTCTCAAATTAGTAGGAAAGTACAGAGCTTCCGTTAAAAGGAAGTATATGAATCGTGCAGTTTCAACAGATAATATTTAAAATGCTTAATTTCAGTTTAGTAATTTTTTCTTTGCTACATTTGGTTAAAAATTTATTACTGGATTAACATGTAAAACAGATGAACTTGCAAAGCAAGGATCAAGCCATAATTTCTGTGGCCCGGAGCCCAGAATACCATTGGGGTACAGCATGACGGCAGCCTATGTCAATAAGTGGATAATCTCACTTCATCTTAACAGATGGAGAGAGTTGAGCACTTGTAAACAGACCAAACTCATGTTACCTAAACTGTGGGCCAGAGAAGCGATAAAAGTGCTTAGCTATTCGCGGAGCACTCTAAGCTGGCTGACCTCACTAATTACTGAACATGGCAACTTCAAGTATCACCTCAAAAAGATAACTCTTGCTGAGGAAGACACTTGCAGACTATGTCTAGAAGAAAAGGAGACAGCGGTGCATATATTGTGCAATGTCCAGCACTGGCAAGTAGGAGGAAGACTGTCTTGGGACACCATTGGGTTGGTGACGACTTGGCAGGAAACCTCAAGCTAAATAAGATGCTTGCATTAACAAAAGATGTAGTTATGCGAACGGAAGCCACTCCAGCTTTAACTCAATAACAACATCCGAGAATCGAAGGACGAAAAAGGACCCAAGTCGTTTCGTGGTCTACTTCGACTAATCCTTCACTTCAGTGGGGCCACTTGTTGGACAGTGCGCTGTCCCAACGTCCCACCATATATATAACATGTAAAACATATAGAATACTTCTACTATAATTTTGAGTTCTCAATCGTCGTATAAGAAAATTTAATACTAAATTTTATATAATATGTGAATTTGAGCTTAAGGCTATGTTATAGATTTATCTGTAAAATTTAAAGAGTTTAATATAACTTACGCAACTAAAGTGTTAAGATTTTCGTAAATTTAATTTACAATTTAATAAAAAAAATATTGTTTGATGGAATGGCAAACAATATTGAATAAAATACGCTTCCTAAAAGAAACGTTTAACAAGTCATATAAATGTATTGCAATAGATAGACCTATTAGTGTTACAACACTACACAAACACTGTACGTTATTAATACAGAGTTTAGAAAGTATTCGAGTACTTTTAAACGTACACTTTGATAGGTTCACAACCGCACACAAAGCGGAAGCGAGGAAAATCTTTGGAGACCTCCGTGAAAAAGCCATCAAAGTTACCCTAAAGAAAGGCATTAATGTAGAAATACCCACAACATTAAATGAAAAAATATCTATTAATATAGAATTAAACATAGACACAGACTCTGAAAATACAACGGAACACAAAAATATAGAAATGGCGCAAGCACAAGTAGAGCTCGACAGAGCATACATAAAGGAAACCGCCATAGCAGTTCCAGAATTTGACGGGAAAAAACAACACTTGGAAAGATTCCTTAGAGCATTACGTTTGATAGACCGCACCAAAGGTACACAGGAAGACCTTGCTGTGGAAGTTATAAAATCAAAGATAACGGGACCCATACTGTATAGGGTGAAAGACGAAGAAACTATACAGGGAATAATAACAAAATTATCCCTATGCGTCAAAGGAGAATCAATCGACGTCATAAAGGCCAAGTTGATGAATATTCAACAACGAGGCAAAACGGCTACTCAATATACTGCCGAAATCAATAATCTATGTCAAGCTCTTGAGGGTGCATACATAGATAATGGCGTAGATGCGGACAATGCAGAAACATTTAGTCGGAAAGAAGCTATATCTTCGATGACTAAAAATTGTACAAATGACCGGTTGAAAACCAAAATGGAAGCGGGCACATTCAACTCACTGAATGAAGCCGTATCAAAATATGTCAACTGTTGTACAGAAATGCATGGAAGACCGGACGCAATTCTATATTACTCGCGAATAAATAACAGAAACACCTACCCCGGAAATTACAACCGTCGTAGAGGCCGTGACAATAACAGCAATCAACGAAATAGCCACAGAAATAATAATCAAGATATTCAATCGTATGGTAATGAATATCAAAACAATAGATACCCCCGTAGAGGTAGTACATTTAATATCTCACGTGGACAAGGGCGTAATAACATACGCGTAATACAACAAAATCAAAAAAATTCGGAAAACTAATTAACCCCCAAACTCATACAAACATCATAAAATCTATAATTTTAATACAAATCTAAATCTCATAATACAAATTTATAACAATGATGCAAATAAGTCAATAACTCTTCTATTAGACACTGGTGCTAACATTTCAGTAATAAAACAGTCTCACACTATTTACAATAATGTAAATACAGAAACTGTTACAATTCTAAGTGGTATTGGCCAGGGAACAATACACACTATAGGATCAACTAATCTTGACCTTAGGATTGATAACTTTCTACTAAATCACAAATTTCATGTGGTTCATGAAAGTTTCCCAATTCCTTGTGATGGGATACTAGGATTAGATTTTATAAAACAATATAATTGTATATTAGATTTCAAACACAATCAAAATTCACTTACATTAAGACCCGATAATTTTTTTACTGATATATCGATACCTATTGAACATTCCACTTTTAATAATACAAATGATACAATTCTTTTACCAGCAAGATCAGAAACAATTAAATGTATTAAACTTAATTGCTCTGAAAATGAAGTTCTAGTACACAGTCAAGAACCAATGCCCGGTATTTACATTGCAAACGCAATTGTTACTTCTAATAATGCATTTATACGCATCATAAATAGTACTAATAAAGACACAAGTTTAAAACATAATGACATAAAGTCAGAAAGTCTATTAAATTATAACATACTTACAAACACACAAACAAAAAATAATAGAAGTCAAGAAGTTTTAAATAATCTTCAGAAAAACTTCCCCAAACAATTCAATTCTCAATTGTACGAGTTATGTTCCCAATATACTGATATTTTTGGACTTGAGTCTGAACCAATAACCCACAATAACTTCTACAAACAAAAATTGTTAATGGAAGATAGAAAACCAGTATACATAAAAAATTATCGTATACCCCACTCCCATAAAGAAGAAATAAATAAACAGGTGAATAAATTAATTGATGATGGCATAGTAGAACCATCCATTTCACCTTATAACAGCCCTTTACTTCTAGTTCCAAAAAAATCCCTGCCAAATTCAAATGATAAAAGATGGCGTTTAGTAGTGGATTATCGCCAATTTAATAAAAAACTAATTGCTGACAAATTCCCACTCCCAAGAATCGAAGATATTCTCGATCAACTGGGACGTGCCAAATACTTCTCATGTATTGATTTAATGTCTGGTTTTCACCAGATTGAACTTGATGAATATTCAAGAAACATAACGTCCTTTTCTTCGAGCAATGGCTCATATGGTTTTAAACGATTACCATATGGACTTAAAATAGCGCCTAATTCATTCCAGCGCATGATGACACTTGCATTTTCAGGCTTAAAGCCTTCGCAAGCTTTTCTTTACATGGATGATATTGTTGTTGTCGGATGTTCCGAAAAACACATGATTAAAAACCTTAAGGATGTATTCGAACTTTGTCAAAAATACAATCTCAAATTACATCCTGAAAAATGTAGTTTCTTTATGCATGAAGTGACTTATCTTGGACACAAATGCACAGACAAAGGTATTTTACCTGACGAAAGCAAGTATGATATTATTAAAAATTATCCAACACCCAAAGACGCTGACAGCGTTAGACGGTTCGTTGCTTTCTGTAACTACTATAGAAGGTTTGTCAAAAATTTTTCTGACTATTCACGTCATTTAACCAAACTTTGTAAAAAGAATGTTAAATTCGAATGGTCAAAGGAATGTGAAAATTCATTCCAGTATTTAAAAAATGCATTAATGCAACCAACATTACTTCAATACCCTGATTTCAGCAAATCTTTTTGTATTACCACCGATGCTAGTAAGCACGCTTGTGGTGCTGTACTCAGTCAAGAATACGATGGACACCAACTACCAGTCGCTTTCGCATCAAAAACTTTCACTAAGGGAGAAAGTAATAAATCTACTACGAAACAAGAATTAACAGCAATTCATTGGGCAATCAACTATTTTAGACCGTACATATACGGAACACATTTTTTAGTAAAATCAGACCATAGACCACTTTCTTATCTGTTTTCAATGAAAAATCCTAATTCCAAGCTAACAAGAATCCGACTTGATTTAGAGGAATACGATTTCACAGTGGAGTTTCTCAGGGGGAAACAAAATACAGTAGCCGATGCTTTGTCTCGGATAACCATAAATGAATTGAAGGACCAGAATCACACAAATTCAGCTATACTGAAAGTTACAACGAGAGCTGAAACAAGGAAGAATACGCAAAAAGTCTGCGCAGACACAAATTTAATAAGACCGACACATCAAAATCATGATAAGCCCAAAGTTTATGAAGTCGTTAGTAGTAACGACGTTAAAAAATGTGTAAAATTAAAATTATCATCCCACAATTGTTTCTTGAAGCATGGGAAAAGAATTTTAAAACACATATATGTTAATGATTTAATCACTAATGGAAATTTAGACCTGGGTCTGCTATTCCAAAGGCTTGATCAACAAGCCGGTGAATTAAAAATTAAACATTTACAAATGGCACCTTGCGAAAAGATTTTTAAATCTGTATCGCTAAATTCTTTTAAAGAAATGGGCAACAAAACATTAACAAATCTTCAAATAGCGCTATTACCACAGGTGACAAAGATAAACGAAAATAATAAGTCGGCAATTGAAGCTATTCTTCACCAATATCATGATGATCCAGCAGTAGGAGGTCATACTGGAATTACCAGAACATTGACTAAAATAAAACAAAGATTCTACTGGAAAAACATGACAAGAACTATTACCAAGTACGTAAAAAAATGTCTAAGTTGTCAACTGGCCAAGACAACTAGACATACGAAAATGCCTTTAACGGAAGTGCAAACGCCTATGTCTCCATTTGACACTGTGTTAGTAGATACCATTGGTCCACTCCCAAAAACGGAGAACGGCAATGATTATGCAATCACATTATTATGTGACCTAACAAAATATTTGATAACTATTCCAGTTCCAAATAAAAGTTCCAAGACTATAGCGAAAGCAATTTTCGAAAATTTTATCTCACAGTACGGACCCATGAAACGGTTTCTAACTGACATGGGTACAGAGTACAAAAACCAAATTATGAACGACTTATGTAAATATCTCAATATCGAGAATATTACATCAACAGCCCACCATCATCAAACGCTAGGTACTCTATAACGCAGTCACCGCACGTTTAATGAATATATAAGATCTTACATCTCAGTCAATAGAGATGATTGGGATGTTTGGATTAAATACTTCACGTATTGCTTTAACACAACACCATCGTTAGCACATGGGTACTGTCCTTACGAACTCCTGTATGGACGTATTCCAAGGAAATTCTATGATTTCAATAGTGGTAATATAGAACCACTATACAATATAGAAGATTATGCTAAAGAAAGCAAATACAGATTAGAAGTAGCTTATGAAAGAGCAAGAAAAATCCTCGATATATCAAAATTAAAAAATAAACTTAGGTATGATAATAATTTACATAGTTTTCAATTAGTAATAGGAGATAAGGCTTTATTAAAAAACGAAGTAGCTCATAAATTAGAAAATAAATATATAGGTCCATATTTAGTTAAAGATATGAAAATAGGTAATAATATAGTTATAGTAGATAGTAAGGGCAAAACACAAAAAGTGCACAAAAATAGGTTAAAACCATATATTGGTTAAAGGAAAAAAAAATTTGAGTTTTAAAATTTAAATCAAAATAATATATATAGTAATGAATGAATGCATGAATGGATATGTGGATGTAAATGTATATACTATATTTGAAATAATATGAGAAATATATTTGTAATTAAATGAAAAAAAAAATAAGCAATATATAAGCAATATATTAATAATATATTAATATATAATCAATTATTAATAATTACATAAAATTTTGTTTAAAAATTTTATTACATTATTCCTTTAAAACAGGAGGTGTAGCGTGCATAAGCATACACTATGTGAGTAAATAAGTATGCTGATATTTATTATACCTTTATTGCATTTTTGCAATATGAGCCCCTACCGTCCGTTTGACGATAGTGTTTGGGCTGGCGTGTGAAGACGCCAATTCAGCAAATTCTCACAGTATGCTAATGCACACTGCTCCTCCACAAATACCAACTTTGTAAAAAGATTTTAATTAATAAAACAGTCTTAAAACATAATTGAAATGATTCGATTCTTTTTATTTAAACAAATCGGTATACGAGAATCATCACTACAATATGAATTTATATATATACACATAGTAGAAAAAGTCTACGGATATTCACATAATTTTTCTAAAATTACACATAACTTTTTTAATTTTTACTCAAATTCATTTTTATTTCATGATTTATTTTAACCAAGGAAACAAAATAAAGTTGCAATATTAAAACTAAACAGTTATTCTTTAAAAAAAAATTAAACACAATTATATGCAAAAGTAGCAATTTTGGAAGCAGAAAAAGTCTACGGATATTTCTTAATATTTACATTAAAACAATAAAATTCACAAAAATCTTAAATTTAATAGCCTGTGGGATAACCTCTGCATTTAATAACCTCTGTTAAGCGTCTTTGCATGGACTCAACTAGCTTTGCAGTATCCTGTGCGTTTATTTCTAGCCATTCTTCCTTGATGACGTTTCTTACTATATCCTTACTGGAAAACATATGCTGACGAATCTTATTTTCCAAATAAACCCACAGATGTTCTATAGGACTAAGGACTGGTGATTCTGGTAGTGTTTGAAGTTGCTTGAGAGCATAGTACAGCATCCAAATCCGTACGATTGGTGCTATATGGTTAGAGTCGTTGTCCTGCTGAAACAAAAAGGTTGCCTCAAGTCCTAACATTCTGACATTTTCTTTCAAATTTGTTTTTAGAATATTTAGATAGACATATTTCTCCATTGTATCTTGTACAAATTCAAGTCTAACCGCACCATTACTTGCTATACACCCCTAAATCATTACGCCTTCACCACCACGTTTTACTATTTACTGTTTATCACAGGTTGTGCATAATTTTCTCCTTACAAGTTATCTAACTTTGATTCAAAGTATGTAAAATTAACTCTCATCGGAGAAAATAACTTATTTTCAGAACTTTATGGGTTTATTTATATGCTTTCTTGCAAAGCTTAAGCATTTTATTCTATTATATCTGGATATCTATGACTTCTTTCCTGCAATCAGGGTATAATACATGCATTTCTTCAAAATTTTCCGCAGAGTTTTAGGACATATTTTGTTTTCAAGTATTTCGGCAATATGTTCAGCTAGTTTGAAGGCTGTTACTCTTGCATTTACTTTCACCTGGTTGATTATGCTACGTCTTTCTCTATTTGACAGAATTGAGGGGCGGCGAGTGCGAAGTTTAGAAACGTAAGTACTGGTCTCTTTGAAGTTATTTGTAATTCTCTGCACAGATGAATATTGACGACAAATATCTTCAGCTATTTTTCTTTGGCTTACGTCATCTTTCTAAAATTTAACAGTTATTTGTCGCTCACTAAAACTAATTTCACGTCTTTTATTTTATATTGTAATAATTTATTGCTTATATAAAAAAATATTATTAAATGATTAATTTTTAGACTTTTTAGAAAGTCAACTAATAATTAAATATCATTTAATGACACTTTTATGCTTGCAAGCGAATTTAAATTAGCGGTAAATGTAAATATTAAGAAATATCCGTAGACTTTTTCTACTTCAAAAATTGCTGCTTTTGCATATAATAGTGTTCAATTTTTTTTTAAAGATTAACTGTTTAGTTTTTATATTGGAACTTTATTGTTGTTTCCTTAAAACAACAATAAAATAAATAAAATAAATCAGGAAATAAAAATGAATGTGAGTAAAAATTATAAAAGTTATGCGTAATTTAAGAAAAATTCTGTGAATATCCGTAGACTTTTTCTACTATATGTGTATAAAATATATGAGATGTTTCATTAATAATAACTATATTACATTAGGCAACAATATATTCACAATATAATATTAACAATTCATTAACAAAATAACATATTAAACAAATTAAATTAATAATTTATATATAAGTTTATTATATCAACATGGAATAAACACAACTTTTCACATATATCTTATGACATCAAACCAAGTTTTTTCAAACAAAAGAGTTTGTACTTAGAACCATACGTGTTTATGCAGTGTTCAAACAAACTCGATCACTCAACATATGCAACGTATAAATGTGCGGCCAACTTTTTCGCACATGAAGAAAAGATGAAATGTGATAGAAATGTATGGTGATTTGAGCTGCAAACTTTATAATTATTGTTCTGTAGTTGGTATATTAATATCGAATTTTGATGAATAACAAGGTTCATTTCTCACTTGATGAAAATGTCAACAAACAAAATTATCGCATTTAGGGCAGTGAAGCTACATAAAGAACTGTCAAAAGATCATATGATGTGATATGATATGATAATATTGCATGTATTAAAGCCAATGTACACTGCGACATTTGGTCTTGACTTGTGGTCGTCAATTCTGATCGCTACTGCCTCATAATCACCAATAAAGCGATAAAACAAGTTATATAACACGTATAGTTAAAAAAAATAAATATGTTGATTCATTTTCGGAATTAGAAAATGGATAATCTTTTTTTGTACACTGTACATAAAGTTTCAGGAAACTAAATGAAAATGAATGATAAATTAGAATTAGGTTTCATTAGAAGTTTGAATCCCTATATGAAATCCTCCATAATATATTTTCGATAAATAAAAAAAATATATAAATATATTTTAAAATAATTAGCATTTCTCAGAAAGCATGTATAATAGCTTTTCATTATCTATAAGCATACCTTTCAGTTGTTGGTTCCGCACAAATAAGAGGTTGTTTTAATTCAATCACTTGTCCATTTTTTTCTTTTAGCTCTCCATTCTCCATATAATAGTGAACTAATTCGGGAAGTGTCGCAAATTTTTCACCTGCAATATTAGTTAATGTTTTTGTTAACTGGAAGTTCTTATAAATGTGTTTTCTACCTCCATAAAGATCAAAAAAATCGCCATTATTTTGAATTTTAATATGAGTAACCTCCTGACCACGACGCACTGATAATGTAAATGCTCCTGGATTCGATGATGACAGACGAGCCAAAAATGAACCGTCAAAACCCTGCTCTTGTAATAATTTCTCAGCTTCTAAACCACTTATTGTTGGATGAAACCATCTATAAGAGAAAAAAAACATATATTAGTAAGCAACGCAACAGAAGTAAAATCTTTTTACTTTTGATTATTATAATAATATATTGCATTAATAATGCAAACTATATGTTTATTGTATTGTACTAATAATGCAGACTATATGTGGTGTCTTAGATTCGAGAAACAAATTTTCGAAATTATATGTCGACGATGAGAAATATTTTTGGAAATACACATTGAAGAATAAAAACAAATATGGCAATGTTAATAGTATTTATTCTGACAGATAAAAACTTGTATGTTATATACAAAAAAGATTTTATATAGAACGGAAACTTATATGAGCACAACACAAAATAACAAACACACTCTCAGAAATTGCACTAATACCATCTCAAAACGTACGATTATTTCTAAATTGAGCGCTCCGAATACGGACCTTAATAAAATTAGTATTTATTGCGATTGTTTAAAAATTTATTTAATTTTGAAATAAATTTCTACGATTTCTAACGAAAAACAATATATATTAAATGTTTTTTGGAATGTTTTATTTCTTGAAGTGAACAATGCTATACACTCAGTTACATATTTATTTCTGAAAATCAGTAAAATAAATTATAATATCACTTTTGATTGTTTAACACTGAAATACTATTATAAAAATTAATGATTTATATTTTTCAATATAGTAACTTTCCAGTCATACCTGATGGCTCTGATGGAAGCCCCATCATCAGGTTAGGGTACAACGGGCCGATCACTCATTGTACTTGAAGCGTAAACCGATTCCCAGAAAGTCTATAAGAAATGAAAAAGTGAACCCGAACCCAAACTTGATGACGAAAAAACGCAACGAAAATGGATTACGATTTGGAACCTATAATGTAAAAACGTTATATAGCGCGGGTAAATTGGCCCAAGCGGCAAAAATACTTGAAAATTACAAATAAGCCTTTATGGGCATGAGCGAACTTTGATGGAACGCATGTGGACAATTTAGAACCCCAAAAGGTCACGTTATGTTTTGGGCAGGCATGCCAAATGAAAATGACTTACACCAATATGGTGTAAGAATATTAGTAAATGCTAAATTCAGCGATTTAGTGATACACTTCAAGTTTATAAATAAACACATAATGATGATAAGATTAAAGTGTTGTTCGAAAAATATATCGATTGTTCAGTACCATGTGCCTACTTAAGATGCCAACGAAAATGATAAAGACGCTTTTTATGACAAGCTAAGTGCTGCAATTGCTGAAGCACCAAAGAAAGATTTTAAAAATTGTGATGGGCGACCGTAATGCTAAAATTGGAGAAGTAAATGAAAATTTAGAGCACGTCATTGGGAAACATGGTCTTAGTGACATGAATGACAATGGTGAACGCCTTGTAGAACTATGTGGTACAAATGAACTCGAAATTGCAAGCACGCCTTTCTCCCATAAAACAATACATAAAGTAACGTGGGTATCACCTAATATGAGAACACAAAATCAAATAGACCATATTTGTGTTACGGCAAAATGGAGTAACTATTTAATTGATGTAAGAAATAAACGAGGTGCCGATATCAGCTCTGATCACCACCTACTAGTTGGCAAAATACTAATCAACCCAATAAGAATTAAGAAGGCGGTTAACTGTAGCAGAATCAAATACAAGGTCTCTAAATTGAAAGCACCAAATATAAAGCAAAATTTTTCACGTTCCATCTCTGAAAAAGTATACGCTCCTACTGACAACCTAAATCCTCAACATTGTTGGAACAAAAAAAAATGGCTAATAATGAAACCTGTATGGAAACCTTAGGCAGAGCGTCAAATAATTCCAAAGACGACTTTATCTCAGCACAAACTTGGATAATGATAGAACAACGAGCAAAACTTGGATATCTTATACCCGCTCTTCAAAACCATTTGGAAAACAGAAACTTATCCTTCTGACTGGCTTCATGGCATTGTAATCAAAATACCCAAGAAAGGAGACCTAAGTGACTGTAACAACTGGCGCGGCATTACGGTTCTAAGTTCTGTGATGAAAATATTTATGAAAATTATTCTAGAAAGAATGGTAAAAGTTGTTGAAGTACTACTACGACCAGAGCAAGCGGGTTTCAGAAGCGGAAGATCCTGTGTTGACCACATTAACAGTCTTAGAATTATCATAGAACAATCTATAGAGATGCGATCCCCTCTTTATCTGCTTTTCATCGTTTTTGATAAGGCGTTTGATTCGTTAAATCGAAATTACATATGGGCAGAGTTGAAAAATATTGGTATCCCAGCTAAAATAGTCTCAGTAATTGCAGAAAGCTATGATCAATTTAAGTGCTCAGTTTAACACGACAACAAACTGTCTGAGCCCTTTTGTACAATTTCTGGTGTACGTCGAGGATGCGTCCTTTCCCCACTGCTGTTTCTAATTGTGCTTGAGGCAGTGGTCAAGAGAGCAAATAAAGGAAAGGTACGAGGTATTGTATGGAACCCACTGTCACCGTACACTAGAGTGATTGGACTATGCTGACGACAAATGCGAGTTGTCATATAAGCTTGATAATATGCAACAGAAACTTAATGACCTATCTTTAGAGTTGTGCAAAGTCGATCTAAAAATAAATGCACAGAAAACAAGTTCAAATAAACAATCGAATTGACGAACCTTTGAGGTTGGAAACGGAGACCATTGAGGGCGTAAATGAATTCCAGTATTTAGGGAATATTGTGTCTGAAAATGCAGGTACAGTGCAAGATGTGATAAGTAGAATAAAGAAAGCCATCTGTGCTTCTACAAGGTTTCGTAAGGTATGGAGCTCCAATACTTATAGTTTAAGCACAAAGATAAAAATCTTTAAAGCATGCGTTCTTTCAGTTCTCCTGTATGGTTGCGAAACTTGGTTTGTTACAGAAAACATACAAAGAAAGCTGAGAGTATTTGTTAACCGCTGTCTCCGCAGAATTTTACGTATCTTCTGGCCAAACAGAATATCAAATCACGATCTTTGGACCAGAAAAAATGTTAGAGATGTCAATCTTGAAATTCGTAAAAGAAAATTTGGATGGATCGGGCATACGCTTCGAAAAGCTCCCACCGAAATTTGTCAACAGCCGTTGGTATACAACCCGCAAGGTAGTAGAGGAAGAGACCGTCCAAAAACAACATGGAGAAAGTCAACGTTGAATGAAATAAACACCATTTTGCAGCCCCTAGGAAGAAACATAAGCAACATTACAGACATAAAGGACGTAGCGTTACGGCGCGAAAGGTGGAAGCGGCTTATAGACAGCCTATGCCCAGTATAAGAGGCTGCTCAAAATCATAGACGTCGAGCAAGGCGTATTATTATTATTTTTCAGTATACAATTTATTTGCATAGATATGTGAATTTTATGCTGCATGCAATTGTATATAAATTATATATATTAATGTCATATAACTTTAAATTTCATTGTATAATATATCCAATTCATAAATACTTTTACTCCAAAAAGCTATTTAAAGGGAAAACATTATTAACATGATATTATACTGAATTTAATTTCAAAACATATTTTTTCAATTTCAAGCTAAAATAGATTTTAATTGTTTTCAACATATTATATAAAACCCTTCAGACCTATTTTCCGCCCATCAAAAATATATAAATAGCTAAGAAAAGTATATAAATAATTATGTAATATACTCAATTACAATCAAAAAAACTTTTTGCGTAATTATATGTTATTGTAAATAAATCCATTTAATTTAATAATATTTAATTTATATGTAATGTATGCTTATTTATGAGTATTTATAACATATATCTGCTTAAATAAAAACTTGTGTACAAGTAGAAAAAAAGTTATGCAGCAGCCCTGAAAGAGCGTAAAAGTGGCATAAGTGTGGTGTAATCATACTTATTTAATACGTGTGACAAAAATGTTATAAAAAATTAATTTTCTTAAGCAATTTCTCTTAGTTTTGACCGAGATGGGCGGAGTTTCCATTCTATAAAAAATATTTCATGGTTATATATATGTATGGTATATTCTTTTTAGTTAGTTAAATAGGTCATTTTGATTTATGTATCACGATTTTTTTACGATTAAACAATAAAATCATAAAAAACCATTAGGTTTTAGAGCCCAGAACACAGCACACTGCCCAATAATTAAACAAGTAAAAGTTTTTTTAGTCATCTCTATGTAGCGTATAAAAATATTTTTGGTTATCAATTTTCGCAATTTTTGCAATTCCAGTTATCATGGACAAGGAAGAACTTAATATCAGTGGTCACATTCTGAATGGATCGAATTATCGATTATGGAAGTTCCAAATCACAGCATATATGAAGGCAAAAGGTTTAATATAAAATATAAAGGGTATAGTTCCCTCTTTAAATGTAGAAGAAAAATAAAAAGAATTATACGAAAGAAATAAACGAAGAGCTATGAACAGTAGCGAGGCGTCAGCTTTTTGGCAAGGTGTTCACAATTTAATCAAAACAGAATTCCAACTATAACGTATTCCCCCTACTTCTAAGTTTTGTCCCTTCCACAAGCAAATAGCGTACAAATCCAATAAAACAATTTATTTAAATGTTCGCAGCCTGTGATCCACTGGTTTTTATTTACCATAAAGCTGTAGCTGTAGGAAAACGACGACTTACCATAGATTTCGACATTTTTACAACAGGTATCAAATTCTTCATATCTGGAGTTGGTTTATTCATTTTATGAATTAAAATCTTTTTTTCAGAAGATCGTTTAAAAAATGACATTGAATCAAATCTTTAATCACACATTTATTCATTTCTAAATATTATTTTTCACTTCAAATTTCTTTAATCTCTTTCTTTACTTTTACCATTTTCTAGTATAAAATTGCATTATGACTTTGTTTTGATTTATTTCCAACCTCTATATAAGAGTAAGAAACTCTCATGCATTCATTTACTCTTTTACTTTGTATTTACAATGCCCGGTTCAGTTTTTATACTGAACCATTTCCCCATATAAAACAGCAACCGTGACTTTGATTGAATTTGCACGCTTTGTATAAACTTTTGGTTCAGTTTAGTGGAATGATCCTCTCGTCAAATGTAAAGCGATTTTCGCTCAGTCATTTCTTTTCTCTTTTGTATTTACTTTGCATAACATTGGAAGTGCACTTTTTTTATTGAACTGCTTGCACGCATTAATTTAAGAGTTAAGATTATTTTACGTACACATATTTGTTTGTATGTTTTGTGTTGTGTATTCAATATTGAACATAGTCCCAATGTGAATGTTATTTCATTTGCATGCTTTGTAAGCAACGCGGTGCAGTTTTTAATCTGCACCTTAGTATATTTCAAGAGAAATGTGTTTTCTCTTTTATATAATTAATAAAATAATGTAATGTTGGGTGTAACTAACATTTGTATATGTGATTTTGTTTGTATTATACGTTTTGTGTTTATGTTAATATGTTTGGAAAAGCTATTATAAAAAATGTTAAATAGCAAAATAGCGAGATTATTTACCTAATAAAAAAAAATCTAAAAAGGAAGCTTTGTTAAGGTGTTCAGTGAACACTCTGAACCATTCGACGCCTCGCCTCTGGCTATGAATGCTATTATTCAATCATTAGATGTTGAACGATCAAATTTTGTGTTAACATGCATAACAGCAAAAGAAATTATGGATCTATAGTATGTATACACTTTGTATATATATAATTATATAAATGCATATTAAGGTGCATATAAAATATCATTAAATGGTTAACGTACAGTGTTGTGAATGTGCCTATGCAGCACATTCCCATCATTGACTTTAGCCATATACAAGCAGGCAGACTGCTGCAATATGAAACCTCACTTATGTGAGATAATAAAATGTATACATGCTCCTCTACTGTGTAAGAGCTTGCCGGCGTACTAACACAATTATGTAGTCGCTAGTTTTAAGTTAAAGTAAGAGAATAATTTCAATAAAGAATTGTACATGAAACTAAACTGACGCGTTTTTATTATATTGCGATCCTGCCAGGAGCATAAAGCATAAGCGTGTCAAAATATAATAAAAAATAATGTATGTTTATAAAAAACATAACAGCGAGTGAAAAAAAATGATTAAATTTTTGATTTGTTGTAGTTAAAAAAAAAAAAATTAAAAATTAAAATTATAATTGACAATTTTTGTTGCAATGTTATAAAAAAAAAAAAAAATATGGCATTTTGCATTTGTAATGTTATTGATCAGAAGAAATGATTACTACAAAACCTTCCCGTATTAATTGCATGAAATAACTTAGTGCAACTGTGATGTCGGGTGCAATAAATAATGTGAACTAAACAGTCTTATATACTGCTTTTAATAGAAATATTAAGTCGTACAAGTCGTGCTTTTGAATGATCTTGTAGAAATCTTAAATATTCTAATGACAACACTATAAGTGTTTTAAGTGAAAATTCATATAGCAATAATATATGCTAAAGACAGTTTTATTAATTTGGAAAATATACACACAGTGAAATCGTGCCGAATAGACATATCTTCATTATCAGGTTGAAAAAAAAATTTGAGACAAAGGACGTTACGTATGCGAATCTTACTCAACCGATGGTCAACTTTCTCAACTATCATACATAAATTTGTTCGACAAGCGTGAGTACTTTAAACTCAACAGAATTAAGAATTTGACAATTTAAGAAAACTTTCGATTAATTTAATTAAATGATTTTATTTTGTGAATGTTAAACTGTTCAAAAATAATATATAATAATATATGCCTTCAATTTTATACATTACCTTGAAAATTTAATAATTTAAGATAACGAAGATACAATAATTTTTATAAAATACCTGATTAACTGAAAATGTTAAATTTACTTTTGATTAATTTAATTAAATGATTTTATTTTGTAAATACTGTTCAAAAATAATACATACGTTCAATTTTATACATTACTTTGAAAATTTAATAATTTAAGATAACGAAGATACAATAATTTTTATAAAATATCTGATTAACCGAAAATGTTATATTTACTTTTGATTTATTTAATTGATTTTATATCGTATTTTTTGTAAATATTATGTTCACATAATTTTCTACAATATTTTAACTAAAAAAAAAAAAAAAATATATATATATATAATTACAATAACATATAATTATACATAAAAATAATATAATTATATATAATATATATAATTATAATTATAATTATACATAATTACATATATAATTACAATTTTATATATATATATATACCTCTATGTTTTGTTAAAGTGCATGTCCATGTTAGCATTTCCTTTAGATAACAAAATAGCAAAATAAGATAGCAAAATAAAATATGTGCGGTCCTAAAGCTAAATTCGACAGGCTACAAGCCAATGTCGTGAATGAACTAGAAATATTAGATAACAAGGGGGACATTACATGGTATCTTATGGTGATAATATTAATATTATTGTCTCAAATGGCAATAAAATTATATCAATTACACAAAAACCACTTAAGAAAAAATACAGGAGAGCAACATCAGTTGCACAAAATTTAGACAGTGTATAATATTTGTTTACACTTCCTCAAAATCCTATTTTCTATTCAAAAAAAAAAATTTTCAATAAAAGCTAAATAACTTTACTCTAACAATCTCTGATCAATTGCCTTTAATCACCATCACCTACTGGTAGATGGAATGGCAACAGATCATAAATAAAATCAGTGCTCATAAAGAAGTTTTTGACAAGTCGTACAAAAGCCTAATTATTAATAGGCATACGACATCAGAAACTATCAAAAAGCATATAATCATTCTCCTTAATAGTTTCGAGAGTATACGAGTAATACTAAACGTAAATTACTCGCAGCTTACTTTAGAACATAAAAAACAAGCCGAAACTTTCTTTATAAATAACAAAGAGAAAATTTTAAAAATCTCTGAAAAAAAAGACACAGAAATAAAATTGCCTGATCCATTACATGAGAAAATCTCATATAACTTCACGTTAGTAAAAACAGAAAACATTGGTGCTAACAAAATGCCACAAACACCAATAGAATTCTTGGGAATCGCATCTAAAATCGTATCAGATTTTGATGGTACTCCCGAAAATTTGATAAGTTTTATAGCATCACGGTAATTTCTTAGCTGTGTCAATGATGGCAATGACGTAATTGCAATCAACCTAATAAAAGGAGCAGCAATAAATCTGATCGCTGCAAAGTTGATGAATATTCGTCAAAATTCCAAACCTGCGAATACATATGCCAAGGAAGTCGAAGAGCTTACAAAAAAGCTACAGTGTGCATATATTTCGGATGGACTTACCCCGACGCTAGCTGCATCTTATTCAACTAAGGCAGCTGTTAAGGCGATAATAAAAAATACGAGCAACGATAGAGTTCGACTAGTAATAGAATCGGGAACTTTCAACAACATGAGTGAGGTGGTAGCAAAATTCGTAAACTCCTGCACGGGATCAAATAGTCAACCATCCGCAATACTACATTTCGGAAGTAGACGCGAACAATTTAATGCACGCGGACAATCCTATAGACGTGGACAACCAAATGACGCGTACAATTTCGAACACGCGGGCAATATAGGAACAGCTACAATAGTAATAGCGGATATAATCCTAATAATAGGAATAACTACCAGAACAACAGAGTACAAAACAGAGGAAATGTTGGTATTATATAGGAGGCGGAAAACGAGTGCTCAATAATTAAAAACATCAACAGAAAAATATATAATATTAATTTAAATCTTGCCAAATTTATTTTAGCTAGATCCACACTATATAATAAAATATCAACATTTTTAATTGATACGGGTGCGGATATTTCTGTAATTAAAAAGAAAGAAATAGAAAAAGTTAGCATTAATTCGAATGCTATAATAAGCCTTAACGGCATAGGAGATGGTATAAAATATACTTCAGGAAAAGTTGAAACAGATCTCAAAATTGAAAACATGCTAATACAACATAGTTTTCATGTTGTCGATGATGATTTTCCCATTCCCTCGAATGGAATACTTGGGATCGATTTTCTTAAAAAATATAATTGTATCCTTGAATATCAACAAGATCAAGACATTCTAATATTGAGGCCATATAATTTCCCTCAACATCTGGCCATACAAATGGTAAATAACCTCAGAATAAACTCAATTTCACTTCCGGCGATATCTGAAGTTATTAGAACCATTGTTACAGATTCCTCCTACGAAGAAATATTTATACCCCTTCAAGAAATACAGAATGGTATTTTTGTAGCAAATACAATAACAAGTAAACGTACGTATGTACGTATAATTAACACTACCAATCAACATGCCTTCATACCAAATCTTAAAATTATTACAGAAGATCTTAACGATTACAGTGTAATATCAAAACCACCAATAACCAATGATAAAATAAAGTTGGAAAAATTATCAAAAATTTTCCCGCTTTTGTAAAAACAAAATTAGAAAACTTGTGCAAAAAATATGTAGATATATTTGCACTTGAATCAGAATCTCTCTCAGTTAATAACTTTCACAAACAAAAGTTGCGCTTAAAAACAAAAGAGCCAACATATCAAAAAAATTACAGAATACCATATACCCATAAAGATGAAATAACGAGGCAAGTAAATATATTAATTAAAGATAATATTATAGAACCATCAGCTTCTGAGTATAACAGCCCTGTACTGTTAGTACCAAAAAAGTCATTAAATGGACAATCTGACAAGAGATGGAGATTAGTTGTAGATTATAGGGGGATTAATAAAAAATTAATTGCAGATAAATTTCATTTTCTAAGAATAGATGATATTCTTGAACAATTAGGCAGAACAAAATATTTCTCTTGACTCGATTTGACATCTGGTTTCCATCAAATTGAACTAGATGAAAATTCACGGGACATTACGTCATTTTCTACAGATAAAGGATCATTCCGTTTTAAACGTCTACCATGTGGGTTAAAAATTGCTTCAAATTCATTCCAACGAATGATGACAATAGCATTTTCAATTTAACTCACGAACAAGCATTTTTGTATATGGACGATTTGGTAGTCCTCGGGTGTTCAGAAAAACATATGTTAAAAAATTTAACTGACGTATTTTAAATATGTCGAAAATAAAACTTAAAATTACACCCAGATAAATGCTCATTTTTCGGTCACGAAGTGACTTACCTTGGGTATAAATGTACAGACAAAGGCATTTTTCCGGATGATAGTAAATTTCAAACTATCTTAGATTATCCGACACCAACAAATGCAGATGCTATTAAACGATTCGTTGCATTCTGCAACTATTACAGACGATTCGTTCCAAACTTTGCAGAACTCTGCGCAAACTGAGTACGGCAACGAATACGCTATTACAGTGATGTGTGACTTAACAAAGTATTTAATCGCAATTCCGGTTCCAAGCACAAATGCGATGGTAGTTGAAAGGGCAATATTCGAAAATTGCATACTCATCTATGGACCCATGAAAACAGTAATTACTGATATGGGTACTGAGTATAATAACCAACAATACAGAGAACTATTAAAGCTCCTGAATATAAAATCAACAACTTCTACAGCGTATCACCACCAAACGCTGAGAAATTACATTTCGAGCGAACGAGATGATTGGGACAAGTGGCTTAGGTATTACACGTACTGTTATAATACCACACCCTCAACAGTACATGATTACTGCCCTTACGTATTAATATTAGGTAAGGTGCCAATAATCTATGACTTTCTAAAAGAAGGCCAGGTAGACCCTGTCTACAATATAGATGCCTATGATAAAGAAGTCAAGTATAAATACCAGATGGCACTTAAAGGAGCGCGCATCTTAATAGATAGGCATAAGAATAGAAATAAGATAATTTACGATAGGACTTCTAATAAAATACAGATAGATATAGGAGATTTGGTATATATTAGTAATCCAGCTGGACATAAGTTAGACAATAGATATATATCATTTTATAAAGTAATTAATTTAAATATTAATAAATATTTAATATTAATAAAAATAAATATTAAGTAAATATAAAGTAAATATATATAAAAAGTAAATATTAATAAAAATAAATGTAATAAATTTATATAAATAAATTCATTCCAAAAAAAAAAGGGAGATATAGCATGTATACACTTTGTATGTATATAATTATATAAATGCATATTAAGGTGCATATAAAATATCATTAAATGGTTAACGTACAGTGTTGTGAATGTGCCTATGCAGCACATTCCCATCATTGACTTTAGCCATATACAAGCAGGCAGACTGCTGCAATATGAAACCTCACTTATGTGAGATAATAAATTGTATACATGCTCCTCTGCTGTGTTAGTGCTTGCCGGCGTACTAACACAATTATGTAGTCGCTAGTTTTAAGTTAAAGTAAGAGAACAATTTCAATAAAGAATTGTACATGAAATTAAACGCGTTTTTATTATAGACCAATTGAGTAGCATTTATGAAAAGAATTCCGAAATTTGTTTCATGACTCTTTATGAAGAATATTTTTCATTGAAAATGAAAGATGATGAAACCGTAGCAGGTTATGTCGCAAAAGTTAATCAATTAGCATCAGAAATTGAACAACTAGGTGAGAAATTGTCGGACAAATTGAAAATGGTTCGCATTATTAGCATTTTGCCAGTTAGATTCAACAATTATAAAACCGTCTGGTACAATACATATGAAACGCGTAAAATTGATACTCTAATGTCGTCGTTACAGTTAGAAGATGACAATTTAAATCGAATGAGTAGTGAAAAAGCTTTATCAGTTGATGTTGCTTTTAATGTAAAAACTCAATCGCAGAAAGTTGCATCAAAGTCAAGTTTATCAAAAATTGATATTTTGAAAAAGAAAACCAAGTGTAATTTGTGTGGCCAAGTTGGTCATTGGGCAAAGGACTGTGTGTCCCAATTTTTTCAAACAAATACCAAAAAGATAGTAAATGTAGTAGAGAAAAAGATAAAAATGAATTAGCATGGTGTACCGTGTAATATAGTTACGAAAAAAAATCAAACTCTTGATATGTAGACTCGGGTGCGTCAAATTATATGACGTTTCATCGTAAATGGTTCACAGAACTGAGGAAATATAATGGCGGTAATATGGTCAAAATTGCTAACAACTGCAATTTGAAAGTAAGTGAAATAGGTACAATATTGATTGATGTGAGAGGAAACAATCAGTAAGAGCCACGTCGTTTAGAGAATGTACTTTATGTTCCGGATATTAAACAAAATTTATTTTCAGCAGCGGATTTGACAGATAAAGGTGTCAAGATTCTAATCAATAATGTTGGATGCCAGATTATTGATAAATCAAACAATTGCAGTTGGTAAACGCAGTGAGTTGAATCAACTAAAAATGAATTTTCGTTTACACCTAAACGAAGGAGCAAATGTTGCAGCGGTCTCACAACAACACTGCCACAGATGTTTGGGCCATATAAACGTTGATTCAGTTAAAAAAATGTGCAAAGATAGTTCAGTTGCTGGTATTGATTTGCCAGACAACGAAAGTTTTTTATGAAGATTGTCTGTATGGAAAAATGGACAAGATCAACACATAAACTGTCAATGGTGCGACAATCAAAAGGGTGAGTTTATGCACGTAGATCTATGTGGGCCAATGGAAGAGATTGGAGTCGGAGGTATACGTTATTTTATGCGGTTATTTTTTAGAATTTATTAACTTTTATTTCGAAAGTTTATATGTTGTGTATCCCTAAAAAGCCATTATGATACGTTGTCCTTATCGCCGTTGAGTAAAGTTGTGGCGTGATGTTTATGTATTTCGATGCTCTCTGCCGTTTCTAATTTCCAGCCATCCCTTACATTTTTGATTATTCGGGCGTTATCTCTATTGATGTGGTGATTTTCCTTTACTATATGTCTGGCGACATTTAATTTTATGTGGGGATTTATTTTCTTCTGTGCTTCTCTTGCTTCCTTTAGGTGTTCTTCAAGTCTTACTGATAAGAGTCTTTTTGTTTGTCCGATGTATATTTTGTTGCAGGAGCCACATTTTATTTTGTATACTCCTCATATTTCAAATGGGTCAATTGGGTCTTTTGCGGATGGTAATAGGCTTTCGAGTTGGTGTGGCCTACTGGAGTGAACTAAGTCGATATTGAACTTTTTTAACTTTGATTTTAGACCTTTAGAGACAGTGTTGTTGTATACTACAGCGACCCTTCTTTGTTTTGGTTTTTCTGCTGTCAACGTCGTCATGTTCCTGGAATGTAGCTGCCTTCGTTTCTTTTTTATGATTCTATCGATGGTGATCTGAGGGTATCCGTTGATGTCCGCTATTTCCTTAATGTATGAGGTTTCTTCATTGACGGCTGCTTGTGTAAGGGGTAATGTGAGCATTCTATGTATCATGTGATGAAAGGCAGTCATTTTGTGTTGGAATGAATGATTTGAATTGTTGGTTATGACACGTTTTGTACTCGTTGGTTTCTTGTAGATGCTAAATTCGAAAATGTCGTTTTTGTGTTGTATAAGTAGGTCTAAGAATGGTAGGCAGCCGATGTTTTCTCGTTCATGTGTGAATTCTTTGGAGTTCTTTACAGAAAAACTGTTACAGCTGCATAGGATACAGGTTAGTTCCTTTACCAACCATTTGGCAATGCGTTGGTATGGGGATTTATCTGCTGTTATAATCTCTCTCATTTCTTTTCCAGATTTCTAATCTTTGGTAAGGCTTTGAACCGTGGAAGTGAGGGTGCGGGTTCCTTCATTTGTTTCTTATCAAAATCTAAAAATTTTGAGCACTTTTCGACGAGTTTGTTGGTTCTGTTGACCATTTCTGGTAGGAGGTTGTTTCTGAATTCTCTGTAGGGGTCGTTATCAATTTTTTCTTGGACTCTCTGGTCGTATTCGTCTTTGTCCATTGTGACTAATGCGTTTCCTTTGTCAGCTTTTATATAATACACTGGTTTATTTTTTTGTTCCTTTAACACTTTTTAGTCTTTATTCATTCTTTTTTGTTGCGTGTTGGTAGATTCGATGACACTTGCTGTGAGGTTTCTGATGGCTGATTGGTCTTCCAGTGATAGGGGAAACTCTTTTGTTGAAGTCCTGATTGCGGATTCTATATCGACAATTAGTTGTTCTATGTTGGGGTTCTCGTTAATTGCGTATTTTAAGCCATTGTTGAGTAGTTTTAGTTGGTCCTCGTTATTTTATGTTAATTTAAGACGAAGCAACTACGTTCCGTCATACATATTTAATTAAATCAAAAGATGAAGAATTTGACTGTTTAAATTCGTTCATTGGTATGGTTAAAAATGTTTATGATACACGTGTTAAACATTTTCGTTTTGACAATGGAACCGAATTTGTAAATCATGAAGTCAAAAATTTATTAAAGAATAAGGGTATTCTAATAGAATATATAACCGCTTACACTCCACAACAAAATGGTAAAATTTATGCAAATTCCGAAACAAATGGGTCAAAAGGAAAGGGATTCAAAAGCTAGAAAGTATTTTTAGTTGGACACGAAGCAACAATTAAAAACTTTCGGTTGTACGATCCACATAGTAAAAAAGTTTAGCTTAGTTGTGACGTGCATTTTAACGAAACAAAGCCAATGAAATATGTGATTAAAGAAGAAAGTGATGATGAAAAAGGGAATCATACTCGAAAAAGACACCAAACATGAAACAATGCAACAAGAGAATGTCATAATCGAGGAAATTGATAAATTCATTAAAGACGTTAGAAACCATGATCAATCCAACAAGAAGGAGAGCATAGATAATGATGTTGTAATTCAAGGTATGAGATTCGTCCTAAAATCAATAAGCCGCTACGTTACGTTGAAACTGGGTTCTCGGCAATTGTATTTGAACCAGAAACGTATGAAGAAACAGTTAAATCAACAGAGGAGCAGCAATGGAAGTGTGCGATGGACGATGAATTTGATTCGTTGATTTAAAACCGTACTTGGATTCTAGTTGATCCACCCGAAGAACAAAAAATAATTGATAATCGTTGAATGTTCAAAATAAAAGAAAATACTGATGGAACGGTCGAACGTTTTAAAATAAGATTAGTAGTTCGTGGTTTCACACAACAATATGGAGTGGATTATGAGGAAGTTTTGTCGTGAAATTTACTGCAGTTCATTGTACAGAAAGGGCGACGTATTGCATTCGATGTAATTCCATGCGAATAAGAACTATTTGTGAGTTGTTTTCATATGAATTTAAATTTATAAATGGAAATATATTTGAAATGTATGTTACTTTTAGGAAATGAATTACGATTTACTAATTGTTTTACTTGACGAACAGGTAAATTCTCTAGTCTTATACGTCAACAAATAAAAATTAATCACCTAAATCCTTCTTGTGTTGTTTAAAATTTATAAATAATTTAATAACAGATTTTTCGCTAAGTATATTTCATTTGCACTATCCAAATTGTTTTCAAAACAAACAAAGCAGTTAACAGTTGCGAACTGTTAATTCGCAAGCAACGCAACCATAACGCGACGTGTTTGCACCAAAAACAAACATACTAACACACAAGATAAAATTCGAATAAACTGTAACTGAAGCCTAACGCAATGCTTAATTTTTAACCGCACACCTGAGCAAAAACACATTAGGTTTTGAAGTGGCAATGTTTTTCACCATATCTGAAAATTTGTCAGTTAAAACATTGTCCATAAGCAATCATAAGCTTATGGGCGAACTCTGGTGACTTTTTTATCAATATGTTAGGTGGAACACATTTTACGTAACATTACTTACATAATGTTACTTTACATAACATAACACAATTTGTGTTGCACTTTTTGGGTCAACAACATTATCATTTGATTTGTTACTACATTGACATACCGTTTTAGTATTTTGATTATCAATCATACAAAAAATACATCCATATTAGACAGAACTTGTTTTAAAGTCATACTAAGATTGTTCGTACTTGTGAAACACAATAGGGCTGTTCACAATCTTGCTGCGTCATTGTAAATGCGTTTTTGCAATGTTGGACTATTGTGAGCACACTTTTAAAGAAGTACTATTGCTTATGCGTTTTAACAATTTAACTACAACGTCAAGAAAAACTGAAAAACTAATAATTATAGACGCTGTGCTAAATACAGCCGTCGAAGACCTAATGGGTATTTAATAAATACGTATGTATCATTTATAGATATACAGTGGTTCCTCTATTTTAAATCTATAAAAAAAATAAATCTATAAAAAAAGTTGGATTCGAATAGCGAAGAAAACACAAAAATAAAAATTTTTAATTAATTAATTAATTATAATTAATAATATATAAAATAATTAACTTTAAAAAATCAGAATTGGATATATGAACAGTAATATATTATATTGTGCAGCTTTTCCTAATCACGATTAGCGAAATTGTAGAATAACATTTCCAAAGGTTGTTTGTAAAATGGTAACAAAAAGACGCTTTACATATAGTGTTTCCAAATAATGATGTAGTTTATGCTCGTTGCAATTTAAAGCACAGCAGTGATTAGTGTTACTTAAAAAGCAAAAGGTGACAAAAAACTAGAACTTGAGCACTGAAAATTTTTAAGACCTTACCTACATGTTGAAAAATACGATTCGTTATCGTTACTAATTTGACAGGCACGAATTCTCAGTCTTGGAATTGCAGCGCAAACAAATTGATGAGTACTTGGCAATAGTCGAAACAGCGTCGTATGGTCAGCCAAATTTTAATAAATTAACTAAAAAAAATTTTTTTCCTTGCTATTCGAATCCTCATAAATCTTTAACAAAATTAAATCTCGAGCTTTAAATATTAGAAATAAAACAGTTATTTTTCAACAAGCTATCAAAGATGTGCTACTCATTAGTGTTGTTCATATTATTGTGATATTTTAAAACCCGAAGTTCTTCAGTTATTTGATTAATCAGATTTCAACGAAGTTTCCGGTGTGTTCAAATATCCGCAATAATTTTATTATAAATCCGGAATCTTCGAATATCCGGATTTGGAGACTTCGTAAGCCAAAATTAAAGATTTTTTTTTTTTTCAATTCATACGTTATTGAATCTTTCAACTTTGAAACTAACAATAAGTGATCAAATCTTAAAAATAAATTTATTTTTTTTTCCAGGCCATTGCTTTGGAAAAAACTATTAAGACATCAAATTATTTATAATTAAATAAGATTGAAAATTAACATTGAATTTAAAATTGAAATTAAAATGAAATTAAAATTAAAACTAAGACTAAAATTAAATTAAAATTAAAATTAATTCAAAAAATCACATTAAATTAAATTAAATAAAATTTATAATATTTTAAATCAAATAAGAAATTTAGAAGTTAGCGGATGTTAATGGTGTTCATCCTTTTTAAACGCTTGTGGCCTTGTAGGCTGATTGCAGCTTGTAGGCTGATTTGTTAGGATAATCTTCTAACTTTAAGAGATACTGACGGCTACATCGAGCAGCTTCTTCAATTACTGTTGATACGCCCAAATCTTTATGAAGGTTGGCGTTTTTTACAAACCACGGTGCACCCGTTATCATTCTTAGGATTTTAGATTGCACCCTTTGCAGTTTTTTAATATTTGATGGCATCGCTGTTCCCCACAGTTGAATTCCGTAACTCCATATAGGTTTTATTATCGACTTGTATAGCAGAATTTTGTATTCAAGTGATAGCTTAGATGACGTGCCCATAAGCCAATGCAATGAACTTAATTTTATATTTATTTGTGTCTTTTAGCCTCTATATGTTTATTCCAGGTTAAACGTCTATCTAGATGTATCCCTAAATATTTTACATAGTCACTCGAGGGTACTGTTTGTTCATTTATTGTAATATTAGGACAGTTGCCTGGTCTTAGAGCAAATATGATATGGGTACATTTTTGTTCATTGACTTTAATACACCATACTGATAACCATTGCTCGAGTTGGTGAATATGATTTTGAAGCCTGCTTTGTGCTATTGCGGGGTTTTTGTGTGCACTTAGTATAGCTGTGTCGTCAGCAAATGTTGCAGTTAAAGTGTTTTCCGAATTCGGCATATCACTTGTATACAGCAGATATAATAGCGGACCTATTACACTTCCTTGTGGAACTCCAGCTTTGATAGGACAAGGTTCTGAAACAAAATCTTTATATCTTAAACTAAAAGTTCTTTTGCTTAAGTAGTTTTTTAACAAAAGGTGAATGTTAACTGGCATGAGAGTTGTAATTTTATGTATTAAGCCTTCGTGCCATACTTTATCAAACACTTGGGCAACATCTATAAATATGGAATTGCAGTATTGTTTATTTTCAAATGAGTTTCTTACGAATGATACAATACGATGCACTTGTTCAGTTGTACTATGTTTAGCTCTAAAGTCGAATTGATGCTCCGGAATTATTTCGTTAACTAAGAGTATTGGCATTATTTTTGCTATTAATAGCTTTTCAAATATTTTTGATAATACTAGAAGGACGCTAATTGGTCTGTAAGATTCTACTTTGGTTTTGTCCTTTCCAGGTTTAGGTATCATTGTTATTTGAGACATTTTCCAAAGTTTGGGAAAATATCCTGTCCGTAAGATAGCGTTAAATAAATGCCTGAAATGTATAATGGCACATTGTGGTAATTGTTTCACCATTGCAACTGAGATTTTATGAGGTCCTGCTGCCTTTTTCGCATTGAGATCTTTTATAATTTTAGTGATATTTTCTAGTTTAAAAATATGGGGTCTGCTCGAGGGATATAGATTTGTAATTGGTAAAGAAGTATTTTGTGAAGCATCATTTGGAGTAAATACATTTTTCAAGTGTTTTACAAATATGTCCCCTTTCTCCGAGTCACTTCGTGCCCAGTCACCATTTTCTAGTTTGAGAGAAGATTCATGCTGGATAGGCTGTTTGAGGTACTTTGTTGCCTTCCAAAGTGAATAATCCGTTTGTTCATTAGGTGCCAAATTGAATAGAAAATTGTCTAGGGATTTTTGATGTCTTTCCGCTAGTGCATATTTGAGTTCATTTGTATATTTAGTAAGTAAAACTTCTAGCGTTCCTCTTCTGTTATAATAATGCCTCTATTGTTTCCGTCGCACCGACTTTTTGGGTTCTTTTTTCAATTCTTATAGAAGCTACTTCAACACCCATTAAGATTACTTCAGAAAATTGGTTAACACAATCTTCAATTTCATTATTCACCTTTAACGAAGCATGTTGAGGTATATGACAAGAAACATATTTACGAAATTTCAACCAGTTTATATATTTTGTTAGACTTTGTGTTTGGATAGTTATATTCTGTTGATTTTGTATTGTTATTATTGTTGGTGAGTGGTCTGATGACAGTTCAACTGATGGAAATGCGGTGATTGTTGATGGTTTAATATTTTTGCTTAGACCAAAGTCGAGAAGATCTGGGACTTTTTGTCGATCAGAAGGCCAGTATTTTGGGTGTCCAGTTGAAATAACATTGAGATCTCCACTTTTCACAACTGCTAGAAGTTTCCGTCCTCTTGGTGTTATTAGTCTTGAACCCCAGAATGTGTGCTTTGCATTAAAATCGCCTGCGACCAGAAATTTAGAACCGAGCGTTTTAAAAAAATTTTGGAAGTCTTCTATATTGTGATTGGGTGGACAATATATTGCGGATATTACGACATTTTCTCCATATTCATCAAATCGGATAGCTGTCGATTGTAGATAATCTTTGCTGAAGTCTTCTAAAACAAAGTGTTTAAGTCTTTTTTTTATTATAATACCAGTACCTCCACGAGCCATACCTTTGGGATGCTTGGTGTCATAAAAGCAGTAATTTGGAATTTTGAAAGCGTTTTTGAGTGAGATGTGTTTCGGACACAAGAATAATATCAATTGCATTACTAATTAAAAAATATTCAATTTCAAGTTTGTGGTTGTTTATACCATTTGCATTCCAGTGATATATTCTAATGGAGTTGCTCATTTCTTCATTATCAGAGTTTGCATTAGAGCAGTTTAATTTTTTATAAGTTCTTGCATCATGCTTTGCATACTATACATAAAAAGATTAAGACTTTGGATCAGTGTTTTTAGCGTTTCTTCTAAATTATCTACTGCCGGTTTCGACAATTGTTGAGGTTGAATATTTTCTCTTAATACATTTGCATAACTTTAGCTTTTAGATATTGTTGCTTCTGTATTGTTTATTTGTTCTTGGTAGTAATTTTTGGGTGGCACAGCGTTTAATTGATTTTTGGGAAGTGTTCTCTGCTTAACTGCAACAAATACGGTACAACCCCTATAATTTGCTGTATGACTTTTGCCGCAATTGCTGCATTTTTTTGCATTTGCATCTTCTTTAGGTTTTGGGCATATGGAGGACTTCTGTAGATCTCCACATATTACACATACACTGGGTAAGGTGCAATATGTTCGAGTATGGCCAAATTCTTGACAGTTAGTACACTGTATTGGATCTTTTCTTTTGAAAGGTTCTTCTACTGTTATCCTTCGATGTAAAAGATAACGAAGATTGTAAATTGGGTGCACTTCTCCTTTAGCGAGTTTTTTTGCGTTTGGCTCAAGTTCTACTTTAAATATTGGCTGAGGTGTTTTATTTTTGCTTTTAATATTAAAGATGGATTTTGCTTCAAATCCGGCTTCTGCTAAGGCTGCTTTTATATCAGCATCCGGTACGAAGTGTTCTATACCTTTTATTACCACACTTAAACCTTTGCTACTTTTTAACTGGTAGGTGTAGTAGCTTTTATTATTGGCATCAAAGAAGTTTATAATTTTTTTATAGTTTAATTCATCGTTTATTTGGATTTTTGTTTCATTAACATTTCCTTTCAAGAGTGGAATCACGTAGAAATGTTTATCACCAATTAAAGATGTTATCTTCTTTAAAAGATCGTTCAAATTTTTTTCCCTTAGATAAATTGGAGGTGGTTTGTATTTTTTGGTGTTATTTTCGGTATTCTCGTTATTTTCATCAGTTGATAAGATTTGAAATCTATTTTTATTTAAGGTGGAGCGGTTTCCAACTAATTTTGTTAGTTTTGAAATTTGACTAGATGGTTTTGTCATGGGGCTGCGTTTCCGCTTTGTTACAAGAATATATTTATCTATTCCTGTCTGAATTTTATTGACGCTGTCTTGTGTGGCAGCATTTTGAATATTATTTTTGTCTTTAATGTTGATAGACTCATGTTCGTAATGGTTTGTTGTGCAGTTTAGCAACTTTTGCATACAAACATTTTTTTGCAACGTTTTTTCTGATACATGTTTATCATCGCTGTTTTGATGTGCAACAATTGTTGATGGAGAATTTGGCAGTGAAGATCCACATTCAGCACTCCATGAAAAAGTTTTTGACTGCGCATACGCTGTGAGAAGATCACTTTTGCGTGCAGAGGAAGACGGCAATAAATTAGTTAATTTATTTGTCTGCATACTTACTCCCTCAATAACTTGTTTAGTTTGGCGCTCTGGGTGAGAACGCTGAACACTGATTTTAGACCTTTTCTAGTTGGCGCAATCTGTTGTTGTTTAATTTTATTGATATTATTATATTATATATTGATATTAAAGTATGAAATAATTTATAACACACTTCCAAGCTCAAACAAAATAGTGGAATTTTAAACGTCTATCTAAGAGGATGCTATTTTGCAAAATTTTTGAAATTTAAAGACCCGCACTTTTGTATTTGAACTACTTTAAAGCAGAGCAAACAAGAACACGTCCGTACACTTTAATGTTTATAGCGTTTAGGACAAATAGTTGTTAGCCCGGAGTTAATTTCTGCAAAGACAAAAACGCCAATATGATGATAAATGTCCAAGACATACTTGTTATTTTTAGAAATCCCTTCAAGAACCTACAAAATGGTAGTAATAATGTGTCTGAAATCGAAGCTGATATTAGATTTTATGTTTATGTTTATAATTTTTTAAATTTTTATTAATTCATTTTGTTTTTAAGATTAGCACACTAAATCTAATAATAATAATAGTGGCAGACACTGCCACCAGTTATTGACCAGAAAAAAAATGCAATTCTGCATTATCAGCTTCTCTTGTTGGGCATTGCAATGAAGAATGTTTTTAATATCTTGCCTAATAATTATGCCAGCATATTTATTTTGTTTATTGTTAATTAATGCATAATTCAATAACTTTGTTAAACATTCTTTATTAAATATGTGTAGTACAAATATCTTTCACTCAGTATGATCAGTGGCTAGTAGCTCCTCAGCCTATTCGCATGTGTGACATTTCCATGTCAATTTGCCTTCGACAAGTATTGAGAAGAACAGACCGAATAAAACTATTTCGAACATTCATAACATTATTCAATTTAAAAAATTTGTCAACTTTTTATAAAACATATATACAACATACCACATTTCTAATGAGCGGACGTATTTTCAGCCGGTCTACGAGAAATTTAAAATTCAGTCTTAAAACTATTTATAAAAAGTATTTTTGTTAAAGCCACTTTAATAATTAATATAATAATTAATATATATTAATATAAAACACAAAAAACAATAAAATTTTCGTTAGAAAACAATTCCAAAAGTGAAAAGTGTATAAAATATTAATTTGAAAATAGCGCGCCCTTTTTCGGATTTTTATTTATTTTCTTTTTGCACTACTTAAACTTAAATACTCAAGTAGCTGATAGAGGCAGCAGATCAATATTTAAAACTAAAAAAATAAAAAATTTGAGAAACAAACATATCAGGGCGAGCCAAAAAAATTAAAAAATAAATTCCAAACAGGCATGGAACGCTAAGTCAATATTAAACGAAAACTTAGTCCTCAAAAAGGCAACTCAAGAGATGCTAAAATAAATAAAATTAACAAAAATAATGCACCCACAAACATACTTTCTGGCAATAGGTTTGCTGAACTGGCTGAATCTACAGAGGAAGCTAATCAGCCTACTACCAAAAAATTTAAACCCCCTCCAATTTACCTGCGTAAACGCAGTTCAAATACCCTTGTTATACTCTTAGCACGTCTGATTGGTAACAATACTTTTCATATTGTTCCTTTAACCAGGAGCAATAAACATGAAACTAAGATACGACTCGACACCAAAAATAATTTCAAGGTCATTACCAAACATTTCGAAGGCAGCAAGAAAAATGACTACACATACCAACTGAAGAGTAGCAAAGGCCTTGTTGTCGTTATTAAACATATTGAGTCAGAAGTAGAACCCATTGAAATCACAAATGCCCCAAGCGAAAAAGGCTTTAGCGCTGGAGAAGTTATAAATATTGTTAATAAAGATTAAATCCCACAACCCATGTTTAAAATTGAACTTTTCCCGAAAGCTTCTAAGATTAAACCAAATCAAAGCCATCCCATTTACAACCTACAATACTTACTTCACCGCAGAATTAGCGTTGAGGAGCCCTACAAACGAAATGGTCCAGTGCAATGCATAAACTGCCAAGAGTATGGCCACACTAAGTCACATTGCATTCTTCGCGCAATATGCGTAGCATGTGGCAAGCTCCATCGTAGTTCAGAATACGATAAAAAAGCATTAAAGGATACCATCTTGTAAGCTCCAAATTTTATTCTAAAATTTAACCCCACAAATTAAATGAATAGTCAAATATGAGTTTTAAATCCACTTAGTAAAAAACATGTTTCTAAATTCAATAAAATTTTCCTACAGTAACATCCATTTTTATTATAAACAAAAGTGTCTCTATTATTTCACATTTATAAATTTCTTATAACGAACCCTGGTATACTCGCTGAGTATACCCCAGCTATAGATAGGACCGGGAAAAGGTCGTTACAATCTCTAAAAAATGTAGCAACTGTTGTTGGTTGTCCTATTTATAAAGACCTGAAGCACAGGTTAACTCTGCAGAAAGAAACGTTGCGTTATTCTACCAGAAGTACCCGCAACAAATTAGTTGAATTACCCCCAACCTATATCTTCTAATCCTGTTACATCAGGTGTTTCATATGCTGATGTAATTAAATCTGACAAGCAAAAAGTTCCTCCAGTTCAAAGTAATAATTTGGAAATGATGATCTCCACTCTCACCCAGAGTTTATCTTAGTTTATGTCTATCATGCAAATAAATGAGTACTTTGTAAAGTTACGCTTATACAAATAAAAGACGCGTTTGAGTGTCTAAAAAAGACTAATTTTTATTTCCTCTAGCTTCTTAAATCTAACATAGTTTCTTATTACTAATTTTCAATAGAATCTTAAGTACTGATTCTATTGGTTAATATTTAAATTACTTGCGTCTAATTGGTTAACAAAATGAGATGTATATAATATCTTAAAGAAATAGCTTATCAATAAATAGTGTAATTATTACGAATGCAAGTGTTCTACATATGGTTTCAATTGAAACCGTTTATTCTATTGACACAGTTTTGAATTATGCATATTGCACAATAATTCGTCGTTAATTTTATTAATAGAACTGTGTCAATATTTACATTAAAATTATTAGTGTTTTATTATTATTAAAATACTTGTACGTTTTGTGATATGTGTGGTCTTATACCCATATCGCATTACAACTTTAAAATTTTGTACATAGAATGCAAACGGCTTAAGCCAACATAAACTTGAACTCACAAACTTCATGTCCCGAGAAAGTGTGGATATAATACTTGTCTCAGAAACACATCTAACATACAAAAATTTCTTTTCTATTCTTGGTTATTTATTCTATAAAACCAATCACCCAGATGGCAAAGCACATGGTGGTACAGGCATTTTAATATGAAGGCGTCTAAAACACAATTGTCTAGGTACATATGCTGATAATCATATGCACGCCACATCAATTTGCCTTAAGCACAAAGGAAATATTTAACTTTGTCGACAGTTTACTGCCCCCTCGTTTCAATATGGCTGAGACCTAATTTATTGAATACTTCTTAACTCTAGGTGACAGATTTCTAGCGGCGGGAGACTACAACGCCAAGCACACGTATAGGGGTTCTGTAATCCAAAAGGGAATAGGGGTTCTGACCTACAAATAACCATAAAATACCAGACCTAATAGATTTCCCCGTGACCAAAGATATAAACAGAAATTGTATCTCAACATACACAAGCTGCTATTTGTCTTCTGACCATTCTCCAGTCACATTTTGCTTTACTTGATGGTCCTCAGTTATATGACTGTTCCTATAGCCTTACAAGTCCTAGAATAAACTGGCTCAAATATAAAAAGTACATTAATTCACACTTTCACACAAATTACAAGATAAAGTGCAAGTCTCATATTGAGGACGCAACCTCGGTTTTAAACTCAATTCTGATTTCAGCAGCAGAAAACTCCACCCCTAAAGACAATAAAATTTACAAATCCAATAAAGTACTTACAAATAGTGACATAGAGAATTTAGTTTTACAAAAACGTAGATTCAGGAGTAAATGGCAAAAATGTAGGTCCCCTTCAGCGAAAAACTTATTTAAGGAAGCCCAAAGGAGACTTAGATCTGCATTAAGCATGGAAACCAAAATCAGGCAATATAATTATATTCAAAACGTATGTTCAAATGACAAAAACCATTCATCCTTGTGGAATGCTAGCAAAAGTATAAATTCCTTCATAGAATCAGATCCTCCAATAAGAAGCTCTTGGAAACTGATTCATTTTGATGCAATGTGTTGCTACTGCTGTTTTTTGGTCTATAGGTGTAGTGCGACTCTTCACATCATGTTTGTGTCCAGCGATTCTCGTTCTTAATTTGTTTTTTGTTATGCTAACATATACCTGATGACATACGTTGGCACCGTCATCACCACAGGAAATTTTATACACCAAGTTATGATGGTCAATCTTGCTACTTTATGTTGTTTTAGTGTAGCATACTGATTTTTGAAAGTTTTCAAAGAAGCCAAGTATGTAAGTCATTGATACATAAGTTTTGGGTTCAATCTCAGGTTTGCTACTGTCAATAATTTTTGCTTTTTTATCAAGGATTAGATAATGTTAATTGGAAAATTATTTTTGGTTAATATACCAATAAGGGGTTTTTCATTATTTTTGTGGAAACACTCATCTTATTAAATTAAATGCTGTGTTACGCAGAATTTGTTGGTTTTTAATACCAGTTTAATTTTATTCGGTTATTATGTCTTATAACCATTGCGTCGAAATAAGCAGTTTTTCATTAACTTCCTCTATTGTGAATTTTATTCTAATGTGCAGATTATTCAACATGGTCAGAATACTATCTACGTCATCTGCTTTGACTATATCAAATATATCATCAACATATTTGGTCAAAAAAACGTGGTTTATTCGATATTTTAACCATCAATTGGTCAAGTTAGCTTTCCATTACTATATCCGCAACTATTGGTGACATAGGTGACCCTATAGGCATACCTTTGGTTTGATAATAAATTTTATTTTCAAATTTGAAGTATCTGTTATCTTTAAATAGAAATTTTAGTATTTTTGTGACTTTTTCAATATAAGACCATTTTTCTTTCTAAGTATGACAACAATAACGTTGCGTTGTCCGCAGCTAACACCAGCATTTCTGAATTTTCTTTGAGATATTTTTTAGTTTGTCTAACGGTATACAATACAAACTTTTCTCTTTTATTAAATTTTTTGTTTTTTTGTTTTTCATCATATTGGTAAGCTGTGTTATAGCTATTTTTTGATAATTTTTTTCATCTAGAATTTGGATAATGTCTTATATTTCATTAATGCAATATAAGAGAAGGAATTGTGACGAAGCGTAAGGTAAAGCAAACTTTTCGCCTATTCTGATCACGTAATATCAAATGTTTATAGTCTGGTAATAATTTTAATATTTTTTCGTGAAAGTCGTTAATGTGTTTTAATGATTAAACAGCTTTTTAACATTTTTTGTTGCATTTAATGAGAAATGTGGTGTTAAATATGCCTCAACAGAACGCAAATGGACGATTGTATTTTTGCTAAATTTCTATTAACGTTTTGATATTTCTTGATAATATTATTTGTACTTTTGTTACAATTTCTTTTATTTGTTGCGTAAATCATTTTAATATTACCTTATTGTATTTGTTGCGTCGTGCTCACCGTTTTCTTAGAATGTTTGTTTGTGTCAGTGTCTAAAATGTCTTTTAATATTTTTACAGATTGTAAAGTTTTTTAAAATACAACAGCTTAAAAGACCCTAATTAGAAGAGTGGCAAATTCGATAATGCAACTAAAGGAATTTTAGTGAGATATGTATTTACAAGCGGCAGTAAATTTTAAAACAAAACAGTAATACGAAAATATAGTTTTTTAAAAAAGAATATCTCAGCAAATATCTGCACAAAATTATAAATAGGAACTCCTATGCATTCCGAGAGGGCTTAGCACAGGAACTATTAAACAGATTTTTAGAAATATAAAACTTCAGTACAACTCTAAATTCCAAGAAAAATTGATAAATTAGTGAAAAGAGAAGAATACACAAACAACACCAGTGTAAACAAAAGAATGCTTGTAAGACAACATCAACTTAAACGTAAAATTTTTGAATAAATTATTCGTGTCGCTGTAAAGCTAGACTTTCTTTGTATGGTGACAAAGAAGCTTTATTAAAATTTAGAGGGGTTTTGAATAGCAAAGAAAGAAATAAAGGACAAACACAAAAATTTATTTTAATTTTATTGAAGTTTGGCTGACCATACAACGTTGTTTTGAGTATTGCCAAGTACTATTCATCAGTTGGTGTCACTAATTAAATAAAAATAAGTGACAATAAAACCTGGAACTTGAGCATTGAAAGTTTGTGCAGCCTTGGCTATTTGTGGATAAACACGAGTAGCTTCTAATTTGACAGGCGCGAATTTCCAAATTTCCAGGCCAAATTTCAATAATTAAAAATAAAAAATTTTTGTCTTTGTCCTTTCTTTGCTATTCGAATCCGTCTAACTTTTAAATAGCTTCTTTCGTCATAAAAGGACACGCCATTATCGGCAAGAAAAAATTAACCTTAATATTTAAATTTTAGTTTTATTTAACTATAAAAAGAGATTAAAAATCGAAAAGTGATCACCTGTTGAAATAAATCCCACAGACTTTAAATGCAACATTAGACAACAAATTAATACCAAATTCGTGAGCAGCAGTAACGTCAGTTACAATTCTTAAACGAATAGTAGCGACAACAATAGCAGCAACAACGATAAAAGCAAGATAAGCATCAAAAACAAAAGAACGAAATTAGTAAGAAACAGCAATAAACAACGGGGAACATAACTTACATGGGAGTAGGTAGGACTTCAAGTTCAAGTTCAATAAAAAACATAAATTTAATTTTTGTAGTTTGTATTTATTCTATAGTATTTAATACAGTATAATGCGCACACACGAGAATACACGCTTAGTTTTCTCTTTTTTGATGTCAAATATTTTAGTATTGTATTTGGTGTTGAAGACTGTTAATGATTTATTGCGAAGATCTATATCTGTGTTGGGACCTATAAAAGCTGTTTTTGACAGTTTATACTTATGTTCTGCTCCTTGTTTTTTATCAGTACATTAAATTTCTTGTTTCAATTTAGCACTTGTATAAAAGGTTTTACGTTATCTTTGCGTATAAATACGTTTGAGTTTAAAACTGGTTGTATGTAGTAATTTCGGTCTGTATGATGCGATGCTATTGTTTATAGCTTCGCTATGAAACTGTGTTGATCTATGCTTTCATTGTTAAGGTGGCTTATCATTTTATCAGGCAAGTTTAGCTTTTGACGTATAATATTTTTGTAGCAGAAGCTCCAATGTCTGATTTAAAACTTGTGCCTAAGTCTAACAATACTGTCGGTAAAATTTCTGTCCAAGAACTTCTTTGATGATGTTTTAAAGCTTCTTTTAAAGTACATCGGAAGCGTTGTACCATTTCGTTGGTTTGAGGGTAGTAACTCGTAGTTCGTAGACGATAACTTCATATAATTGATTGAACAAGAAAGATTCACATTTTCTGAATTGATCTGTTGTAATACGTAACGGTGCACCAAAACGAGCGATCCACTGAGTCATCAGTGCGTTTGCAATAGTCTCGGCGGTTTGATCGCGAATTGGAATTGCTTTTTTATTGTACTCCGAATGCTGGGATGAAACAACAGCTTTGAAAATACATGTGTGCTGTGGGATGTAAGCACGAATTTGCTAACGACAAAAGTTTGATTTCGATGAAATTGTTATTTTTGATCTCATTAAGTTGTGGACAACACCGTTTTAATAGCGATACCTAATATACTTGTATAAGGTCGGTTCGTCTTGGACTCCTTTCGTACGCATGAATTAAAACCTAGCCAAATGTGTTGCGTTCGCTCATAAAATAATAAGCTATGTTTGAACAGAGATGTGTGGAGGTAGAGGATAGAGGATCGCCATGTGAAAGTTTATTGTTACTGATATTTTTTTTGTTATGTTTAACTTTTTAAAGAATACTAGCTTAGATATAGTTTACATTTCAAATTATTATTTTTTAACTTCATAAATTATTAGTTTATTTTTTTTAATATTACATAAGCACATAAACTGTTTTGTTGAATAATCGGTGTAAGCGCTTTAGAAACAGGATTTCCATAACTTTTGACAGGATCAAAAGTAAACTTATTGGGCGATATGATTTGACATCTTCTAGGTTTTTCCCTGGTTTCGGTATCATGAAAATTAGCGTTATCATCCACTGTGGTGGAATAAACCCTTTTATTATCACAGCGTTAAGTAGATAAGTGAGAAATATAAATCCTTTTGGTGGTAGCAGCTGCAGGGTCATACCTGTGATCAAATCTTATCCTGGAGCTTTTTTTACTTTTAACTTCGCTATTACATCACTAACTCCATTAAAAGAATATCTTTAAATTGGAAGTTCTAACTGGTAAGGCTGTTGTAAAAAATTTATCCTTTGTTTCATGATATCTGGCATATTTTGATTATCATTTGGTTTAAAGACCTGATCCAAATGTAACGCGAATGTTTCTGCTTTTTCAATATCGCTTTTAGCCCATGAGTTGTCTAGTTTGCGTGTAAGTGGTTGATAAGCAATCGGTCCGTTGTTCTCTTTTATGGCTATTCAGAGGGAGTATTTTGTATTACATGAAGCACTTAGGTTTTGGTGGTATAGGGACGTGCGATTATTGTCCCTATAAGCGAGTTTTATCCGCAGGGAATCTCATCTTTTGCCAATGTTTTCTCATCCTACGCTTTTCTTTGATTAGGTATCTAATGTTAAATGGATATTCTTGTTTAACACTTTTCGAAAACGGAGGAGTTAATTCCCATTGGATACATGAGTTAAAATGTTCTACTGCTTCAGTCACATCAAATTCAGTTTTCAACTGGACTTCGGTATTTAGACCAGTTGTAATTAGTTGACGATAACTGTTTCAATCAGTATTTTTGTTATAAAGAATACATTTTTCCATAATTTTACAAGTCATTTGTGGTGAGATGAAAATTTGAAATTGGACTTACTGTTAGTTGTCTCGATACATACCCCCTTTGATACTGCAAAATCAATTAACTCAGGTATTTTTCTTCTATCCGTTGGCCAGTATGTGGGTTCACTGTTCACCTGTTGAAATTATGTAGAGATTGAGCACATTAATTGCTTCGAAAAGTTGTCTTCCTTTTGGAGATATGGGGAACCCCATTTTAAGTGTTTGTCATTAAAATCTCCGCCAACTAGAAACCTAGATCCAAGCAACTGAAAAAATTATATGTACATATTCTTCGAAATACTGTGATGCGATGGGTTGTAGAGTGATGAGAAAGTCATATCACCTTCTTTAGTTTGTACTACAATGATTGTTGCCTGAATTTCATTCGAGCAATATGGTTTTACTTCATAATGTTTTATCGATTTCCTTATGGGGATCGCAGAGCCACCATTTCCTTTATCATTGGGATGCATTCTGTAATAAAGTTCCTAGTTCGCAATTTTAAAGAAACTACGCGTCGTAAAATGGGTTTCTGATACCAGCATTATGTCGACCTGGTTTATTTTTAAGAATTCTTTTATTTCGACAGTATGTTTTGATAGACCATTGGCGTTCCATATGACTACGACTAAATTAAGAATTTTGTTTAGTCGTCAAGTTGATCAGTAAATTGGTCATTACTACGATTGTTGCATCCTTTGCTTCAACAGCGTTGTCATCTCACGGAATTCTTCCACAAAATTTTTTGAAATTGGTAAAAGCTTTGCTCTGTTTCCCTACTCGTGTCTGACTTCACTATTTTTGCGAATACATATTTTTGGGGATACATTTTTTTTGCATGTTTTTGTATATTTGACTTCCTTTGTAGTTGGCCGGATTATTTCCCTCACATAAAACACATTTGACATCACTGGATCTGATTTCTAGTGCACTTGATACACTAAGGTTTGCGGTGACAGTATCCTTTTGTGTGCCCATACTGCTGGCAGTTTGGACATTGAGGGACTTCGCGTTTCGGGTGAGGTGGTTCCAATATATCTGTAGCGTAAAGTAAATTAACAAGAGTTTGTTAATCAAATAAATATCCTTATTATTTAGGTTTGGAGCAAGTTCGATAATAAACATGGGAAGAGGTTCTCCAGGCCTTCTACGTTTAATGTTCCAAACATTTGCAGTCGTATATTCAAGCTCCAGAAGTGCATTTTTGATTTCATCAATATCGGTTGAGTGATGCAAATTTTTTAATATGACTAATGTTTCGCTCAATTTTTGGTTTGTAAGTGTAGAATTCCGTATTTTTGAGCTTCAACTGTTTTACATCTGATGTAAGAGTCAGATGTAGAAGGTTGAACTCTTACTTGACTTAGATTCAGTACTTTTAAGTTAAATTGATTAGGCGCATGTTTGTTTAATAGATCTATTAGAGGTTTGATGCAATGTATGATTGGTGCCTGTCGTGTGCTTATGTTAGTTTCATTTAATACTGTTGCGTGTAGGTTTGAATAACTATATTTTAAATTTTCGTTTTTATTATTGATTGATTTCATTTTATTAGCGGTATCAATTTCACTAGCTATTTTTGTTATTGTAAGGAAGAAAATATTCACATATTTCCAACCTACATAGTGTCAATATAACAACAAGCAAGCAACAACATCAACACTATACTAGTAACTTCAAAAGACATTTTAGTTACACATCACAATACACTATGTTTAACACGCAACATATAAAATAATTTCACTCACTTTAAGAATTTTCAATATGATCTAAAATAAAACAGATTAATTTTATTTAATATATATTATATTAAAATAACTCACAAGTAATACCCCGCATCTGCATCGGTAACATACGGAATACATCTGAAATTACTATTATAATTAACAGAAAAATATATTTAAATAAGTGAAGAATATACACACCTTATTTATTCACTATTTATATATATATTTTATTTATTTTTATTTGTTTTTATTATTTGTTATTAATCCTTTTTTTTATTTATTTATTAATAAATAAATATAAATAATAAAACCACAAACACCGGCATTATATAAAAAAACACGTTTGTAAACAAAATAAGAAACGTCAAAGCATGAAAGCTTTGGTTTAACTAAATACAAAGCACGGCGAATTCAAGAACGCACGAAAACACAAAGCACAGAAATTACACCCAGGCGAACAACAGCAACAAATTCAACAAATATCAAAAATACCAACGGCAAATGTACCGATGTGCTACAGGAAAAGCTTCGGTCGTTTGAGTATAAATAAACGCGCATTGTAAAAGCAGGGGCACTTGTTGGAAAACTCTCGAAGGCAGTTATACGTCTTTGCGAAAACAAGGAATTAGAAATTTGTAGCTTTGTATAAACGTCAAGGTAGTTCATACGTCTTGACTAGTAGTGTTGTATAAACGTAGTTCATACAAGGTAGTTCATACGTCTTGACTAGTAGTTTTGTATAAACGTCAAGGTAGTTCATACGTCTTGACTGGTAGCATCGTATAAACGTCAAGGTAGTTCATACGTCTTGACGAGTAGTGAGTTATAAGGTAGCTTGATGTTCTGTAATCCGAAATAAAATTCCAAGTTTGAATTCCAAGTAGAGCGGCATCTGTCCGGAAATACTATACAACGCCGAGATCATTTAGTCAAACCCCGAAGGTTCCATAGGAGGACAGCACAATTCATCATAATATTTACATTGTAACATTTCTTTTTCTTTCTTTTTTTTTTTTGAATTATAATTATAAATAAATCAGTAAATCACATGTATTAAATTGCCTTTGATTTGGAAAAAAAATAAATTATATTGCAACGACCCCTGGACGACGGCTGAGTATACCTCAGCATCATCAGCGACAGAAAGTGTGTCGTTACATTATACTTGTTTCAATTTTTTTTTTCTAAAGGTTTGGTTGAAGAATGATCTATTATTTTAGTGTTGTCTATGTTTAGTGTTATATAGCCATTTAGGCCATTTTCACTTATTAGAGAGTGCCGACGTAAAACGCTTTCGCAATCGCTCATACAGTTGATTTACAATATAATTACAGTTGGTTTATTTTATTATTTTTTAGTTATTTAAAATTTCAAATTTGTAAATAAATTAATTGATTTTTGTTTGAATTCAAATATTTTTTTTTTTACCTTAAGATTTATTAAATGTTTTGAGCGTCCTTTCTTGTGTTTATTAATTTAGTTATATAGCATAAGTTAATTACTTAGTTATATTATTGCATAATTACACGATTTTGTAAGTTAAAATTGCTTTAGTTTTTTTGACTGTTTCCAACATTATTTTAAGCTTTAGACCTTTATTTGCTGTCTTTATCAGCTGTTTGTAAATGTGTGTGAATTTGAGACTAATAAACAAATTCAAAAACAAAGCCAAAATTCACTTTTTTTACATAAAAATAATATAATTTTATTAAAATATTTTTGCTGACGTTAAGTCGGGCACTGATATTTTTATAAATTTTGTAATGAATCACTGTCTCGATTATTTGTGATAAGTTTATATTACTTTCTGCTTTAGAAACTTCCAAAAAGAACATCAAAATACGCGGTGATATTTTTTGTGAGCGCACCTTAAGAATTAAGAACATAAGAATTTATTATTGAACTTGTACCAAACCTAAACAATAAGGATATTTATTTGGTTAAGAAACTCTTGTATACTACAGTTACATTTGAATCACATTTGTTATGATCCTTCCTCAAACGGTAGTTAGCACAAAAAAAAGGTTAATGCGAATATTTGACATAAGACTATACAAACTGTTATTTGTTCTATATTTAGAATATGTATTTTATCACATCTTAGTTTTGCTACACAAACTGTTATTTGTTCTATATTTAGAATATATTTTTTATCACATCTTAGTTTTGCTTGCAATAGAAATATTTTTTTTTACTAATTATTTGTCATCAATAGGACCAATTTATATGCAAAGAAACTATTAGTTTTAATATTTTTAGATTTTTGTTATAAACACACTTAATTCACTTAATTTTATTTTATATTCTACACTTAATTGTTCTTGCAACAGTATTGTTAAATAATTATCTAATCTTTAATATTACAAGTTAATTCACTTAGTTTATTTCATACTCTATTGTTAAGTTGAATCGTTTATTAAGACTAAAAGTAGAAAAGGTATAAGAAAACAAAATTTGACTAAATGATCTCGGCGTTGTATAGTATTTCCGGACAGATGCCGCTCTACTTGGAATTCAAACTTGGAATTTTATTTCGGATTACAGAACATCAAGCTACCTTATAACTCACTACTCGTCAAGACGTATGAACTACCTTGACGTTTATACGATGCTACCAGTCAAGACGTATGAACTACCTTGACGTTTATACAAAACTACTAGTCAAGACGTATGAACTACCTTGTATGAACTACGTTTATACAACACTACTAGTCAAGACGTCTGAACTACCTTGACGTTTATACAAAGCTACAAATTTCTAATTCCTTGTTTTCGCAAAGACGTATAACTGCCTTCGAGAGTTTTCCAACAAGTGCCCCTGCTTTTACAATGCGCGTTTATTTATACTCAAACGACCGAAGCTTTTCCTGTAGCACATCGGTACATTTGCCGTTGGTATTTTTGATATTTGTTGAATTTGTTGCTGTTGTTCGCCTGGGTGTAATTTCTGTGCTTTGTGTTTTCGTGCGTTCTTGAATTCGCCGTGCTTTGTATTTAGTTAAACCAAAGCTTTCATGCTTTGACGTTTCTTATTTTGTTTACAAACGTGTTTTTTTATATAATGCCGGTGTTTGTGGTTTTATTATTTATATTTATTTATTAATAAATAAATAAAAAAAAGGATTAATAACAAATAATAAAAACAAATAAAAATAAATAAAATATATATATAAATAGTGAATAAATAAGGTGTGTATATTCTTCACTTATTTAAATATATTTTTCTGTTAATTATAATAGTAATTTCAGATGTATTCCGTATGTTACCGATGCAGATGCGGGGTATTACTTGTGAGTTATTTTAATATAATATATATTAAATAAAATTAATCTGTTTTATTTTAGATCATATTGAAAATTCTTAAAGTGAGTGAAATTATTTTATATGTTGCGTGTTAAACATAGTGTATTGTGATGTGTAACTAAAATGTCTTTTGAAGTTACTAGTATAGTGTTGATGTTGTTGCTTGCTTGTTGTTATATTGACACTATGTAGGTTGGAAATATGTGAATATTTTCTTCCTTACAATAACAAAAATAGCTAGTGAAATTGATACCGCTAATAAAATGAAATCAATCAATAATAAAAACGAAAATTTAAAATATAGTTATTCAAACCTACACGCAACAGTATTAAATGAAACTAACATAAGCACACGACAGGCACCAATCATACATTGCATCAAACCTCTAATAGATCTATTAAACAAACATGCGCCTAATCAATTTAACTTAAAAGTACTGAATCTAAGTCAAGTAAGAGTTCAACCTTCTACATCTGACTCTTACATCAGATGTAAAACAGTTGAAGCTCAAAAATACGGAATTCTACACTTACAAACCAAAAATTGAGCGAAACATTAGTCATATTAAAAAATTTGCATCACTCAACCGATATTGATGAAATCAAAAATGCACTTCTGGAGCTTGAATATACGACTGCAAATGTTTGGAACATTAAACGTAGAAGGCCTGGAGAACCTCTTCCCATGTTTATTATCGAACTTGCTCCAAACCTAAATAATAAGGATATTTATTTGATTAACAAACTCTTGTTAATTTACTTTACGCTACAGATATATTGGAACCACCTCACCCGAAACGCGAAGTCCCTCAATGTCCAAACTGCCAGCAGTATGGGCACACAAAAGGATACTGTCACCGCAAACCTTAGTGTATCAAGTGCACTAGAAATCAGATCCAGTGATGTCAAATGTGTTTTATGTGAGGGAAATAATCCGGCCAACTACAAAGGAAGTCAAATATACAAAAACATGCAAAAAAAATGTATCCCCAAAAATATGTATTCGCAAAAATAGTGAAGTCAGACACGAGTAGGGAAACAGAGCAAAGCTTTTACCAATTTCAAAAAATTTTGTGGAAGAATTCCGTGAGATGACAACGCTGTTGAAGCAAAGGATGCAACAATCGTAGTAATGACCAATTTACTGATCAACTTGACGACTAAACAAAATTCTTAATTTAGTCGTAGTCATATGGAACGCCAATGGTCTATCAAAACATACTGTCGAAATAAAAGAATTCTTAAAAATAAACCAGGTCGACATAATGCTGGTATCAGAAACCCATTTTACGACGCGTAGTTTCTTTAAAATTGCGAACTAGGAACTTTATTACAGAATGCATCCCAATGATAAAGGAAATGGTGGCTCTGCGATCCCCATAAGGAAATCGATAAAACATTATGAAGTAAAACCATATTGCTCGAATGAAATTCAGGCAACAATCATTGTAGTACAAACTAAAGAAGGTGATATGACTTTCTCATCACTCTACAACCCATCGCATCACAGTATTTCGAAGAATATGTACATATAATTTTTTCAGTTGCTTGGATCTAGGTTTCTAGTTGGCGGAGATTTTAATGACAAACACTTAAAATGGGGTTCCCCATATCTCCAAAAGGAAGACAACTTTTCGAAGCAATTAATGTGCTCAATCTCTACATAATTTCAACAGGTGAACAGTGAACCCACATACTGGCCAACGGATAGAAGAAAAATACCTGAGTTAATTGATTTTGCAGTATCAAAGGGGGTATGTATCGAGACAACTAACAGTAAGTCCAATTTCAAATTTTCATCTCACCACTCGCCAATAATAATAACTCTAAATGACTTGTAAAATTATGGAAAAATGTATTCTTTATAACAAAAATACTGATTGAAACAGTTATCGTCAACTAATTACAACTGGTCTAAATACCGAAGTCCAGTTGAAAACTGAATTTGATGTGACTGAAGCAGTAGAACATTTTAACTCATGTATCCAATGGGAATTAACTCCTCCGTTTTCGAAAAGTGTTAAACAAGAATATCCATTTAACATTAGATACCTAATCAAAGAAAAGCGTAGGATGAGAAAACATTGGCAAAAGATGAGATTCCCTGCGGATAAAACTCGCTTATAGGGACAGTAATCGCATGTCCCTATACCACCAAAACCTAAGTGCTTCATGTAATACAAAATACTCCCTCTGAATAGCCATAAAAGAGAACAACGGACCGATTGCTTATCAACCACTTATACGCAAACTAGACAACTCATGGGCTAAAAGCGATATTGAAAAAGCAGAAACATTCGCGTTACATTTGGATCAGGTCTTTAAACCAAATGATAATCAAAATATGCCAGATATCATGAAACAAAGGATAAATTTTTTACAACAGCCTTACCAGTTAGAACTTCCAATTTAAAGATATTCTTTTAATGGAGTTAGGGATGTAATAGCGAAGTTAAAAGTAAAAAAAGCTCCAGGATAAGATTTGATCACAGGTATGACCCTGCAGCTGCTACCACCAAAAGGATTTATATTTCTCACTTATCTACTTAACGCTGTGATAATAAAAGGGTTTATTCCACCACAGTGGAAGATAACGCTAATTTTCATGATACCGAAACCAGGGAAAAACCTAGAAGATGTCAAATCATATCGCCCAATAAGTCTACTTTTGATCCTGTCAAAAGTTATGGAAATCCTGTTTCTAAAGCGCTTACACCGATTATTCAACAAAACAGTTTATGTGTTTATGTGATATTAAAAACAATAAACTAATAATTTATGAAGTTAAAAAAATAATAATTTGAAATGTAAACTATATCTAAGCTAGTATTCTTTAAAAAGTTAAACATAACAAAAAAAATATCAGTAACTGTTATATATATAATTAGTATATATGTTTATAACAATTTAAGTTACAGTGTATACTCAAAAATGTTTAGTTCGTAAGCTTTTGATAATGATAATAAAAGTTAGTCTGTAATACAACTCAAAAGCGTGCACTTCATTTGGTGAAGACACCACATAATTGGCGACGAGAAATAAAAAAAAATAGAAAAAAGGTTTTTTTCTTTTAACCATTGCATTTGTGTAAATATACAAACTGTTTTTTTTAAATTTTTTTTTTTTAAAAAAAAAAGAAAAAAAAAAAGAAGAAATATATATATTTCTTGAACATTGTATTTGTATAAATATACAAATTGATATAAAATCAAACAATAATATAAAAAGAAAAAAACGTGATCGGGCACAAAAGTGTGTATAAGTGTGTGGGCTGTTGAAGATTAATAATTGTAAATTATAAATTGTAAATTATAAATTAAAATTATTAATTGTAAATTATAAATTTAAATATAAAAAAATGAGTACGGATAGCAAAACCGTGGAAGACGCAAAAAATGGTGTATTTTATCCAATTCAACACGTGCCGGAATTTAATCCATGCAGCGAATTGTGGGATTTGTGGAAGGAAAAATTGGAAATATACTTTTGTGAGATAAATTGTATCAGTGATAACCAAAAAAAAGCTCTTCTCTTAAAATCTATTGGATCGGGGCCATATGCTGTTCTCCATAACATATGCAGTCCAAGTAAACCAGTTACAAAGTCTTACAAAGAGCTTTGTAATATAATGGATAAACATTATACGTCTCCAACAATTATATTCAAAGAGAGAAAAAAGTTTCACACTGCAGTAAAAAGTGAAAATGAATCAATTTCCGAGTGGTTTGCTAGAACAAAACAATTAGCGTTGAATTGCAAGTTCGGTGAGCAACTTGAGTCTTTTGTCTTGGATCGTTTTATTATTGGATTGTCGGGAAAAATTTTTGAGCGACTTTGTGAAGAAGACGAAAAGCTTTCGCTAGATGAAGCATTACGTAAAGCACTCATTATGGAAGTGAAGCAAAAAACAAGTAACGACTGCAGTGAAATTAATATTGTAAAAAATAAAACAATGTATAAGAGCGGCGATAAATATGCCAGCAGTAACAAAAATTGCAACAAAAATTCAGATTGTAAGCATTGTGGTTGGCGTAATCATGAGTCTAAAGATTGCAGATTTAAAAATTCTAAATGCCATCACTGTGGTAAAATTGGACACCTAGCATCAGTGTGCAGAAATGTGAAAATTAATAAAAATAAAAAAATAGGTTTTGTATCTGAAGTCAAATCTAAAAAATTTGTTAATATAAATAATAATAATGATCCGAAATTTTCTATTTACAGTGTAACATCTGAAGTTTCAAGTGCTGATGAGTTTAAAATTCCAGTGACTGTCGATGGATTATGTGTGAAGTTGGCATGTGATACGGGAGCATCTTGCAGTTTAGTACCTTTATCGTCGCTAAAAAAATGTAAAAAACAAGTAAGTCTAACTCCATGTACAACGACTTATGTTGGTTATGGTGGTAGATAAATTATTGTGGAACTACAAAAAATATAACATTTGTAGTAACTAACTGTTCGACTCAACCGTTGCTTGGTAGAGATTTCTTAAGCTTATTTAATTTTCGTTTGGAACAAATTTGTGCTGTAGGCCAAACAACAAGCCAATCTGTAATTATTGATGAAATTAAAAATCAATTTGCAGAAGTTTTTAATGGGCAATTAGGTTCATATAAATCTACATTTATTTCATTACCTATTTCAGAAAATGCTAAACCAGTATTTTGTAAACCAAGACCCATACCTTTTGCTTGGAAGAAAAGCATTGAAGAAAATTTGAATCAACTAATTAAAAATGATATTTTAGAACCCATTAACAATAGTGATTGGGGTACGCCGTTGGTTCCTGTATTAAAACCAAATGGTGAAATAAGAATTTGTGGGGATTATAAAACAACAATAAATAAATATTTACATAATTATAAATACGCCTTGCCCAGAATTGAGGAAATTTTTACATCTTTAGAAGGAGGTGAACTTTTCACCAAACTTGATCTTTCCAATGCATACAACCAACTTATTCTGGATGAAAAATCACAACTTTTGTGTACTTGCTCTACACATTTGGGTACTTTTAAAATGAAGCGTATGCCTTTCGGTATCAAACCGGCAGCATCAATATTTCAAAAAACAATGGAAACATTCTTATGTGGAATACCATATGTAGTTGTGTATCAAGATGATATAACAATATCTGGAAAAAATTTAAAACAGCATGTTGCTAATTTAAAATTAGTATTAAATAAATTAAAAAATTCTGGATTAAAACTAAATTTACAAAAATGTTCATTCTTTCAAAAAAAAATTTCTTATCTAGGATTTACTATAGATAAAAATGGTCTTAGTAAAAATCCTGAACGGATATTTTCTGTGTTAAATGCACCTATACCTAATAATTTGTCTGAGTTAAGAGCATTTATAGGAATGGTCAATTATTACTCAAAGTTTATTAATAACTTTGCTTACAAAATGATTCCACTTTATAAGCTTTTACAAAAAAATACTAAATTTGTATGGTCTGAACAATGTCAAGATGCATACGAATGCATAAAAAAAGATATCACATCAGACCAAGTACTTACACAGTTCAACCCAGAATTACCAATTATACTAACAACAGATGCTTCGAATAGTGTAGTTGCAGGAGTTCTTTCTCATGAATTTTCAAAGAATGATTGCAAACCAATTGCCTTTGTTTCAAGAGCTTTATCTAAATGTGAACAAAATTACAGCACTCTTGAAAAGGAAGCGTTAGCTATAACTTTTTGTGTTTCAAAGTTAAAACAGTATTTGCTTGGCAATAATTTTATATTGCGAACTGACCATAAACCACTTATTTCAATTTTCAATGAAAATAAAGGTTTACCTATCATGGCAGCAGCAAGAATGCAAAGATGGGCTTTTATTATGACTGGTTTTAACTATAAAATAGAGTATGTTAAAGGACATTTAAATCATGCTGATAATCTTTCACGTATTCCGCAGACTCATTATGATGAAACTATGAATGACAACCATGACGACGATAAAAGCTATATATATAGTATTCAAGAGCAATCTCATTTAAATCTAAATTTTAAAAATATAGCACAACAAACTAGACGCGATCCAATTCTTTCAAAAGTATCTGATGCTGTTTTATATGGAACAATTAACAATTTAAAAGGAAATCAGTTTACGTCATTTACTACCAAGAGTATAGAATTAACAGTTGATCGTGGATGTCTACTTTGGGGAGTATAGAATTGTTATTCCTCAAAAAGTTAGACAGAGTGTTTTACACAAATTACATGAATCTCATTTAGGAGTTGTCAAAACCAAATCTATAGCTAAATTTTATGTCTGGTGGCCAAATATAGATGTTGATGTAGAAAATTTGATCAAAACTTGCATTCCATGTCAAGAACTTTTAGCAAGCCCAGAAAAGAGCACTTTAATACCGTGGACTCCAACTGATACTGTATGGAGCAGAGTTCATATAGACTTTGCAGGTCCTATTAAAGGTTTTTATTTATTTGTAATAATTGATTCTTTTTCTAAATGGGTTGAAGTATATCAAACCAGAAACATATCTTCAAGTTTTGTAATATCAAAATTAAGAGAATTATTTTGTCGTTTTGGAATTGTAAATACAATTGTGAGTGATAATGGTAGACAATTCACTTCAGAAGAATTTAAAGTTTTCACCACAAAGAACAATATAAAACATATTTTGACCGCACCTGGTCATCCTTCAACCAATGGACAGGTTGAAAATTTTGTAAAAACACTTAAAAAATCTTTATATGCAAATTTGCGTAATCAAAATGAAGCAAATTTTGAAATTGTTTTAAATAGATTTCTTATGGATTACCGAAACACCACACACTGCTCTACTAAAGAGTCTCCAGCTAAAATTTTCTTAGGTAGAAGGATTAGAAATAGATTCGACTTCATGAGACCTCCATTAACTAAAGATGAAATAATATGTAATCAAGAAAGAAGCATTAATAATTATAAGGGTAAACGAAATGTTGATTTTGATATAGGTCAGAATGTGTATGTCCGTGACTACACAAACCCTAACAGATCAAGCTGGTCTCCAGCAAATGTTAAAAAAAAAATTGGTCCAAGATCTTTCTTTTGTACACTTTCACATAATGGGAGGGAAATAAAGAGGCATACTGGCCAAATACGAGCAGGTGCTACTAAAAAATTAGAACAAAATAATAATATCAAATGCCACACTGAGTCTAATATTCTTGACAACAATCCTTCAGTCACTGAGAATATCATGGAAACTCACACACCACTTGAAAATTCAGTAAGTAATAATAATGAAAATATTTTGATTGATAATAATGTACGTAACTTAAGACCACGTAAGAATGGTAAAGTAACTAAAGAATAATAAATTTAATTTAATAAGATATTTTGAATTACATTATGACATATTGTGAATTATTTATATTTTTGAAGTTACTTGAATTATTTATTTTGATTTATTGAATTTATTCTAATTTTAGTTTAATTATAATTATAAGAAATGTTTCATTTATAAAGTTATAATTTCAAAAATTATTTATTTAATGTTAAATATGATATAAATAAATAGCTCATTTAGGAGGAGCATGTTATATATATAATTAATATATATGTTTATAACAATTTAAGTTACAGTGTATACTCAAAAATGTTTAGTTCGTAAGCTTTTGATAATGATAATAAAAGTTAGTCTGTAATACAACTCAAAAGCGTGCACTTCATTTGGTGAAGACACCACAGTAACAATAAACTTTCACATGGCGATCCTCTATCCTCTACCTCCACACATCTCTGTTCAAACATAGCTTATTATTTTATGAGCGAACGCAACACATTTGGCTAGGTTTTAATTCATGCGTACGAAAGGAGTCCAAGACGAATTTGATTTTTTATGAGATTTAGTACCGACCTTATACAAGTATATTAGGTATCGCTATTAAAACGGTGTTGTCCACAACTTAATGAGATCAAAAATAACAATTTCATCGAAATCAAACTTTTGTCGTTAGCAAATTCGTGCTTACATCCCACAGCACACATGTATTTTCAAAGCTGTTGTTTCATCCCAGCATTCGGGGCACAATAAAAAAGCAATTCTAATTCGCGATCAAACCGCCGAGACTATTGCAAACGCACTGATGACTCAATGGATCGCTCGCTTTGGTGCACCGTTACGTATTACAACAGATCAATTCAGAAAATGTGAATCTTTCTTGTTCAATCAATTATATGAAGTTATCGTCTACGAACTACGAGTTACTACCCTCAAACCAACGAAATGGTAGAACGCTTCCGATGTACATTAAAAGAAGCTTTAATACATCATCAAAGAACTTCTTGGACAGAAATTTTACCGACAGTATTGTTAGACTTAGGCACAACTTTTAAATCAGACATTGGAGCTTCTGCTACAAACATATTATACGTTAAAAGCTAAACTTGCCTGATAAAATGATAAGCCACCTTAACAATGAAAGCATAGATCAACACAGTTTCATAGCGAAGCTATAAACATTAGCATCGCATCATACAGACCGAAATTACTACATACAACCAGTTTTAAACTCAAACGTATTTATACGCAACGATAACGTAAAACCTTTTATACAAGTGCTAAATTGAAACAAGACATTTAATGTACTGATAAAAAACAAGGAGCAGAACATAAGTATAGACTGTCAAAAACAGCTTTTATAGGTCCCAACACAGATATAGATCTTCGCAATAAATCATTAACAGTCTTCAACACCAAATACAATACTAAAATATTTGACATCAAAAAAGAGAAAACTAAGCGTGTATTCTCGTGTGTGCGCATTATACTGTATTAAATACTATAGAATAAATACAAACTACAAAAATTAAATTTATGTTTCTTATTGAACTTGAACTTGAAGTCCTACCAAAGAATCTATAGTACAAAGAAGTGCCACGCTCATACAAACGAAATACCCACTTTATTTTGCTGGTGGATTTATAATAAATCCACCCAACCTCATGCAACAATGTTCGATCGAGTCACAACTGGTATGATGTCCAGTTCAAACCTATATGTGAGTCGAGTAAGGCTGACAAAAGCCCGACTGCATACGTATTCAATCATACGTGCAACCCTCTGTATTACATTATATGCATGTTTGTATGTTTGTTCGCTGTAAAATGTTCAAGCGATCAAACAGCATTTCAGTGACGAAATCAAAATTGTGTACATTTGATAATGTTTTGAATTTAAGAGTATAAAACAAAAACAAAATTACCTGTTTGATATTGTTATGAATTGTAGTGTAAAAACACATTACAAATTTATTTATGTCTCAAATCTGATTTTTTCCATTCTATGAAGCTTTATTTTTAAATGTTGTCCATGCGCAATGTTTCCGAAGCAATATCGTAATCACCAATTTTAACATTTCAGTCCGGTGTAAATAGCATTCATGCGTTTCCTCAAACCAGGAAGCATTATTAGTGGTTTTAGTGATTTCAATACATTTTTTCAATATAATTTTTCTTACTTTTCTAATATTTTTATTTTCTTTAAAATAATTTTCAAACACTTTTATATGAATCTTTAAAATATTTTTTAAAATAATCACAAAGTCTCCAAAAATTCAAACTATTAAGAAGTAGTTCCTTTTGAGGTAAAATATATGCACAAATGTGCAATAAAAACATACATATTAATATTCTGCAGACTTAATGTCTCCAATATCACATTTGTACATACATAATGGTTTTTGTAGTGCATCATTTGTTGCAATAAAAAAAATAATATATTCTTTTACTCTTTACTCCTATGATATGGGCCTTTCCAGTACAAGAAGATAAAGCAACAAAGTATATCGAAAAATTATTTGAGGGATTTCTTTACCATTCACTTCGTTTCTAATCCATGTATATTAATTAAATAGACAAATAAAAACAAGAAAGGCAAAAGAAACAGGCGTATAAAAACAATTGTGGGTTGCAATGAGTTTGAACTGGACATCATACCAATTGTGACTCGATCGAACATTGTTGCATGAGGTTGGGTGGATTTATTATAAATCCACCAGCAAAATAAAGTGGGTATTTCGTTTGTATGAGCGTGGAACTTCTTTGTACTATAGATTCTTTGGTCCTACCTTCTCCCATGTAAGTTATGTTCCCCGTTGTTTATTGCTGTTTCTTACTAATTTCGTTCTTTTTTTTTTGATGCTTATCTGGCTTTTATCGTTGTTGCTGCTATTGTTGTCGCTACTATTCGTTTAAGAATTGTAACTGACGTTACTGCTGCTCACGAATTTGGTATTAATTTGTTGCCTAATGCTGCATTTAAAGTCTGTGGGATTTATTTTAACAGGTGATCACTTTTCGATTTTTAATCTCTTTTTATAGTTAAATAAAACTAAAATTTAAATATTAAGTTTAATTTTTTCTTGCCGATAATGGCGTGTCCTTTTATGACGAAAGAAACTATTTAAAAGTTAGACGGATTCGAATAGCAAAGAAAGGACAAAGACAAAAATTTTTTATTTTTAATTTATTGAAATTTGGCTGACCATACAACACTGTTTCGAGTATTGCCAAGTACTCTTCATCAGTGGTCTTTGGAAATAATCGAATTTTATTTAATTAGTTTATTGTCCGTATATAATTTGTTCGGACTGCAAGTGCCAGGGTTAAAACTCGCGCCTGTCAAATTAGAAGCGATGACTACTCGTGTTTATCCACAAATAGCCAAGGCTGCACAAACTTTCAATGCTTAAGTTCCAGGTTTTATTGTCACTTATTTTTATTTAATTAGTGACACCAACTGATGAATAGTACTTGGCAATACTCAAAACAACGTTGTATGGTCAGCCAAACTTCAATAAAATTAAAATAAATTTTTGTGTTTGTCCTTTATTTCTTTCTTTGCTATTCAAAACCCCTCTTAAATGTAAAATAAATAAACCAACTACTAAACTCTCAAAATAATTTACTAATACCTGGCCAAGCATGTTGTTGCAAGTTGACCCACCACGAGTTAAAAATTTCACCACCCCGAGGGGAACGTTTCACCACCACGAACGGTCTTCAATTCATTTTACCACGAAGTAACGATATGAAGAGCGGAAATTGTATTTTGTTTTGATTCTTTGACACAAGAAATGCAACAAAAAATGAAACACGTAGTTAAATCAAACTAAGATATAACATAAAAGGTAGTAAACAAGTTTCTTTGAAAAAATAATTATATACGTCAATTACAATTATTATTTCAGATATTAATATTTAAAGATGATGCGGAATTGCGTAACGAGTTGTAAGTTATTTAAGGGAATATATGAATTTCCTAAAAATGACGAAAGAAGTTAAAAAAACAATAATTTATTAATTGTAGACTTAAAATATATGTTTTATGTTTAATGTGATTTGTTAGTTCTTTTGTGTATAAATACAAATTAGTAGAGCAAAAATATATGTGAGTATGTAAATATATATTAATAAAGTTTTCTTATGTGTTAATTTGTGTTTGTTCAATATGTGCACAATTTAATAAGAAATAAAATATAACAAAAATTTTATACTTTTTTTTGGAGTTAAAAAGAGTGGAGGCTGTAAATTATATTTCTATGTTAAAATATTTGAATTCAAATGTATTAATAGTTTAAAAACTTTTAATATTAATTGATTTCTTATTAATTTAATTCAACAATTTATTTTGAATTTTGTGTTTTTTGTAATAATCTCTTTGATATTTTTAATTCAAGCAGTATGTATAGCTTAGGTTTGTAAAAAGATTTTAGTGGTTCAATTGACCAAATAGACTTTTTGAAAAAAGCAGAAATTGCTTTAAAAAAAAATTGTCAACGACGCCCAAGATAGAAATATTTCTAATTAATTAATAATTTTTCTATTATTAAAGGATGGCTCCTTAATATTAACAGCATTCGTTGTATGTGACAATATTTATTCTTGAAAAGTTTTAAAGTCTAATGACTAGAAAACTTTGCCAAGATGTGCTTTGGGCAAATAAGAAAAGAAGGGGAGGAATGCCAAATCTATAACATCAGACTTATTCATTACCCTCTTTCAAAGGAGTTGTGGTCTTAGCTATTTAAGTATAGTTAATAAAGGTAATTGCGAGGAACTTGTTAATTTTGATTGTTGATTTTGAACTTGTTGATTTGATCATTCGTAAGTTCTATTAGTGATCCTAGTTTAAATAGTTGTAATGAAACCATTGAAAATGTTTGTAATGATACGTTAGTGAAAGATACTTCTTGGCAGTATACCGAATCATTTTGTTAACCACAAACTTCATTTCTGTAAAATATTAGTTTTAGTGTTGATATTATTTTAAATGAAGAAGCATTTCTTAAGTTAAGTACTTTTACCTACGTTTGTGGTTGGATGTACTTAAAAATATTTAAGCCACATATAATTGTTTAGCTTCCCTACCTTGCCCAAATAAGGTTTCAAGTGATTACCTTTTCACACTTGAAAAATAATTTAAGAGCTATAGCTGAATACATCCTCCTACCGACTTTATTAGTTATATTAGAAGATTAGAAAAAGTTGACTAACATGCGCTTATATACTTGCAGCCAAAATTGCAAACCAGACAGTATATTGACTCTTTTCATAAGAATGCGAATGCATTTTATTTTAAAATTTTTAAATAGGAACCTCAGTACCCCAGATTTCAGGCAGAAGCTTCTAAGAGTACGTTATAATCAAATTTCCATAAAGCATTTTCATTGTACTCTTTTTAAATGTCCACATATTTAAATTACAAAGTTAGATATAGAAATTTTGAATAGCTTATTATATTTAAATATATAAGGAAATATGCCTATAAATGCGAAAGTCTTTTGATTTAAATAACTACACACACCTATCTAGTAGTGCTGTTCGTATTCGGTTTTACGAAGTATTCGATTAATCGAATAATCGGAGAACTTCGATTTTTTAAAAAATCTGAATGATATGAACAGCATTACTATCTAGTTCCAGATTTTAATAACATATTCAACATATTTTTAGTGTATTTTTCAAAAAAGACTGATGTAAATCAAGAAGATACATACTACATTGATCCGGAAAATGAATATCCGAAATATGAAGAGATAATAGATGCTATAAAAAGCTTAAAAAACAATAAGGTCTCAGGTACTGACTCTATAAACAGAGAATTAATAAAATACGGTGGTAAAACAATATACCTTCTAATACATGAAATCATAAACGACATTTGGAAAAATGAAAAAATGCCTGATGAATGGGTAGTCGGTATATTGTGTCCCATATATGAAAAAGGTGATAGACTAGAATGCACAAATTATAGAGGCATAACCTTACTATGTATAACTTACAAGATGTTAACAACCATAATTCTAAATAGAATTAAAGGAATAGCAGAAGAATACATGGGTGAATATTAATGCGGATTCCGTCAAGGCAAAGGCACTACTGATCAACTATTTGTATTATCGCAAGCAGCGAAAAAATGTGTCGAACATGGAATTATGTTAATATACACTGTTTATTTATTGACTTTAAACAAGCTTTCGATACTGTTAAAAGAAGTTGTATAAAAAATACCCTCATGATGCAAGGTTTATCTAAAAAAAAAAATAAATCTCGTTATTCTGACGCTGGAAAGCATAACAGCAAAAGTAGCAGTAAAAGTAGCACTAAAAGTAGCAGGAAGTTCAAAAAATGGCTATAAAAATAAATTATGAAAAAACCAAATACATGTTAATCTCAAAATCTACGCTAAATATAATAAATATCGACAACCCTTTAATTGAAGATGTCAGTAGCTATAAATACTTAGGTGTTGTGTTTAGCGAGAACAACCTATCAATGACTACATTACAAGATAGAGTAGAAGCTGGCAATAAAGCGTATTATAGATTGAAACAACTAATTACAAATAATAATATTTCACAGAAAACAAAACTAAAAATGTACAAAACATTGATTCGCACAGTTGTAACATATGGCTACGAGATATGGATATTAACTAAAACTGAAGCAAGCAAGATAGCAGTGTTAGAAAAGAAAATACTCCAAAATGTTTGGCCCCGTGAAAGAAAATGGAATGTATCGCATAAATTACAACCGCGAGCTAGAACAGCTAGCTGTAGGTGATACAATCAACAAATTTATAAAAAAAACAGCGACTAAGATGGGTTAGACATGTGATAAGAATTTCGAATGTGAGAGCACCGCTTAAGATTTATGGCAACGACGTAAATCAAGCATGCCAACGCTTGATCCAACTTTCCATACAAGTTTTATAGGCCGCCGAAGGTATGGCCTTTAGTTCACGCAGCGAATTCTCTTTTATGGCCTCTATGGTCTCAAAACGTGTTCCTCGCAATGGGAATTTGAGTCGGGGGAAGAGGAAAAAGTCACACGAGACCATATCTGGAGATTACGGTGCTTCGTTGATGATAATGATGGAGTTTTTAGCCAAAAACTGCGACACAACCAACACTGTGTGAGCCGGTGCGTTATCGTGGTGTAAAATCCATGAGTTTTCCTTCCATAAATCTCACGCAAACGACGCATAACGGCAAAATAATACTCCGTATTCACCGTTTGACCGTGCGGAGGGAATTCATAGTATACCACACCACGAATATCGAAGAAAACAGTCAGCATTACTTTGATTTTGGACCGACTTTGGCGTTCTCTTTTCGGTTTCGGCTCACCTTCGCAGCACCATTCGGTTGATTGTTGTTTAGTGGGCATATCAAATGCATAGACTCATGTCTCATCACCAGTTATGAAGCGTTTGATAAATGTGGGGCCACTATTTGCGTTAGAAATCATCTCTTTGGCCATATCACAATGACGCTTTTTTTTTGAATGAAATTCAGCTAAAAATCACCACACGAAAACTTTAGGACTTCTATGTATAGATGCCAAACAAAAACTAATCGTACGATATGCTTTAAAATTTGACAGAATGTGTATAATTTTCCGATTGGATAAGCCTTAGAATTCAAAAATTAAAATTCTCGTTCTTTTTTGAAAAAAAAAAAATTAGAACGTTAAAAGTTAAGCACGTTAAACGTTAAGAAAATTAAATAGTTAGTCATATGTTTTATTTTTGAATAAATTAACATTTTATGAACATGATCGATTATAAAACTGAGACATTGTGGCAACATACGATTGCGGAGTCAATATTTATTATTGACTTTATTATTGAATTAAATATTATTTAATTATATTTTGTACAAATAAAATATACATAAATATTCCGCTTTATATCAAGCACAGAAATTATTTTAATTTGTTCAGTTTAAAGTATTTAAAAAAAATTCGATGCAACCATCATCGTTTTTTTATCATGGAACAGATAAGGTTCTTAAGTTCAATAAATCCTCCAACGCGTTTCTATCCTTAAAAAGTTGTACAGGTTGAAAAACGGTCCTTTAAATATGAAGATTTTAAAGATCCAATGGGTTTCATTGAACGCAGAAAAGAACTAGCAGACATCTATGGCATCGACCTAAATCTAGAATTTTTCTTGTCACTTAAATACTTCAAAAAATTAAAGGACAACGTCAAAAGCCAAAAGAAAACTTTAAAATTTATTTAATAAGCATTAAAGATCTGATGCAACATGTTCATATGAATCAGGATTATCAACTAAAACAGATATAATGAAACATTGGCACTAACTACCAAATATTCATCAAACATCGATATTTCGAGACCTTAAATAAACTAATTATATTAGCTAATGAGTACGAAGCACTTCGCATAGAACAGGTTAAAGCAAGTCGACACCATGTTCGAGAAGAAGCGATCATCAGACACATAGTTGAGAACCCACCAATGATTCACTTATAGAATACCATGAAACGCTTCCCAAATAAGAAAACACTGAAGAACATATTTCCCAAGTACAAGACGAACAATAACAACGGGATCCATAGTTGCGCAAAGAACAACAGATTATCATCGTGACTGAATTACTTGGAGCATCTCCACTTTCCGTAACTCTAGAATAGACACCAGTAATGACTTCGCTAATATCAATCCAGCCGCTACAAGATCTGCCATCACAACACGGACAAGAAAACGATACACATAAACAATCGAAATTATATTTTTGATCAATGATGTAAGTATATAGACATAAAAAATATTATAACCAATGCATTTAAGCACATTACATAAATAATTAAATGTAAGATGATGTATTGTGAAAACCATACTGTTTTCGACATTAAAAAAATAATTATGTCAGTAATTAAGAAAATTTGCATCAGTACTGAAAGGGTATTTAAGTAATATTGAAAGAGGAACTGAATGAAGTTATTAAATAAATATTTTAGAAATGTAAACTAATAGGTTTGTGAAGTTAATAAAGGTGTTAAGGCTTAGGCCTTCATGTTCTGCAGAGTTTTTGTTTTCAAAGTAGATTATTTATTATTTTTTGCATTACAAATATGTATAGTAATAATTTTTTGCTTGCACAATTCACGTGCTATTTTTTTTTTGTTTTTAGGCAAACGCTTTGTCGGTCATTGATCACTCATGTGCAATATTGCAATATTAGCTTTTGCGTGGTCAATGCACTAACGAAAGTATTTGGCCTTATTAAGTGAAACAATTTAATTTCTCAGTTTTGTAAATTAATGCATTTTTTGTTAATTGATAATTTTTGTTTTGTATACTGCAAATTAATGCATATTTTACATTTTTTTTTTATTAAAACATACATTTATTTATTGCATCTTCTCTTAGAATGATCCCTTCTCTAACAATAAGTTGTAAAATCTTATAACTAATTACATAATAATAAAAATTTTTATTTTAACTATACATTGTATAAAATAAAATAAAATAAAATATGAGTATTAGTGTTGCTGTTAAGCTAGACTTACTTTGTATAGGGACAAAGAAGCTTTATTAAATTTTAGAGGGGTTTCGAATAACAAAGAAAGAAATAAAGTACAAACACAAAAATTTATTTTTAAATTTTATTGAAGTTCGGCTGACCATACAACGCTGTTTCGAGTATTGCCAAGTACTCTTCATCAGTGGTCTTTGGAAATAATCGAATTTTATTTAATTAGTTTATAGTCCGTATATAATTTGTTTGGACTGCAAGTGCCAGGCTTAGAACTCGTGCCTGTCAAATTAGAAACGATGACTAATCGTGTTTATCCACAAGAAGCCAAGGCTGCACAAACTTTCAATGCTCAAGTTCCAGGTTTTCTTTGTTCTTTGTTATTCGAAACCCCTCTAAAATTTAATAAAGCTTCTTTGTCCCTATACAAAGTAAGTCTAGCTTAATAGCAACACTAATACTTTATTCAAATATTAGACTTGTGAAAAGTAAAGAACAATATGTTAAAATATAATATTGTTCAGCTTTTCCTAACCGCGAAAAAGCGGATTTGTAGAATAACATTGCATAGCTTCTTTGCAAAAATGGTCGCTTTACATACAGTAAGTAAATCAATATGCATTACAAAATGTCTCTACAAAAAGAGTAGCTTTGAAAAGAAATAAAGAAAGGCAAACCCAAAAAGTTAAACTTTCAATTCGTTGAACTTGTGTTTCCAAAATAAAGCTGTAGTTTATAAGCTCGTTCTAATTTAAAGCACGGCAAGTGCTTTGGTTGTTGTCACTAATTAAATAAAAAATAAGTGACAATAAAACCTGGAACTTGAGCATTGAAAGTTTGTGCAGCCTTGGCTTCTTGTGGATAAACACGATTAGTCATCGTTTCTAATTTGACAGGCACGAGTTCTAAGCCTGGCACTTGCAGTCCAAACAAATTATATACGGACTATAAACTAATTAAATAAAATTCGATTATTTCCAAAGACCACTGATGAAGAGTACTTGGCAATACTCGAAACAGCGTTGTATGGTCAGCCGAACTTCAATAAAATTTAAAAATAAATTTTTGTGTTTGTACTTTATTTCTTTCTTTGTTATTCGAAACCCCTATAAAATAAAATATGTAAACCTTATATCACGAACCTTACTTAGATTAATCGGTTAAATTTCATTTGAGTAAATGTTAGGTGGTTATGTGCGGTTATTACTTCAAGCTGTTGAATACTAATTATGGCTGGACGGTCAGCTCTTAAACCAAACTGGTGGGAAGGTATTAAGCTTTGAACGTCAAGGAAAGGTTTTAGCTTTAAAAGTAGTGCTCTTTCAAAGAGTTTAGAAAGGCATGCCAGTAAGCTTATTGGCCTGTGTGAAGAGGTAAGAGTGGGATCTTTACCTGATTTATGAATCATAATAATGGATGTTTTCCACTCTGTTAGGTAAAAGACAAAATTAATAATAGCATTAAAAAGTCTTGTGATAAAATTTATAGCCGAAAGGGGTAAGTCTTTTATCATGATTAGTGAGATATTATCATATCCCGGTGCTATTTTGCAGTCTAACTTGTTTGTGGTTATTTGAACAAGATCATTGACCGTGATATTCACGCCAATAGATGGTGCATGTAGATCCTGAGTGGGAAAGTCATAATATCCTGTTGCAGGATTTGGTTGAAACATCTCTTTTAGGTAATCAGCAAAAACGTTAGATTTTTCTTCATCACTTCGCGCTCAGTTTCCGAAAGAGTTTCTTATTCGGATTCTATGGGGGAATTCATACCTTTGCTAGCATTTCACAAGGATAAATGGTTTTTGCCATTTGGACACAGGTTTTGAATATAATTATATTGCCTGATTTTGGTTTCCTTGCTTGATGCAGATCTAAGTCTCTGTTAACAAGTAAACGAACTGTATGATAGACTTGCATTTATTTCCTAACCGAAACCAATGCCAAGGCTGACCGGTTCGTTGACTTCTTCTTTCGTAACAATGCAGTTCACAGCAATTCGCTTTGAACTGCATTTTGCGAAACCAGCAAATGAACTCCACGTTGTTTTAGAACCTTTTTCACTTTAATTATTTTTGTATGATTTGCAATTTATAATTAATTTATTTTAATTGTTAATTTTGCTATTATTATTTTTTGTATAAATTGCAATTTGTAATTGATTTAGTTTAATTATCAATTTTCCATTGTTAATTTATTGCATATCGGCAATTTACCATTGATATTTAAGAGGTAAATTGCAGATATATTTTTCATTAAAAATAAAGCATTCAAACCAACAAAGAGTTTGTTTTTCTCAATCCAAAAATAGCACGCACTTGAATTGGAGCTTCTCCTCTTCAAGATCAATTGAGTCGACGTTTCGTCTGAACTCAATACTATCAATAGCACCTAAGCTATTGATATCTTTTCAGTCTCCTTTGGGCTTCCTTAAATAAGTTCTTCGCTAAAGGGGATCTAGATTTTTGCCAATCGCTCCTTAACCTACGTTTTTGTAAAACTAAGTTTTCTATGCTCTATTTGTAAGTACTTTATCGGATGTGTAAATTTTATTGTCTTTAGGAGTAGAGTTTTCTTATGCTGAAATCAGTTTCGAGTTTAAAACCGAGGTTGCGTCCTCAATGTGTGAATGTGTGAATTAATGTACTTTTTATATTTGAGCCAGTTTGTTCTAGGACTTGTAAGGCTATAGGAACAGTCATATAACTGAGGACCATCAATTAAACAAAATGTAACTGGAGAATGGTCAGAAGACAAATTGTTGCTTGTGTATGTTGAGATAAAATTTTTGCTTATGCCTTTGGTTACGGCGAAGTCTATTAGGTCTCGTATTTTATGGTTATCTGCAGGCCAATATGTTGCCTGCCCAGCAGAGATTACGTCTAGTGCATTTTTTTTATTTTAAATGGAATTGTGGAGCTGTTTTCCTTTTGGATTACAGAGTCGTGAACCCCAATAAGTGTGCTTGGCGATGTAGTCTCCCGCCGCTAGAAATCTTTCACTTAGATTTAAGAAGTAATCCGTAAATTGGGTCTCAGTAATGTTGAAGCGAGGGCGGCAGTAAACTGCCGCTAAAGTTGATTTTTTACCTTGGTGCTTAAGGCATATTGATGTGGCTTGCATATAAGTATGAGCATATGTACCTAGAAAATTGTGTTTTAGACGCCTCCGTATCAAAATACCTGTACCACCATGTGCTTTGCCATCTGGGTGATTGGAATAAATAACCAGGAATAGAAAAGAAATTTTTATTTGTTAAATGTGTTTCTGAGCAAAACATCACATCCTCACTTTCTCGGGACATGAGATTTGTGAGTTCAAGTTTATGTTGGCTTAAGCTGTTTGCATTCCATGTACAAGTTTTTAAAGTACTCATTATTTAGACAAAAACATTTGCATTAATTGGCTTTCCATTTTAACTATCTCGTTAAGAGTTGTTTGCATGATGGACATGAACTGAGTTAAGCTCTGGGTGAGAGTGGAGATCATCATTTCCAAAGTATTATTTTGAACTGGAGGGGCTTGTTGCTTGTCAGATTTAACGACATTAGCATATGAAACACCTGATGTAACAGGCTTAGAAGTTAAATGTTATGGTACTTCAACTAATTTGCTTCTTGTAGGATTACGCAACGCTTTTTTCTGCAGAGGAAACCTGTGCTTCAGTTCTTTATAAATGGGACAGCCTCTGTAGTTTACAGTGCAATTTTCACTGCAGTTACTACATTTTTTGGAGTTGGTATCCTTTAATGTTTTTTTATCACATTCGGAACTATGATGAAGCTCACCACAAGCTACGCACACTGTAGGAAGAGTGTAATATGACTTAATATGGCCATACTCTTGGCAGTTTGTGCATTGCACCGTAAATACTGTAGGTTGTAAATGGAATGGCTCTCATTTTTCATTTTTTTTTAAGCTTAGAAGCTTCCGGGTGAAGTTCAACTTTGAACATAGGTTGTGAGATTTTATCTTTGTTAACAATGTTTAAAATTGCTCTAGTGCTAAAGCCTTTTTCGCTTAGGGGATTTGTTATCTCAGTGGGTTCTACATTTGACTCAATACCTTTTGTTATGTATTTGAATTAACCAATTACATACACCAAATCAAACGCCACTGCAAAATCAACCTCACTAGCTAATCACCACGAAACAAGCAACAAATTTCTCTCGCTCTCTATTATATTATATTTTGTAGTTTTATGTATTTTAAAAAAAATTCAGTTCGCTGCAGACTGCATTAATGGTAGCACGTTAATATAACACTGGCGACGAGGCCAAACGAACAGAAGTAAACCACGTGATCGCGAAATAAAAAAAAACTTCAGCAAAATGGCAAACGAGGTTGCTAAGATAATAGCGGATCAGAACGCTTTTATGAAAAGCCTTTTGGATGACCAGAAAGCATTTTTACAAACAATACTACGGGGAGTCACTTCAAGTACTAATGAAGGTACATTGGTTCCAACATTTCCAGCATTCGGAAAGGAGCACACTAAGTGGGAATCCTACATGCAGCAGATGCCTCAACATTTTTCGGCGTATGCAGTCACCACAGAGTTTAAAAAGAAAGCGTTTTTTTTAACATGGGTTGGTGGTGAGACTTTTGAGTTATTGAAAAAATTATTCGGGAAGAATGATTTGGAGGGCATTCCATTTGCTGAGTTGGTGCAAAAGCTGTCGGAACATTTCCAAGAACAAATTCATGTGGTAGCAGCGCGGTATTATTTTAATAAGTGCTTGATGAAGCCAACGCAAACATACAGGGAATGGATAGCTGAATTAAGAGAAATAGCTAGAGAATGCCAATTTCAATGTATGGGTGAAAATTGTACCAAATCATATGTTGATGAAATGATTAGGGACATGTTAATTCTGCATACACCTCATGACACCGTAAGAGCAGCGGCACTTCAGAAATTAAAACCTACATTAGAAGATGTTTTATTAATTGCAGAGTCTTTTACTTTGACGACAAATGCTATAAATTCTATTAAACAACAACAACTCCAAGAGAGTTTGCCGTTAGTTAATGAAATCACGTTACATGCAAAAAATAGAGCACAAAAAGAGAAAAGTAAGAAAAAATGTTTCAGCTGCGGAGGCTCTCATCGACGTAGCGACTGCAAATTTAGAGAAGCTGTTTGCTTTGTCTGCTATAAAGTTGGACATATAGCAAAAGTGTGCTTGAGCAACATTAACAACAAAGCAAATACAAGAAAATTAAAAATTACAGCAAAAAAGAATGAAAAGAATAGTGCACAAGCAAACGCAATAGAATGCATTGAAAGTGTGTATAATACGACAGTAGAAAAAGTAAAAATTAAAAAGAAAAAATATATTAATGTGGAAATTTTAAATAAAACAATAAGTTTTCAAATGGATTCAGGTTCATCGGTTTCGGTCATAACGCAAAAGACATTTAATCAGTTAGGCAGGCCAAAACTTCGAAGTTGCACACGTCCAATTTATGGTTATGGTAAAAAGGTGATAGAAACCTTAGGCAAATGCGAAATAAAAGTAAAATGTGGAAAACTAGAAAAAGAAGCAGTGCTGGTTGTTGCTAAAGTCGAAAGTGGTCAAAATTTATTTGGCATGGATTTATTTGAAGTTTTTAATTACGATATTGTGCAAGTGAATAATATTATTCAGAACTCAATGATGGTAGAAGAAGAATCTAAAAGATTATTATCAAAGTACCAAGAATTGTTTGAACCGGCAACAGGGCCGATTTCTAGTTTTAAAGCGAGCATCAAATTAAAGTCTACGGCTGTACAAAAATATTTTAAATGTCGTCAGGTGCCATTCGCCCTACTTGAAAAATTTAACGTGGAAGCTGATCGACTAGTGCAAAACAGTATTTGGAAACCTGTTAAGTTTAGCAATTGGGCTTCTCCAATCGTACTTGCACCAAAGCAGGACGGCAGTATTCGTATTTGCGGGGACTTTAAAGTAACTATTAATAGTCAAATCGAAATTGAACGGTTTCCATTAAAGCGCTAATGGGTAAGATAAACTATTATTACAATTACATTCCAAACATGTCGCAAATCGCTGCTCCGATAAATTAGCTTCGCAAGAAAAATATTCTTTTTAATTGGACACACATACATGAAGATGCGTTCAAGTCCTTAAAGAAGCATATAGTGAATGCTACACAATTAGTTCACTTTCAGGAGCACTTACTAATAATCCTCGCTACAGACGCTTCATCATCAGGTATTGGTGCAGTAATTTCGCATATCTTCGCAGATGGCAGCGAACGCCCAATTGCATTCGCATCAAAGATACTCAACGTTCATCAAGTAAAGTACAGTCAAATAGAAAAGGAGGGGCTTGCGATTGTATTTGGCGTTCAAAAATTTCATCAATACTTGTATGGCCGTAAGTTCACTCTATTCACTGACCACAAACCACTGGTGAGTATCTTTAATACAGGAAAACACTTGCCAACAACGACTTCAAATAGACTACAACGGTGGGCAATAATTCTAATGGCCTATCAGTTCGACATAAAATACAAACCTACAGCACAACACGGGAATGCTGACGCCCTTTCAAGACTACCAGAAGGCCCAGGTAACAACTTTGATCAAGAGAACAATTGTTTTGCAGTCGAAGAGCTGGATACCCCAATTGATGCAGAGGTTATCCGATTTCATACAAAGAGGGATGTAACTCTCATGAAAGTTCACCGGTTCATACAACAAGGGTGGCCTACATTCGTAGGACCACAACAAGCAGATATACTACCATATTTCCAACGTAATACTGCTTTAGTTATTATTGATAACATTATTTGCTTACAGGGCTATTCAAATCGGGCTATAATTCCAAAAAAACTGCGCCAACGCGTCCTTGAACTGTTGCATGAAAGCCACTGGGGCATAGTTCGAATGAAACAATTAGGTCGAAGATACTGCTGGTGGCCGGGCATCGACAAAAATATCGAGACACTCGCATCGTCATGCAACATATGTAAAAGAACGTCAGCCAGTCCACCAAAGGAATTTAGCTCGTGGCCCGAAGCTATACGTCCGTGGCAACGTGTCCACATTGACTTCGACGGACCGGTATTCAATCACCATATGTGGCTCGTATGTGTCGACGCATTTTCACAGTATCCGTACATTGTCCAATTGTCAAATACAACCTCTGCTGATACAGTAAAGGCGTTAACATCAATTTTTGCCATAGAAGGTTTGCCGGAAACGTTAGTAAGTGACAACGGTCTACAACTTACATCCTCACAGTTTAAGGAATTTTGCTTGAAAAATGGCATTCAGCATGTCACGACAGCGCTATTTCACCCGGCTTCAAACGGCTTAGCAGAGCGTTTCGTGCGTACTTTTAAGACATCGGCGAAGAAAAACCTTGATGACAGTATGCCAATTAGTGAAGCAGTTATCAAATTTTTAGTGACCTACCGCTCTATGCCAAATACTAACAATAAGTCTCCTGCAGAGTTGCTACACGGCAGAACGGTTCGAACGCTTCTTACACAGATTTTACCGGTTACAAAATCATCAAAAAAGCAACCAGTGACGACAAAATTCGGCAAGGATTGCAAAGTTTTTTTACGCAACTACAGTAGCGGTCCTAAATGGGTCGAAGGAATAATTGAGAAATCTTTGGGAAACAGGGTCTACTTAGTTAAGACACTGACTGGTCAATGTAAGCGTCATCAAAATCAACTTCAAGCGCGCCAGTCAACACCGCCGCAACCAACTGCCTATAAACCATCAAAACAACATCAGCAGTCAACCATCGATGAACCATTAAAACAACAGCAGCAGTCAACCATCAAGGAACCGTCACAACAAGAAACAACTCAAAATTTTCAAGAAACAAATGCAGGTCAACAAATTCTAGAAATACCCACCTCTGTGCGCAGAAGTGAACGCACACGAAAATGAGTATGCCGATTTCAATCAGAAGATTTCAGAACTTAAGGGGTGGATAATGTTATGTATTTGAATTAACCAATTACATACACCAAATCAAACGCCACTGCAAAATCAACCTCACTAGCTAATCACCACGAAACAAGCAACAAATTTCTCTCGCTCTCTATTATATTATATTTTGTAGTTTTATATGTTTTAAATAAAGTTCAGTTCGCTGCAGACTGCATTAATGGTAGCACGTAAATATAACACCTTTAATGACGACAACAAGGCCTTTACTACTCTACTCTTTACTACTCTTACTATTTTAAATTATGTTAATTTGTTACTAAATTGTAAATACAGTCAAACTTCTATAACTTGAATTTTCTATAACTCCAAGGTTTTAGAGAGCAAATTACATTGAATTCTGCGTCCATAACTCGAACTTCTATAATTTGAATTTTTTTATAGCTCGACCAAAAATTTTGTTTCGTGTCGACAGGAATATGGGAAACTACATTCTATAAGTCGAATTTTTTTAAGTATAAATGCATTTTGCTGTTAGGGGAAGTCCTTTTTTCCGAAACAAATGTTTAATGTTTTCTTTCTTGCGCTGCTTCTTTGTGCAAATGCCAGTCGCTGGCAGCATGGTTTAAAGTAAATAAAACATTTTCCAATGCTACTCTTAAAAATTATATTCAGCTTGACAATGAAATTTGTATATCAAGCTTTTCTACAGATGACGATATTATTGAGCACTATAACTCTAAATTACTGGATCCAATTCTAAGCGCAACGAAAAGTATTTGATTGCATTCTTAAGGTGTCATTCTTAAGGTTTTTTTTTTTTGAAATCCATTTATTTTATTACAATCTGTCAGATATAAATAACAATAAGTAATATATATTAATATAAATCGTAATAATAGTTATTACGATCTAAAGAAAGGCGCGTACGGACTATGCCCAGTGACATATTCATATGTATATAAAATAGAAGTGTGTGACCTACATATACATATTTAAAACGTCTCTCGATGTTTTCCTTCTCAGCCTTGTAAAAGTGGAAGGGGACATTAAGTGTGTAACCAGTGGGTTTGGGTGCATATATATGCGATGAGCGTAATTCTTTAAAATACCATACTAGCTATTTCTTCCTTGATTGTCCGAACCTGTAATTGTTTATGCAGCTGTTCATTTATTATATATTAAGGTGCATTTGTGATCATTCGTAGTGTTTTAGATTGAAAACGCTGGATAATTGCCAGGTTTGAATCTGCTGCAGTACCCCATAATTGGGCCCCATAACTCCATATAGGTTTTAGTACAGATTTGTATTAAGCAGTTTATTGTCGAGTGACAGTTTAGAATTTCAGCTGACAAACCAAAATAAGTTTCGTAATTTAAGACCCAGGGCTTTACGATTTTTGAATATGTGTGATTTCCAGGTTAGCTTACTATCCAGATGTGTGCCCAAGTATTTTGTTTCTATAGCTTGTGGTAATTGAGTATTGTTTAGTAAAACAGGCGGGCACGTAGAAAATTTTGTAGTAAATGTTACCTGGACAGATTTTGATTCATTCAGTTTGATACGCCAGTTTTTCATCCAGAGAGCAACATTGTTAAGGCAGGTTTGAAGTTTGGTGGAAGCACGGATTGGGTCACTGTCAACTGATAAAATAGCTGTGTCGTCTGCAAATGTACCGATAACACTCTCATCAGTACGGAAAAGATTCGTAGTATATAAATGATAAAGCATTGGTCCCATAATGCTACCTTAAGGTACTCCTGCTCCTATATCATGAAGTACTGTAGTTTCGTTTCCATACTTAATGAAAAAGTGCCTTGCCAAGAGGTATGATTTTATAAAAATGAAAAAAATAAGAGGTAGGTTCAGTTTATGTTTGAAAAGAAGGCCCATATGCCATACTTGATCAAAAGTTTGTGAAATATCTATAAATGCCGCAGTGCAATATTTTTTACGATCTATTGCACTATGGGTATGTCTGACAAGTCTATGAATTTGTTCCATTGTGCTATGTTTTTGGCGAAAGCCAAATTGATGGTCAGGGATGAGTCTGTTTTGTTGGATAATCGGTGTAAGGCGCTTTAGAAACAGGATTTCCATAATTTTCGACAGGATCGGAAGTAGACTTATTGGACGATATGATTTGACATCTTCTGGGATTTTCTCTGCTTTCGGTATCATGGAGATTTGCGCTATCTTCCACTTTGGCGGAATAAACCCCCTTATTAAATAGATGAATGAGAAATACAAATTCTTTTGGTGGAAGCTGCTGCAATACCATGCCTGTGATTACATCGTGTCCTGGAGCTTTTTTTTGCTTTTAACTTCGTTATTACATCCCTAACTTTATTAATAGTATATCTTTTAACTGGAAGTTCAAGTCAAAGTCATATCGCCTGCTTTAGTTTGTACAACAATGTTTGTTGCTGAATTTCATTCGAGCAATATGGTTTTACTTCATAATGTTTTATCGATTTCCTTATGAGGATCGCAGAGCCACCATTTCCTTTATCATTGGGATGCATTCTGTGATAAAGTTCCTAGTTCGGAATTTTAAAGAAACTACGCGTCGTAAAATGGGTTTCTGATACCAGCATTATGCCGACCTGGTTTATTTTTAAGAATTCTTTTATTTCGACAGTATGTTTTGATAGACCATTGGCGTTCCATATGACTACGACTAAATTAAGAATTTTGTTTAGTCGTCAAGTTGATCAGTAAATTGGTCATTACTACGATTGTTGCATCATTTGCTTCAACAGCGTTGTCATCTCACGGAATTCTTCCACAAAATTATTTGGAATCGGTGAAAGCTTCTCCTCTGTCGCTACTGATGCCTGAGTTCACTATTTGTGCGAATGTTTGTGATGAATGAGAATTCTTGATTTTTGTTTAAAGAAGGAAGAGGATTTTCTTGAATTTGCACTTCCGGCGCCCTAGACCTCATTTGGGGACACATTTTTTTTTTGCAGGTTTTTGTATATTTGACATCCTTTGTAGTTGGCAAATTTCTCTCACATAAAATACATCACTGACATCATTGTATCTGCTTTTCCTTTCGCAATTTACAGAAGCATGGTTTCCAGCGCACTTGATACATTTGGGTTTGCGGTGACAGTATCCTTTTGTGTGCCCATACTGCTGGCAGTTTGCACATTGAGGGATTTCACGTTTCAGGTGATGTTGTTGTGAATTGGAGAACTTTGGTAATTGATATTGAGATATATTAATATTGATATATTAATATAGTATTAGTATATTAATTTTATATTGTAAACCGCCCCTAGAGTTGGTAGTAACGGCTGTATGGAGTGATATTTGCATGCCAATAGAATTGTTGTAGTATTAGTATATTAATTTTATGTTGTAAACCGCCCCTAGAGTTGGTAGTAACGGCTGTATGGCGTGATATTTGCATGCCAATAGAATTGTTGCTAGTTGTTTACACCAAATTTGGGATCGGTAAATATTCTAAATTTGGGGTAAGGCATGCGGTTTTTGTTTTTGAGAAAGGTAGAACAGTTGGTTTTGATTCAGCACAAAAGAATGAGTAGAGATTTTTATAAATTAAAAATAAGTGAATTAATTTAATAATATTAAAATTGGATTTAATATAACAATATTGTTGAGAAGAACAATTAAGTATAGTTTATAAATTAAAAATAAGTGAATTAATTTAATAATATTAAAGATTGGATTTTGATATAACAACATTGTTAAGAAGAACAATTAAGTATAGAATATAAAATAGAAATAAGTGAATTAAGTGAATTAACTTGTAATATTAAAAATTGGATGTGATATAACAATATTGTTGAGAAGAACAATTAAGTATATTTTATAAATTAAAAATAAGTGAATTAATTTAATAATATTAAAGATTGGATTTTGATATAACAATATTGCTGAGAAGGACAATTGAGTATAGAAAATAAAATAAACTAAGTGAATTAACTTGTAATATTAAAGATTGGATATTTATTTAACAATACTGTTGAAAGAACATTTAAGTATAGATGTTATAAATAATAAGAACAAATAAGTTGATACTGGCAATACTATTCTTTCTCATGCATATTGTGCATTTTGTTTTCTTATACCTTTTTTACTTTTAGTCTTAATAAACGATTCAACTTAACAGATTATGGGCCTATTGACACGCGGATAAAACAAAAATGCTGAATACTTCGGGTATTTATATTGAACAACTAAGGGGTCGTGAAAAATTTTGATGTCTGGAAAAGACAAATGAAATCGAGTCTAATTATTAAAAGATACTGGAAAGTGGTGTAACATTAGAAAAAGATGATGATACAAACGATCGTGCATTAGCAGAAATCACACTTATGGTGGACCCAAATAATTACAACCACATTGCAGCGGCAAAAACAGCAAAAGATGCTTGGTTTGCGCTTATGAACGCATATGAGGACAAAGGTTTAACAAGAAAGGTAGAATTATTGAAACAACTTGTATATACAAAATTAGAAAACTGCAAATCAGTGCAGGAATACCTAAATGAAATAATAATGACGGCTTTGAAAGTAAACAGCACTGGACTCAATATTGATGATGAGCTCACAGCTTCTTTAATACTTGCTGGTCTGCCTGAAGAGTTTAAACCATTAGTGATGACTGTCGAAAATTGTAAACACAAATTAACAGTCGATAAAGTCAAAAATTTATTAATGCAAGACTCCAAGTTTGATAATAATGAGACAAATTCGGCTTTGTATAGTGGTAACGTGCATAAGAAAAAATTTGTGTATAAAAACACATGCCATAATTGCAAAAAAGAGGGGCATTATGCTAAAAACTGCCCAAATAAAACAACATAGTACAGAAAAAATAAACCGAATAACGGAAGAAAAGGAGACGATAAAATTTTATTTGCAGTAAAAAGAGACAATATCCAAACGTGCATTAAAGCTGTAAAATTGGAATGCGAAAAAAATCAAGAACACATTTCGAAGAATTGGTATGTCGATTCTGGCACGACTAACCACATGACAAACGACGAAAGTTTTTTATTTAATATTCGAAAGATAAAAAACCAATCAATAGTTGTTGCAAATAAAAGTGAAATGCCTGTTAAGAGCGTAGGTGATATGAAAATAGTTCTCTTAGGTGAAATGCAACTCTTAAGAATGTTGAGTATGTGCCAAATTTATGTGCGAATATTTTGTCAGTGCAACAAATAATAAAAACATATAAAAGAATAGTGTTCGAAAAAGATACATGTAAAATTTTTGACAGCAAACGCAATTTAATGTCCACTGCGGTAATAAACAATGGTTTATACAAATTAAATTGCGTGCCATTACGTACTAATAAAAACATGAACAATGTTAAATCACTGATGGTCAAAAATGATTTTAACGTTTGGCATCGCAGAATGGGACATATTTGCAACCAAAGTTTGGCTGATGTCAAATTGCTTTGTAATAATGTTAATTTCGATAAATTCCCATCCGAGAAATGTGTGGTGTGTGTAGAATCAAAACAAACCAGAAAGTTAAATATAAATGAAGGTACGCGGGCAACAGAATTATTAGAACTAGTGCACTCCGACGTACTTGAACCCTTACATACAAAATCATTTTCTGGTTTACGATATTTATTAACATTCATTGATGATTACTCAAGAAAGTTATTTGTATTTCCAATTAAAGAAAAATCCGACGTTTTCAATAAATTTATTGATTTTGAAAATATGGTTGAAAATCAATGTTCTAAAAAGATAAAAACGCTACGCACGGATAACGGTCGCGAATACATTAATAGAAATTTCTCGAATTTTTTAAAAAAATGTGGAATAATTCATCAAACAACAGCACCATATACACCAGAACAAAACGGAGTCGCGGAAAGAATGAGCCGTACAATTGTTGAACGTATACGCTGTAAGTTAACGGTTTAAACGAGCAATATTGGGCAGAAGCAGCTATGACTGCCACATATATTATAAATAGAATACCATGTCGAGAAAAACAAAATTGTCCTGAAGAAATTTGGAGCAATAAAAAACTAACTCTCAAACACTTACGTGTGTTTGGATGCCTAGCTATGGTGCATATACATAACGAAAAGATCACTAAACTTAACCCAAAATCAATAAAGTGTATTATGGCCGGATACTGTGAAAATAGTAAAGCATATCGATTAATAAACCCACAAAAGAAAAAAGTTATTATCAGTAGAGACGTGATTTTTTTTGAAAATGAAAAATATGTAGGAAAAAGTGATTCCCTAGATATATAATAGTTGTTCCTATTATACAAATTGAAAATAACAATTCTGGACAGAATAAAGAGGAGTGCGAATTGCCACTTAAAAATAATGAAAATGAAACCAAAAGGTCTGATGAACACTACAAAGTAATAGATAATACCTCTCCGGAATGCTCTGAGATTCAAGTAATATCCAACGAAGTGGAAGAAGAATCTGACATACGACGTTCGAAGAGAATGGCAAGCAAAAATTTACCATATAATTTTTGTGCTTTAGATTATATATCAAACGATCCTTGTTCATTTGAAGAACTCTGATAAATGGAAAGCAGCTATGCAGAGTGAAATTGACTCGCTTTTACGGAACAAGACATGGAAACTTACTGAGTTGCCGGCTGGTAAAAAAGCAATTCCATCAAAATGGGTTTTTAAAACTAAATTAGATGCTCAAGGTACTCCGGTTTGCAGAAAAGCCAGACTAGTTGCAAAATGTTTCGAGCAAATAGAAGGCATTGAGTACACAGAAACATTTGCTCCGGTGGTAAGATATGAATCAATAAGGTTTCTATTAACGCTCGCCGCCAAAAATGATTTGATTATACACCAAATGGATGCTGTTACAGCATATTTGAATGGAGTTCTCAATGAAGAAATATACATGAAACAGCCGAAGGGTTTTAACGATAGCTCAGGCAAGGTATGTAAACTTTTACGTTCAATATATGGTCTCAAGCAATCAGGACGCGTTTGGAACGAAACGTTAAATCGAGAATTAGATGCAATGGGGTTAAAAAGAAGAGAAGTTGACCAATGTATCTACTACAAAGTAAATAGTAAAAGTATAATATATGTTTCAATTTATGTAGATGATATTCTAATTTTTGCAAACACTCTCAATGAAATTAACACTCTAAAAAGAACTCTAGCCAGTAAATTTGAAATGAAGGATATGGGGGAGGTTTCATCAATTTTAGGTATGAACATCACGCGTGAGAGTGATTGTATTAGAATCGATCAATCAAATTATATAGAAGATATTCTTAAAAGATTTGGCATGCTAGATTGTAACTCATCAGCGATTCCAGTTGACTACAATCAAAAACTTTGCTCTGATATGTCACCAAAAGACAATGAACAAAAACAACAAATGGCTCAGACTCTATACATGCAAGCTGTTGGCTGTTTACTATATGCTGCTCAAATTACGAGACCTGATATAAGTTATGCAGTCAATCTTCTAAGTAGATATAATTCAAATCCAGGAAAGGCTCATTGGGAAGCAGTAAAGCGTGTTATGCGTTATCTCAAGGGAACCACGAAAATTGGACTCGTGTACAAAAAGGAAAAGGATGGTGTAATAGTAGGTTACTGCGACGCAGACTAGGCCGGTGATGTAGATGATCGACGTTCAACGAACGGTTACGTTTTCACCTTTCAATCTGGTGCTATATCCTGGGCTACTAAACGTCAAAAGACGGTTGCGTTGTCTTTAACGGAAGCGGAGTATATGTCACTTGTCGCCGCTATACAAGAATTTATTTGGCTTAAACGACATGAATCCGAACTTGTATTAGGCAATACAAACCACATAGTCATATAATGCGATAATAAGGGCACAATTCAAGTAGCAACAAACAATTCACACTCAAATCGAACCAAACATGTAGACATAAAGTCAAAGTTTGTTCGTCAGAAGATAGAATCAAAGGAGATTGAAATAAAATATTTGCCAACAAACCAAATGATTGCAGACATATTAACAAAAGCTGTTACGACACAAACGCTGAATTTTCTGATGAATGGTTTTGGTCTTGAATGAATTTATGGTTTAATAATATTGTAAACAACATGCATGAGCAAGACAGGAATTCTTTGTTCAGGAAAGGTGTTATAAATAATAAGAACAAATAAGTTGATACCGGCAATACTATTCTTTCTCATGCATTTTGTGCATTTTGTTTTCTTATACCTTTTTTACTTTTAGTCTTAATAAACGATTCAACTTAACAATAGAATATAAAATAAACTAAGTGAATTAACTTGTAATATTAAAGATTAGATAATTATTTAACAATACTGTTGCAAGAACAATTAAGTATAGAATATAAAATAAAATTAAGTGAATTAAGTGTGTTTATAACAAAAATCTAAAAATATTAAAACTAATAGTTTCTTTGCATATAAATTGGTCCTATTGATGACAAATAATTAGCAAAAATACATATTTCTATTGCAAGCAAAACTAAGATGTGATAAAAAATATATTCTAAATATAGAACAAATAACAGTTTGTGTAGCAAAACTAAGATGTGATAAAAAATATATTCTAAATAACAGTTTGTGTAGCCTTATGTCAAATATTCGCATTAATCTTTTTTTTTGTGCTAACTACCGTTTGAGGAAGGTTAGGATCATAACAAGGTGATTCAAATGTAACTGTAGTATACAAGAGTTTCTTAACCAAATAAATATCCTTATTGTTTAGGTTTGGTGCAAGTTCAATAATAAATTCTTATGTTCTTAATTCTTAAGGTGCGCTCACAAAAAATATCACCGCGTATTTTGATGTTCTTTTTGGAAGTTTCTAAAGCAGAAAGTAATATAAACTTATCACAAATAATCGAGACAGTGACTCATTACAAAATTTATAAAAATAAATGTGCCCGACTTAACGTCAGCAAAAATATTTTAATAAAATTATATTATTTTTATGTAAAAAAAGTGAATTTTGGCTTTGTTTTTGAATTTGTTTATTAGTCTCAAATTCACACACATTTACAAACAGCTGATAAAGACAGCAAATAAAGGTCTAAAGCTTAAAATAATGTTGGAAACAGTCAAAAAAACTAAAGCAATTTTAACTTACAAAATCGTGTAATTATGCAATAATATATCTAAATAATTAACTTATGCTATATAACTAAATTAATAAACACAAGAAAGGACGCTCAAAACATTTAATAAATCTTAAGGTAAAAAAAAAAATATTTGAATTCAAACAAAAATCAATTAATTTATTTATAAATTTGAAATTTTAAATAACTAAAAAATAATAAAATAAACCAACTGTAATTATATTGTAAATCAACTGTATGAGCGATTGCGAAAGCGTTTTACGTCGGCACTCTCTAATAAGTGAAAATGGCCTAAATGGCTATATAACACTAAACATAGACAACACTAAAATAATAGATCATTCTTCAACCAAACCTTTAGAAAAAAAAAATTGAAACAAGTATAATGTAACGACACACTTTCTGTCGCTGATGATGCTGAGGTATACTCAGCCGTCGTCCAGGGGTCGTTGCAATATAATTTATTTTTTTTCCAAATCAAAGACAATTTAATACATGTGATTTCCTGATTTATTTATAATTATAATTCAAAAAAAAAAAAGAAAGAAAAAGAAATGTTACAATGTAAATATTATGATGAATTGTACTGTCCTCCTATGGAACCTTCGGGGTTTGACTAAATGATCTCGGCGTTGTATAGTATTTCCGGACAGATGCCGCTCTACTTGGAATTCAAACTTGGAATTTTATTTCGGATTACAGAACATCAAGCTACCTTATAACTCACTACTCGTCAAGACGTATGAACTACCTTGACGTTTATACGATGCTACCAGTCAAGACGTATGAACTACCTTGACGTTTATACAAAACTACTAGTCAAGACGTATGAACTACCTTGTATGAACTACGTTTATACAACACTACTAGTCAAGACGTATGAACTACCTTGACGTTTATACAAAGCTACAAATTTCTAATTCCTTGTTTTCGCAAAGACGTATAACTGCCTTCGAGAGTTTTCCAACAAGTGCCCCTGCTTTTACAATGCGCGTTTATTTATACTCAAACGACCGAAGCTTTTCCTGTAGCACATCGGTACATTTGCCGTTGGTATTTTTGATACTTGTTGTATTTTGTTGCTGTTGTTCGCCTAGGTGTAATTTCTGTGCTTTGTGTTTTCGTGCGTTCTTGAATTCGCCGTGCTTTGTATTTAGTTAAACCAAAGCTTTCATGCTTTGACGTTTCTTGTTTTGTTTACAAACGTGTTTTTTTATATAATGCCGGTGTTTGTGGTTTTATTATTTATATTTATTTATTAATAAATAAATAAAAAAAAGGATTAATAACAAATAATAAAAACAAATAAAAATAAATAAAATATATATATAAATAGTGAATAAATAAGGTGTGTATATTCTTCACTTATTTAAATACATTTTTTTGTTAATTATAATAGTAATTTCAGATGTATTCCGTATGTTACCGATGCAGATGCGGGGTATTACTTGTGAGTTATTTTAATATAATATATATTAAATAAAATTAATCTATTTTATTTTAGATCATATTGAAAATTCTTAGTTTTTTTTTTTTTTTATATAACTTTATATCTTTATTGAATCGCTTTAAATTAAAGCCTAACAATAAGTTTTAGAATCTTAAAGACTAATAACATTACATTACAAATTATTTTATATAAGCATACTATAATGATACATGTAATGTTTTGTAAATTATTTCAAGGGGCCTCTGAATAAGTAGCCAGGGCTTATTTACCAGATATCACGGTGTATAAGTTGAATTAATCAGGATGATCATTAGGAAAGTAGGATGGCGGGTCTATCGTTCCGTTTTAGTCTAGAGGAAGTAGTCATATTAGCAAGAGGTCTAGCCAGCGGATTTACATGGTTTTCAAGATTTGAAATATGTTTCTGCCTTATTCTCTCGAATTCGACTTTAACTATCGGAACTCTTAAATCTAAATGTACGTTTTCATTTCTGATATACCAGGGTGCACCAGTTATCATTCTTAAGATCTTTGCTTGAGCTCTTTGCAGGATTTCTACATTTGACGAACAGGCATTGCCATATAGCTGTAAGCCATACATCCAGATTGGCTTAATAACTTGGTTGTATAACAAGACTTTGTACTCTAAACATAAGGGAGACTGATGACCGATTAGCCAGCAAAGGCTTAAAGCTTTGAGCTTCATTTGAGTCCTTTTTGCTTCAATATGCTTCCGCCAAGTTAAGCGTTTGTCAAGGTGATTACCAAGGTACGTCACTGTTTCTGTTTGCGGAACTACTATTCCATTGAGAGTGATAGTTGGTGATGAGGATCTGTTAAGAGAGAATATTGTGTGACGACATTTTTGCTCATTGACTTTTATTCGCCATAGTGATAACCAGCTTTCAATGGAGTACAAATGATTTTGCAGTTGACTGGAAGCGATTGCGGCATTCTTATGTCGGCACAAAATAGCGGTATCGTCAGCAAATGTTGATATTACTAAAGTGGTATTTGTAGGGATATCTGAAGTAAAGATGAGGTACAAGAATGGACCAAGAACGCTGCCTTTTGGAACTCCTGCAATTATTGGAAAGTCATTAGTTGTGTCCATATTGTACTTTACCTTAAAAGATCTGCCTATCAAGTATGATTGAAGTAGTGCGTGTGAGTTTTGCGGAAGTACTTGTCGTATTTTGTGTAACAGGCCCTCATGCCATACTTTGTCGAACGCTTGTGCCACATCTAAAAAGACACCAGAGCAATATTCTCGATTTTCAAAAGCACTTCTTATTTCGTTAGTTATTCTGTTCACTTGCTCGATAGTACCATGGTTTTGACGAAATCCAAATTGATGGTTTGGGATCAAGTCTCTATCTTGGAGGAAAGGCATAAGTTTTGCAAGGAACACTTTCTCAAATAATTTTGACAGACAAGGCATCAAACTTATAGGTCTATATGATGCGGCTAGTGTTGAATCCTTTCCGGGCTTTTGAACCATTATAATTAACGCTTTTTTCCATTTCGTCGGGATATGTCCAAATTTTATTATGGCGTTAAAAATCTTTGTAATGACTGAGATTGCTACGAAGGGCAGATTTTTTAACATAATTGGAGTTATAGAATCATGTCCAGGTGCTTTTTTGCAGACAAGTTTTTCTTTGATGGTTACCTTGACATCGTTTGCAGAGATTTGTAAGTTTATAATATTATTGTTAATATGTTGAGCTGGTAAATTCAAATTATTGGAGAGATTTGGTTGAAAAATGTGACTGAGATGATTAGCAAATACATTAGCTTTTTCTTCGTAGCTTCGCGCCCATTCACCGCTGGAGTTTCTTAACGGAGGCACTGCTTCAACAGGTGTTTTTATAGTTTGATCAGCCTTCCAGAGTGATCCTTTGTTAGCCGTGTTTGGGGACTGCTTCTTAATATATTCGTATTGTTTGTTTTCTTTGTCTCTTGCAAGAGCGCTCTTTAGTCGATTTACGGCTTCTTTTAATTTAGATTTGGTTGATGGGGATCTATTTTGTTGCCATTTTCGACGAAGTTTTCTTTTTTCGGCTAGAAGTCTTTCGATTTCACTGTTGCTAAAATGCTGCTTTCTTAGCTGAGAATGTAAATTTTGTGGTGTAGAAATTTCGGCAGCTGATGAGAGAATCATGTTGAATACTTGTACTTCATCATCTACCTGGTATTTGTTTTTAATTTTATAATTGGTATGAACGTGAGTACTTACGTATTTCTTAAATTTCAGCCAATTGGTGTTTTGAGTTGTAAGTCTTTGTGGACCTTGAATTAGTTGGGGTTATTCATAAACTATTAGGAAGATTGGAGAATGATCCGATGATAATTCATAACTTGTGTACACCGAAATGGAGTCACGACGAATACCCTTCGTTACAGCGAAATCAATAAGATCTGGGATTTTGTTGTTGTCTGATGGCCAATACGTAGGATGCCCGGGTGATGCGACATCTAGATTGTTGTTCTTGTTTGTTACCACGTTAAAGAGTTTTTGACCTTTAGGATTGCAGAGCCGAGAGCCCCAAAAAGTGTGTTTTGCATTGTAGTCTCCTGCAGCAATGAATTTTTCTCCCAAAGTTTTAAAGAATTCAAGGTACTGCATTTCGTTTAGTATAAAGCGAGGGGGGCAATACACTGCTGATAGGGTAAGATTGTAGGTAAAGCATTGTATGCACACTGAAGTAGCTTGAAGGAAATTTTCAGCACATGAGCTCACAAAATAGTGTTTTAATTTTCTTCGGACTAAGATTCCCGTACCTCCATGTGCTTTGCCGTCAGGATGATTTGTTTTGTAAAATATATAATTCGGTATAAAAAAGTAGTTTTTATTAGTTAAGTGAGTTTCAGATATGAGCATCACATCAACTTTATTTTGGTTTAAAAAATTAAAAATTTCTAATTTATGTTGGCTTATGCCGTTTGCATTCCATGCACATATTTTTATGCTACTCATTACCTGACTAAAATCGCTGACATCAATTGCTATTGCATTTGTATTATTTGGTTGAACATAGTTTGCATGGTTTGCATGAACTGTGAAAACATCATTTCAAAATTACTGCTTGGAGCTTGTTGTACTGGAGTTTGTTGAACTGGGACTTGTTGTTCCTGCTGGGCATTTAACTTTAATACATTCGCATATGTGACGCCTTGAATCGCCCTGTTTGAAGAAGAATCATTGGAGACAGCAGTGTTTGTTGAGAACATATAATTTTTGGGGTCCCGGAGGGCTTGTCTTTTGTAGAGTAGACTTTGTTTAAGATGTTGATAGACTTGACACCCTCTGTAATTTGCGGTATGGTTACCATTGCAGTTACTACATTTTACTACCTTTTTGTCTTTATTATCTTTTTTTTACATTCTGAAGTATGGTGAAGTTCACCACACACAACACACATCGGGCACAGCGTACAATAGGTTTTTGTATGGCCAAACTCCTGGCAGTTGGCGCATTGTACAGGTCCATTCCGTGGGTGAGGGGGTTCCACAGAAACTCTATAGTTTAACAAGTACCTTAATTTGTAGATTGGATGATCTTCATTCTTCTTTAGTTTTGTGACATTTGGCAGCAGCTCAACCTTATACATTGGTTGTGGAATTTTGTCCCTGTTATTTATATTAATAACTGACTTGGCATGAAATCCTAGCACACCAAGAGCTTCTTTTAACTCATCAGTGTTAACGTTAGGATCGATTCCTTTTATGACCACAGAAACACCCTTACTGCTTTTAAGTTGGTACGTGTAGTAGTTCCTATTTTTAGCTTGTAGGTCTCTTACAACGTCACGATAGTTTGCTTCGTTGTCTACTTGAATTTTAGTTTCGTGCACATTACCTTTTGTAAGAGGTACAATATAGAAATTTTTATTTCCTACCAGTTGAGCTAAGTACTCAATAAGTACTTTTGAGCTACGCTCGCGCAAATAAATTGGTGGGGGTTTGAGTGTTTCAGTTGTGGGTTTACTGCTAGTACTTGGTTCATTCTCATTAGCCAGCAAGGAGAAACGATTGTTTCTGAGTGGGGTTGTTGAGGTTTGATCTTCTTGGAATTTGGTGACTTTGTTCACTTTTGGCTTTTCAGGAGTACGCTTTCTTTTGCTCATTATGTTCACATAGCGATCCATACCTGTCTGCATTGCCTGTTGTCTTATTTTAATTTCATCTTTTCTTTGCCTAGTGTTATTTTTGTTGTTTATTGGAGTAGCGTTTGAGCCTGCAGTTGCCTTTTGAGTACTTGCATTGAATCCGTTAACGCGGAGTGTTACATTTTCTTCATTGTATAGGTTTTCAAGCTGCTGTTGAAGCTGGCATATTTGTTGCTGTAAATACTTTGCTTGAGCTACTTTTGGTGTTTCCCTGTTTGGAACACCTGAAGTCGTGTTGGTTAATGGTTCTTTCGAGATGCTTTTTGTTCCATACATTATTGGAACTTGTTCTTCGATTGGTAAATTGTTCTTTAAATTGTCTTTTTTATTATTATTTAATTTAATTTTGTTTGCAATTGCTATTTCACTAGCTATTATTGATACATTTGTTTCAGTTGCTGGTTTATTTAGAGATTTGATTGCAGAATGATCATTTGTTATAGCGTCTTCTGAATTTATCATTATATAGCCATTTACGCCATTTTCACTAACCCGTCTTATTCTTTCACAATCGGTCATACAGTGTTTAGTGATGTATTAACAGTTCTATATCTAATAAAATCAATAAGATTTAAAATATTTATTACTATTTAAAGCGTCCTTTCGAGTATTTATTAGTTTTATTTATTTAGCATAAGTTAACAAGTTAACTACACAATTTACACGATCACTCGAATTACGATATCGTGAGTTGCAATTTGTACAAATTTTTTTTTTTTTGTTCTATTTCCAACACTTTTATTGTTTTTTATTTTAAGCTTTAGAGCTTAATTTGCTGTCTCTATCAGCTGTTTATAGAAGTGTGTGAAATAAACAAATTCAAAAACAAAAGAATTTTGCAAATAAATTCACTTTTTTGCATATCAACAATATAAATATATTAATAATTTAATTTTTGACTTTAAGTCGGGCACTAATATTTTTATAAATTTTGTAAGGAGTCACTGTCTCTATTATTGGAGATAAAAATTTTAAATTACTTTGCACGTTTTGCACTTGAAAAATATCAAAAATACGCAGTGATATTATTTTGCGCGCGCACATAACAAAGTCAATTCAAAAAGGGTGCATATTTATTAATATAAATACCAAATTAAATTTAATAGAAAATATCTCTGTAGATACTATGTAGGTATAATGGCAAAGCTAGCGACGTTAGCGATGATTCTTAAAGTGAGTGAAATTATTTTATATGTTGCGTGTTAAACATAGTGTATTGTGATGTGTAACTAAAATGTCTTTTGAAGTTACTAGTATAGTGTTGGTGTTGTTGCTTGCTTGTTGTTATATTGACACTATGTAGGTTGGAAATATGTGAATATTTCTTTCCTTACAATAACAAAAATAGCTAGTGAAATTGACACCGCTAATAAAATGAAATCAATCAATAATAAAAACGAAAATTTAAAATATAGTTATTCAAACCTACACGCAACAATATTAAATGAAACTAACATAAGCACACGACAGGCACCAATCATACATTGAATCAAACCTCTAATAGATCTATTAAACAAACATGCGCTTAATCAATTCAACTTAAAAGTATTAAATCTAAGTCAAGTAAGAGTTCAACCTACTACATCTGATTCTTACATCAGATGTAAAACAGTAGAAGCTCAAAAATACAGAATTCTACACTTACAAACCGAAAATTGAGCGAAACATTAGTCATATTAAAAAATTTGCATCACTCAACCGATATTGATGAAATCAAAAACGCACTTCTGGAGCTTGAATATACGACTGCATATGTTTGGAACATTAAACGTAGAAGGCCTGGAGAACCTCTTCCCATGTTTATTATCGAACTTGCTCCAAACCTAAACAATAAGGATATTTATTTGATTAACAAACTCTTGTTAATTTACTTTACGCTACAGATATATTGGAACCACCTCACCCGAAACGCGAAGTCCCTCAATGTCCAAACTGCCAGCAGTATGGGCACACAAAAGGATACTGTCACCGCAAACCTTAGTGTATCAAGTGCACTAGAAATCAGATCCAGTGATGTCAAATGTGTTTTATGTGAGGGAAATAATCCTGCCAACTACAAAGGAAGTCAAATATACAAAAACATGCAAAAAAAATGTGTCCCCAAGTAAGGCCTAAGGCCTTCTGGAAGCAGAAATACTGCATCTACCAGTCGGTATGTTGCCTCTTCTGTCACGGCCAAAAGCAGTGACCAGTCAGAACCTAAATCCACAAGGAGAATTCCACCCTCTAAAAAGGCCCATAACGACCGCCGTATGGCTACACGAAAAAACCAAGAGGTTACAATGTACTGGTACGACCGTACAGTGAGGTTGCGAATGACAATCTCATTATAGGTGTCCTGGATAGGAGTGCCGAGGAGGGGAGAATCCCCAAAGACAAATGGAAATGGGTGTCGGCCGCGCTGGTAGACATCTTCCTCCAAGTTTTGGAAGAAAACCCAGGACCTGCTACCTCCTGCGAAGACGCGGGCTGGCACCAAGGACAAGTAAAATTGGTAGCTTGCAAGGATGCGAGATCGGTTGCCTTGTACAAGGCAGCTGTCTCTAAAGTAGGAGAGATCTGGCCTGGAGCCAGACTTGAAGCGGTAGACAAGAAGGATATTCCATCTCGTCCTAGGGCCAGGGTTTGGATTCCAACTAAACAAACTGACCCGAAGCAAATTCTGAAAATAATCAGGATCTGCAACCCCAACCTTCCAACTGGAAATTGGAAGGTGGTAAAATTAGAGGAGCCTGTTGGACCGACCAAACAAGCTGTCCTTGTATTAAATGCGGAGTCATTGAAACCGCTCTCCGAAGCTAAATACGTAATCTTCTATGGCTTCGAGAAACTAAATCTCAAGGTCTATCGTACCGATGCCACGGAAGAACCGGAGAAGATTACGTCTGATCAGCCCTTGCTGGAGGAACCAGCTAAGAACCAATGCTAAGACAGCAGAGTTGTGAGGAAACACAGAGTGAAGACCTCCCAGATCAAATGGAGGTGGACTCGCTCTCTCTGATGTCTGAAGACAAATCGGATGCGGGCTCGGTGACCAGTCTGGGCAACCTATTCGATGAGAGTGGGCTCCTGGACTCGGATGACGAAGCCGATAAAACGGTGGTAGAGGTTCAAGTACCTGATGAAGGTGCTTCAAATTAATCTCCACCACTCTAAAGCTGCTTCAGCAAACCTTCTAATCCACCTTGCACAGGGTGGAGCCGATATTGTTCTGATTCAGGAACCATGGATACTGGAAAACCGGATCTGTGGAATCGGAACAAATGACTATAAACTTATCAGCAACACAGACTCAGGTAGACCTAGATCATGTATGTTAGTTAAAAAGTACATTAATTGTTTCCTTTTGAATAATTTTAGTGATGACGACCAGACTAGTGCTGTTCACATTATTCGAAGTTTTTAAAAATTCGAAGTTCTTCGAATATTCGAATATTCGCATTTCAACGAAGTCTTCGAAGTTGGAAAAAACTTCGAAGTTTTTGTGAATTTTTGTTCTCGAAGTCTTCGAAGTTTAAATGTAGTGAAAAACTTCGAAGACTTCGTAAGCAAAAGGTGAAGTGAGAGCGCACAATGCAAACAAACGTGCATCACACAAATTATTTGAGGGATGAAAGCGTTTGCTTTGTTTGTACGGTTTTATGTTTTTTGTTGTTATTCTATGCAGAAAATTAAAAACATGTTTTTTTGTTTTATTTTATTACATAAAATTTATTTTATTATTTTATTATTAAATATGTATTATAATATATATTATTTTTAAATATGTTATTATTAAATATTTTTTATATTAAATAAAAAATTCACATTTTAAATAACTTATATTTATTATTTATATTTAAAAAATTATATGTATTTATGAAAATTTTTAATATAATATAAAATACATGAAAATTTGATGGAATTTCTTTTATACAATTTTGCTTATACACTAATTTACATTTTATTTAAATACTTCCTTATAATATTATGTATTTCTTTTCCTAGAATAAGGGATTTAAAAATTTTCCATAAACAGTAAAATAACTGTAACTACAACAAAACATTCAAAATTTTATAATGCAAAAATAAATTTGCGCTTACCTGCGTGATCATCACAGCTCATACAGGTCAAATAATTAGGCATTAATGAGCGAAACTCATTTTTCCATAACTAATTTTCAAGGTTTTAATTTGTGATTTTCTTTTTAAAGGAAAATGAAAATTTTTATAAAATTCCATTACTAATAAAATCCATCAATATCAATATTTTCATATTATTACGTATATATTTTATATTATATTAAAAATTTTCATAAATATAATTTTTTAAATATAAATAATAAATATAAGTTATTTAAAATGTGAATTTTTTATTTAATATAAAAAATATTTAATAATAACATATTTAAAAATAATATATATTATAATACATATTTTATAATAAAATAAATTTTATGTAATAAAATAAAACAAAAAAACATGTTTTTAATTTTCTGCATAGAATAACAACAAAAAACATAAAACCGTACAAACAAAGCAAACGCTTTCATCCCTCAAATAATTTGTGTGATGCACGTTTGTTTGCATTGTGCGCTCTCACTTCACCTTTTGCTTACGAAGTCTTCGAAGTCTTCGAAGTTTTTCACTACATTTAAACTTCGAAGACTTCGAGAACAAAAATTCACAAAAACTTCGAAGTTTTTTTCAACTTCGAAGACTTCGTTTACTATTCGAATATTCGAATTTCTTCGAATACTTCGTAAATTCGAATATGAACAGCACTAGACCAGACTGCAGTGAGTTTGGAAATCGACGGCAAAACCGTATGGGTGGTGTCATCATACATGGCCCACGACCATATAGGAAATCCACCACCGGAAATACTTAAGCAGCTCGTGATAACAGCAGCAGAAAGAATGACTGGTGTTGTGATTGGAGCCGATGCAAATGCTCATCACACAATCTGGGGAAGCTCGGACATAAATGAAAGAGGTGAGTCGTTATTCGATTTTATTCTAGATTATAATCTTCATATATGCAATACAGGAGTAGAACCTACTTTTATTATTGCAGGCAGAAAAGAAGTTTTAGATATTACATTAACTGTTGAAAACACAGATCTTGAGATTAAGGATTGAAGAGTTCTTGATGAACACTCATTCTCTGACCATCGTTATATTCAATTCTATATAAATCTACAATGTCCAGTTAAGAAACCTTATCGGAATTACCTTAATACCAACTGGAGTAGATATCGAACCAATTTACTAAATCTACTTCCTCTATATCCTATTGAAGAAGTAGAGACTCCTCAATCGCTAGATAACGTTGTGGAAACCTTCACAAAAGCTTGCAACATAGCCTTGGACCGTTCTTGCCCGCTAAAATCACAGAGGGGAAAGAAAAAGCCATTGTGGTGGTCCGAGGAAATAAGAGATCTTAGAAAATCAAGCAGAAACTTGTTTAACAAGGCCAAGAGAAGTAATCTTAACACTGACTGGGACATCTACAAAGTCAGTCTAAAAATATATAAAAATGAAATAAAAAGAGCCAAAACACGCTCCTGGAAAGCCTTCTGTGAAAGCGTGGAGGGTTGTCAAGGAACAGCAAGGTTTAGGCGCATTCTCTCGAAGAAACCCTCTAATCTAGTCTACTTAAAAGACGAGGTCAATGGGTGGACACATAGCAGCGAAGAATCGGCGGCATTGTTACTGAATATACATTTCCCAGATAGTGACATACCAAATAACCTTGGAATAAACCAGGGGTCTACATGTGACTCATCTGTGGTGAATAATATTGTCACCAGAAGAAAAATTAAATGGAATATAGATAGCTTTCTACCATACAAATCACCGGGCCTGGATGGAATTATACCAGCCCAACTTCATGAAACAAGGGACATCTCTTGCAACTGGCTCACACCAATCTTTAAAGGTTGTCTTTCCTTAGGGCATATACCAGAGAAATGGAAATTGACAAAGGTCGTTTTTATTCCTAAAGCTGGCAAAAGCTCCCATATTACGCCTAAAGATTTTAGACCGATTAGTCTATCCTCTTTCCTCTTAAAAACTTTAGAAAGGCTTTTGGAGCATTTCATTAGGAAAGAGATACCAGATGAAAGGCTTTCAAAATCACAACATGCGTACTGTAAAGGAACTGGGATGATTGAAAACTCAATACAGCATAAAGAATACTCCTTTTGCGCTTTTCTTGATGTGAAAGGGGCTTTCAACAACATCCTTCCTCAAGTAATCGTCAACTCGTTAAGAAAACTAGGAATTGACAATAGAGTAATCGAAGTCATTACCCAACTGCTGGTTGATAGGACAATCGTAGCGCAGTGGAGGGGAACGCTAGTAACTAAGAAAGTTAATAGGGGGACTCCACAAGGAGGAGTACTTTCCCCCCTCTTATGGCTAACTGCAGTTAATGATCTTCTTGTTGATCTAGATAGCGCAGGTTGTCAGGTGGTCGCGTACGCGGATGATCTTTCCTTGATTGCAAGGGGAAAATTTCTGAGTACAATTAGTGAGGTAATGCAGGGTAATCTAAATAAAGTATCCCAATGGGCCCATTGTAGCGGATTATCAATAAATCCAACCAAAACAGAACTAGTGCTCTTTTCTAGGAAATATAAAATTCCGGAATTCACACTACCTATTCTAGGAAGTCAAACTCTGACTCTGAATGATAAAGCCAAATATTTAGGTCTTATAATTGACAGAAAACTGAATTGGGGACCAAATGTTGTTGCACGTACCCAAAAAGCTATGGTTGCCTTTTACTGTTGTAGAGGCGCTATAGGCAAAAGATGGGGACTCTCACCGAAGTCCATTTTATGGATATATAATGTGGTGGTAAAACCAATTCTCTTGTATGGAGTGTTATTTTGGAGAAATACTCTGAATAGGTCAACACTATGCAAGAAATTGGAAAAGGTTCAAAGGACTGCACTGATCACATTAAGCGGAGCGTTAAAATCAACGCCGTCACTTGCCCTGAATGTTATCTTCAATATCTTACCTATCGACATCGCGGCGAAAGGCGAGGTAGCTGGGGCAGCTTTACGTATAAGAGAACTAGGAATTGGAAGCAGTTGTGGATGAATGCAAGACTCCATCCTCAGAGAAATTGATTTCATTCCGGATATAACAGACTACTGTACTACAATTACAATTGTGGACAGAAATCTTGAATTATTTATTCCTTCTAGGGAGACATGGGAAAACTACTCTGTAAAGAGTGATAATCGCCTTAACTTCTTTACAGATGGCTCAAAGTTAGATGGACAAGTAGGAGGAGGAGTATACTGCCCTGAACTAGATCTCAGTATGAGTTTCAGGCTACCGGATCACTGCAGCGTTTTTCAAGCTGAAGTATCTGCTATATTGGAAGTTTCAGATTGGCTGAAACACAATGTCTCTTCCGTTAAATTTATAAACATATTTACTGACAGCCAGGCAGCTATAAAATCCTTAAACTCGTCAACCTTCAACTCGAGGTTAGTACTGAATTGTCTTACATCATTTATGGTGATGGCTGAATATTTTCGGATACGAATTATTTGGGTCCCTGGACATAGGGACATCCAAGGCAACTGTATAGCAGATGAATTAGCAAGACATGGTACGACAGCACAAATTCTTCTGGAAAAAGAAAGTGTGGGTATACCAGTTGCTTCTTGTCGGCACCGAATAAAATTATGGACATACCAAATGTTTGAAAGAAGATGGTCAACAGTAACCAACTGCATAAAAACCAAGGAATTTTGGCCAAAAATAAGTAAGAAAAAATCGGGGGAATTAATCAATCTATCCCGAGCAAATTTATCCAGGATAGTGGGAATTATTACGGGACACTGCCCGTTGGGAGGACATGCCGTGAGACTCAACATCAGGACCTCCTTACATTGTAGACATTGCATGGAGGATGATGAAGAGGAATCACCAACACACCTTCTGCTACAGTGTCCTGCCTTCGCAAGACATAGACTATCCTACTTAGGGTCGCACTTTTTCTATTCATTAAGAGAGCTAGATTCTATTTCCATAGCTCGTGTCAATGGCTTTGTAGCCAATACCAAGTGGTTATAGGGACAGGTGTCAAATTCTTAGGGTATCACAATGGACCTCATGGTCTAAGTGAGTCTTCGGACGGCCCCAGTAACCTAACCTAACCTAACCTAAGGCCTAAGGCACCGGAACTTCAAATTCAAGAAAATCCACTTCCTTTTTTAAACAAAAATCACATCAAGAATTCTCATCCATCACAAATTTTCGCAAAAATAGTGAAGTCAGACATGAGTAGCGAAACAGAGCAAAGCTTTTACCAATTTCAAAAAATTTTGTGGAAGAATTCCGTGAGATGACAACGCTGTTGAAGCAAATGATGCAACAATCGTAGTAATGACCAATTTACTAATCAACTTGACGACTAAACAAAATTCTTAATTTAGTCGTAGTTATATGGAACGCCAATGGTCTATCAAAACATACTGTCGAAATAAAAGAATTCTTAAAAATAAACCAGGTCGACATAATGCTGGTATCAGAAACCCATTTTACGACGCGTAGTTTCTTTAAAATTCCGAACTAGGAACTTTATCACAGAATGCATCCCAATGATAAAGGAAATGGTGGCTCTGCGATCCTCATAAGGAAATTGATAAAACATTATGAAGTAAAACCATATTGCTCGAATGAAATTCAGGCAACAATCATTGTAGTACAAACTAAAGAAGGTGATATGACTTTCTCATCACTCTACAACCCATCGCATCACAGTATTTCGAAGAATATGTACATATAATTTTTTCAGTTGCTTGGATCTAGGTTTCTAGTTGGCGGAGATTTTAATGACAAACACTTAAAATGGGGTTCCCCATATCTCCAAAAGGAAGACAACTTTTCGAAGCAATTAATGTGCTCAATCTCTACATAATTTCAACAGGTGAACAGTGAACCCACATACTGGCCAACGGATAGAAGAAAAATACCTGAGTTAATTGATTTTGCAGTATCAAAGGGGGTATGTATCGAGACAACTAACAGTAAGTCCAATTTCAAATTTTCATCTCACCACTCGCCAATAATAATAACTCTAAATGACTTGTAAAATTATGGAAAAATGTATTCTTTATAACAAAAATACTGATTGAAACAGTTATCGTCAACTAATTACAACTGGTCTAAATACCGAAGTCCAGTTGAAAACTGAATTTGATGTGACTGAAGCAGTAGAACATTTTAACTCATGTATCCAATGGGAATTAACTCCTCCGTTTTCGAAAAGTGTTAAACAAGAATATCCATTTAACATTAGATACCTAATCAAAGAAAAGCGTAGGATGAGAAAACATTGGCAAAAGATGAGATTCCCTGCGGATAAAACTCGCTTATAGGGACAGTAATCGCATGTCCCTATACCACCAAAACCTAAGTGCTTCATGTAATACAAAATACTCCCTCTGAATAGCCATAAAAGAGAACAACGGACCGATTGCTTATCAACCACTTATACGCAAACTAGACAACTCATGGGCTAAAAGCGATATTGAAAAAGCAGAAACATTCGCGTTACATTTGGATCAGGTCTTTAAACCAAATGATAATCAAAATATGCCAGATATCATGAAACAAAGGATAAATTTTTTACAACAGCCTTACCAGTTAGAACTTCCAATTTAAAGATATTCTTTTAATGGAGTTAGGGATGTAATAGCGAAGTTAAAAGTAAAAAAAGCTCCAGGATAAGATTTGATCACAGGTATGACCCTGCAGCTGCTACCACCAAAAGGATTTATATTTCTCACTTATCTACTTAACGCTGTGATAATAAAAGGGTTTATTCCACCACAGTGGATGATAACGCTAATTTCCATGATACCGAAACCAGGGAAAAACCTAGAAGATGTCAAATCATATCGCCCAATAAGTCTACTTTCGATCCTGTCAAAAGTTATGGAAATCCTGTTTCTAAAGCGCTTACACCGATTATTCAACAAAACAGTTTATGTGCTTATGTAATATTAAAAAAAATAAACTAATAATTTATGAAGTTAAAAAAATAATAATTTGAAATGTAAACTATATCTAAGCTAGTATTCTTTAAAAAGTTAAACATAACAAAAAAATATCAGTAACAATAAACTTTCACATGGCGATCCTCTATCCTCTACCTCCACACATCTCTATTCAAACATAGCTTATTATTTTATGAGCGAACGCAACACATTTGGCTAGGTTTTAATTCATGCGTACGAAAAGAGTCCAAGACGAATTTGATTTTTTATGAGATTTAGTACCGACCTTATACAAGTATATTAGGTATCGCTATTAAAACGGTGTTGTCCACAACTTAATGAGATCAAAAATAACAATTTCATCGAAATCAAACTTTTGTCGTTAGCAAATTCGTGCTTACATCCCACAGCACACATGTATTTTCAAAGCTGTTGTTTCATCCCAGCATTCGGGGTACAATAAAAAAGCAATTCCAATTCGCGATCAAACCGCCGAGACTATTGCAAACGCACTGATGACTCAGTGGATCGCTCGCTTTGGTGCACCGTTACGTATTACAACAGATCAATTCAGAAAATGTGAATCTTTCTTGTTCAATCAATTATATGAAGTTATCGTTTACGAACTACGAGTTACTACCCTCAAACCAACGAAATGGTAGAACGCTTCCGATGTACATTAAAAGAAGCTTTAATACATCATCAAAGAACTTCTTGGACAGAAATTTTACCGACTGTATTGTTAGACTTAGGCACAACTTTTAAATCAGACATTGGAGCTTCTGCTACAAACATATTATACGTTAAAAGCTAAACTTGCCTGAAATGATAAAATGATAAGCCACCTTAACAATGAAAGCATAGATCAACACAGTTTCATAGCGAAGCTATAAAAATTAGCATCGCATCATACAGACCGAAATTACTACATACAACCAGTTTTAAACTCAAACGTATTTATACGCAACGATAACGTAAAACCTTTTATACAAGTGCTAAATTGAAACAAGAAATTTAATGTACTGATAAAAAACAAGGAGCAGAACATAAGTATAGACTGTCAAAAACAGCTTTTATAGGTCCCAACACAGACATAGATCTTCGCAATAAATCATTAACAGTCTTCAACACCAAATACAATACTAAAATATTTGACATCAAAAAAGAGAAAACTAAGCGTGTATTCTCGTGTGTGTGCATTATACTGTATTAAATACTATAGAATAAATACAAACTACAAAAATTAAATTTATGTTTTTCATTGAACTTGAACTTGAAGTCCTACCTACTCCCATGTAAGTTATGTTCCCCGTTGTTTATTGCTGTTTCTTACTAATTTCGTTCTTTTGGTTTTGATGCTTATCTTGCTTTTATCGTTGTTGCTGCTATTGTTGTCGCTACTATTCGTTTAAGAATTGTAACTGACGTTACTGCTGCTCACGAATTTGGTATTAATTTGTTGTCTAATGTTGCATTTAAAGTCTGTGGGATTTATTTTAACATGTGATCACTTTTCGATTTTTAATCTCTTTTTATAGTTAAATAAAACTAAAATTTAAATATTAAGGTTAATTTTTTCTTGCCGATAATGGCGTGTCCTTTTATGACGAAAGAAACTATTTAAAAGTTAGACGGATTCGAATAGCAAAGAAAGGACAAAGACAAAAATTTTTTATTTTTAATTTATTGAAATTTGGCTGACCATACAACACTGTTTCGAGTATTGCCAAGTACTCTTCATCAGTGGTGTTTGGAAATAATCGAATTTTATTTAATTAGTTTATAGTCCGTATATAATTTGTTCGGACTGCAAGTGTCAGGCTTAGAACTCGTGTCTGTCAAATTAGAAGCGTTGACTAATCATGTTTATCCACAAATAACCAAGGCTGCACAAACTTTCAATGCTCAAATTCCAGGTTTTGTCACTTATAACGAGCTTATAAACTACAGCTTTATTTGGAAAAACCAACCAAAGCACTTGCCGTGCTTTAAATTAGAACGAGCTTATAAACTACAGCTTTATTTGGAAACACAAGTTCGTTCCAAATAAAGCTGTAGTTTATAAGCTCGTTCTAATTTAAAACACGGCAAGTGCTTTGGTTGGTGTCACTAATTAAATAATAATAAGTGACAAAACCTAGAATTTGAGCAATGAAAGTTTGTGCAGCCTTGGCTATTTGTGGATAAACACGATTAGTCATCGCTTCTAATTTGACAGGCGCGAGTTTTAAGCCTGGCACTTGCAGTCCGAACAAATTATATACGGACTATAAACTAATTAAATAAAATTCGATTATTTCCAAAGACCACTGATGAAGAGTACTTGGCAATACTCGAAACAGCGTTGTATGGTCAGCCAAATTTCAATAAATTAAAAATAAAAAATTTTTGTCTCTGTCCTTTCTTTGCTATTCGAATCCGTCTAACATTTAAATATTTTATTAAAATTATTTAATAATCAGTTTGATTTAGTTTTGAATATTTCGTTTAATAATGATAATAGTTTTGTCTGTTTCTCACTAATCTTTAATTTAACTTCATGATTTTCACGACAATAGTTGTACAATTCAATTTTATTTTACTTTAATTTGATTTTATATTATTATCGACTTAATCAACGATCACCTTTATTAATGATAAGAGTTTAGTTTAAATTAGTTTAACTATTCTTAAGTTTTACTAAAATTTACCAGCGACCGAAAACTTTCACTTAAAAACTACACTTAAAAACACCTCTTGTGCTCTCCCGAACCTGAACTCACTCCACTTGCGACTAGAACTTAACACTAACTGTTTTCTTCTAAAATTTCCACACATATTTTCTACTTTGGAAACTGGGAAAATATTGATCATATGCTTAATGCATGATCGGAAATTTCCATTATTTTTCTGGTATTACGCAGAAAAATAGAATGTAAAGTATTATCCTAATTACATACTGGTAACTGCCAATATTTGGAAAATATGCAGTTCTGCATATAATAAAAGTTGAATTCAATGGCTGAGCTCAATCATATTTAATAACAAAGCTTCCGCGTTGTTTGCAGAATTGACTTTAGTATTTTCTTACGTTATATTACGCACCAAGAAAAATGGTGGAAAAAATGGTAGAATAATGGTGGACTCATATTTTCAGGAATGCCTAATTAAAACATTCCACACATACGATGATTTAGAATTTATATGATGAGCAAAACCAGGCGAACTCTGCTAACCTAGAAACCCATCTCCGAGCGCATTATTACCGCACAATTGAAAAATATATATTACTAAAGCCTTTAACTTCTAGGAGGAGCATAAGGCCGCAACAAATATCTTCCATTCAGTATGATTGGTGGACAGTAGCTTCAACTCTCCACAGCTTTTTAACATTGTGTGACATTTCCATGTCAATTTCCCCTCTCCAAGTGTGTGCATGTCTGCCCCTTCTTCTGCTACCCATCGAGTTCCACTCAGTCGCCATTCTGTGGTGTCACCAGTCAGTATACGCAAAATGTGACCGACCCAGTCCCATTTGCGTTTTTTGATTTCGGTTCTTATAGATGTTTGTTGAGTTAAAATCATAAACGTTCAATTGGAATTGTATTTGACCAAAATACTTTAACGTCATGACTGATTTACGAAAACTTTTAGTGCATTGATGCCGTTTGCCGCAGCATTCCAAGATTAACATCTATATAGTAGACAATATTTTATGTTGGAGTTAAATATTCGTATTTATTTATCGTATTTATATTAATTTAAGCAACCAAACGCTTGTTTTGTCTTGTTTTGTCTTATTAGGTTCTCGATGTCAGCACTAGACTCACCATTTGTTGATATGATGCTTCCAAGATAGCAGACAGACTCTCCATCCTCAAGACAGCAGTTGTTTATAATAAAAGGATATTGGATGTTAGCATTAATGCATATAACTTTTGTTTTGGTAACATTGATTTTAAGTCCCCCTCTGAATGCCGTAGTTACTAAACGATTTAGGTTGCGAGACATGTTACTATATCTGTGTGCCAGCAGACACAAGTCATCGACGTAATTGAGACCACTCAAGCTATCTTGAAGACCACAAGTTATTCCGCCACCTAGGCCCTATGCCTTTGCCAAGATTACGACGATGTTAAACAGCATACGGTAACATTATGGACCCCTGATGAACGTCGGTTTTTATGAGTATTTTGTCGCTTAGATATTTCCCGTGTAGTGCCCGGCAACTGGCAAACTCATGTAGGGCATTGATGAGCCTGATGATCTTTTGCGGCACACTGTTAGGAGCAAGCACGTTTAAAATGACGGTATGACATAATGTATCAAAGCCCTTTTCGAAGTCTATAAATAAGAAATGTAGAGATTTACACATTCTACAGACTGTTTAACGAGTACTCTTAGGCTGAGCCCATTGGAGATTGTAATGAAACATGCGAAAACGTACATCGCGAACTAATAAATACATGTACAGAAGTGCTTGGATTCAAGCAAAACAGCACAGCCGAATAGATGACACCAGAGTGTTGGGTGTTGATTGTAAACCGACAAATTGTAAAGGAAAATGTCTAAGCGAGAGCAGTCTTTACCAGTTAACGCAATACATGGCGCAATATAAAATATTAACAATACGCATTAAACGCCAAGTCAGAGAAAAAAATAATTACTACAAAAACATGGAACAAGCCGCTCAAACTGCCGCAAACATTGGAATAACAAGAATTGCACGAAATTATTTGAAATATGACCTTTGATAAATAGACGCATAGCAAACCAATTTTTAACGATAGCGGCAACCATGTAACAAACAAAGACGAGCAAATCGATATATGGAAAAGGCATTTCGAACACACCCTTAATATCGCGCAAAATTAACCCGAAGGAGACGAATCGTACTTAGTACTTAGACGTCTAAATAGCAGCAGAAATATAGATAGAAGCACCCACTGTAGCCGAAATTGCAGCTGCTATTACTAAGCTTAAAAACAACAAATCCGTAGGCTCAGATGGAGTTCCAGCTGAATGCTTTTAACTTGACCCAAATGCAACAGCTTGACTACTGCACCCATTATTTGCACAAGTCTGGGTTTCTAAAGAACTTCCTAGGAAATGGAAGGAGTCGATAATCTTCAAGCTACCAAAGGAAGGCGATCTAAGGAGATGCACCAACTGGCGTGATATATCCATAACACAGTCTGTTACGAAAAACTAAATTATTTTGGATAAAATTGCAAAATATCTACATAATCTCATAAGTAATAAGCAAAAGGATTTTACTCCTGGCAAATCTTGTGTAGATCATATTAATACCCTGCGTATTATCATCGAACAATCACCCGAATTAAATGCGCCACTCTATATCGTTTTCGTAGATTTTGAAAAAGCGTTTGACTTGATTTGGGCGTTTTTTATGGAAAGCTCTTGAATCAAGACGTATACTATACAAAATCATTAACCTTATAGCTACGTGGAAGGTACCAGTAAAGCTCTACAGAAAGGCTAAACGAACCGTTCTCGGCATCAAGCGGGAATTTGAATACCTAGGTAATAAGGTTGCAACTGATAGGGGAGCCAATGCAGACATTAAAAAAGGAATACGCAAAGCCCGATCATCTTTCACTAAGATTACAATATTGAACGCCTGTGTTAAATCAGTACTGTTGTATGGGAGTGAAACGTGACTTTTTACGCGAGCATCTATCCAAAAACTGCAAAGCTTCATCTACAGATGTTTTCGGCAACGGAAATATAGGTGGATTGGACACCCGTTACGCAAAAGCACAAACGACGTAGCACATGCGGCCCTGATCTGGAATCCGTAAGGCAGCAGAACCCGAAGACGCTCACGGAATTCTTGGCGCAGAACCTTAAACAATGAAACGAATAAATCGATAGGTGAACTGAGGTATATCGCCCGAAGTAGGCAAACTTTGAAAACTTTTGTACAAACTATTTGTGATTCGGCTAAGTTCATACAGTCAAATATTGTACAGAACATGTTACAAGGGCTGCACTATATATTTCTGGCCTAGGCAACACTAAGTGTTCCCAGGTGCAATCTGACATTTCCATTGGAAAGATTAACATTTTTCGGCATAACATCACTTAGAACGTGTTGTCATTTAATTGTGAATTGTCTTATTTACAGAGACTCGAAAAATTCATCTCTGCTAAAAAATGGAATCAACACGTGAACATTTCTGTGAAAAAATTTTGAAATTGAATAAAGAAATATCAATTTAAAATAAATAGAAAATAGAAAAACCCCAGTTTCTTGTAAGGAATAACAAATTTTGAGATTAATTTATTTATAAATTCATTATTTTTACAAATAAGCGACAATGTTTTATTTTTATATTTTAAATACATTATTTAGCCTTCGCTTCGGACCTGGACAATCCCGATTTTGGGTGTATTGGACATTAGATTGCAAAATTAGAAAATGATCCAGGTGAAAGTGTGTGCCCTAATGGGGAAGTGGAGAAAACACATATCCCTTTTTAATTGTCAACATCATCAACTCGTGCTGCATTTTGTTTTCGTAGATAAGATTCTGGCGACTGAATACAGGCGGTATATTTTCAATAACTGTTGGAGAGGAAACAATTCAATTATTAAACAGCAAAACTAAGGCAGGTTCGCAGACTCAGTTTGCTATCTCAGTACCGAGCTTGCGCTCATCAAATGGGCTCCGTTTTCTGACAGAATTATATCTTCAAGATTTCGAACACGCGCACGTGACGTAACCTGCATTCAGTGTTATGCCCCAACAGAGCCAGAAGACCATGCCGTTAAAGAATAATTTTATGATGAATTGGATGTGCGCGACAAAAAACTTAATTATTGGCAGCACACTGTTTACTCACAAAAAAGTACATGAAGCTATCTGCGGATCGGCTGATCATGTTACTGAAAACCTCTTAATAATAAAAATGATCCCTACTTTATGTTAGCAGTGGCAGGGGACAGACATCTCAAGTGGCCATCATCTTGTCGCCGGAGACATAATAATAAAAGTAACGGCTATCAGAAATAATAATCTAAAGTTAAACCATCGTTTTGATGTACAGAAACTTAAGAAGCTGCAGTTAGAATCAGCTACACAAATGCAGTAAGCAAAAGTTTTAGCACAACACCGATCAAGCAATGACAGAACTGGGCGACTATACAGCGCACCTTTCTTTAATCTGCTCAATAAACTATTGAGTTAGCAAGGAGAGTACGAGAAGAGTAGATTTTTGAGGAAACCTGGAAGGAATTTGAAAAAGGAAATGCAATAAAATTAAACCTCATTATCGTCAAAACCAAAAAAAGCAAGGTAACAAACCCAAGCTCAATACCGTACCGAAAATAAAAATGTAAAACGTGTAACGAACCCCTTTCGCCGAGATTTAGCTCGCCGGATTTTAGGTTCAGTCCTACAATAAATTTATTTGATAAGAGCAGTGGAAAGTTTGGGCTGGTATGACGTATGAGGTAGACAGTGGTTTTGCTAGATTTCTCTGCTGTGAAATCAATGAATTCGTGGTAGAAATTCACATTTCTACCACGCCTTGTACAGTTACTAACGAAATGTAGATTTCGTTAGGCATAAAGAAGCAAAATATATGTGTTTTTCTATTACTTTATAAAAAGACATAGGAATAGCAACGTAAATTTCTATTCTACGGAGCTACTAACGAAATGTTGATTTCGTTAATAATAAATATGCAATAGAAATGTGTATTTGTATTACAAACCGAAATGTAAATTTCTATTCCTGATGCTTTAGCACGTATGTCTGATCTTGGGTTAGAAATGTGGATTTCTAAAGCGCTTGAAAATTGCTTTGTTTAAAAAATGTAAATTTCTTCCTTGCATTTAGGCAACACCATTTATACGATCTGATCGTAAGCTCGCTGTGGTGCTGACTGTCTCGATTGCGATTTTACTGTTACTATCTGTTACATCACATAGTGCCTTGACGTGTTGATGTGGAGGTTTAACACCGTCTTTGCTAACCGTTATACCCAGAAATTTTACTTGCAGTTTTCCGAATACACATTTGGATGGCTGCATGATAATGCCGTGCTCTTGTAGTTTGGCTAAACTTTTCTTAGGTGCGAACGGTATTCGTCAGCGTTTCTCGAAGATATCAATATGTCATCCAGACATGCCCAGGCAAAATTAAACTCTCTCAAAATCTGATCCACGAAGCGCTGAAAAGTTTGATTCGCATTTCTAATAAGAATTGGATTTCTGTTTTCGCTGCATCATATTTATCCGGAGCTAGACGGCGTGGCTTTGCATAAACCGGAGGACGTTTAGTTACAATATGATGAGTAATATCTGGCATCATTTTAGTCAAGACATTTGCAGGACTAACTATGCTGTCAAATTCACGTACAATTTCGTAAAACGGATCATTGCTGTTGATTTTTGATAATTTATACACTGGATTATTGATATTTATCAGCATGCACGAACTGGTTAACTTAGTTCACTCGTCAATTAGTTTTCGCCTATATAAATTAACAGAAATATCAAAATGTGAAAGAAAATCTGCATCTACTATGGGTTGCGATACGTTGGTTACTATAAACGTCCATGTAAATCCATGTTTTGTCGCCATATGTTTGTATAGGTGATTTATTTGCCGCATACAAATATAAATCTTTGTCTGGATACTTTTGTTGACTATTGCTTGGAGGTAAAACACTGACGTCGGCACCTGTGTCTACTAACAACTTCATTTTGGTTCAATTGTCTTTTATAATAAGGCGACAGTTCTTTTCACAAAATCTGTCCGATGTCGCAACCTCTGACAGAAGCATTAGTTTAAATTATAGTTGCACGACTCGCGACACTTCTTGGCTTTCTTGCCAAATTTGTGGTGAAACCGACAAATGCCGTTATTATCGTTGTTACGAGGTTGAAACTGCGAACTGTTGCGAAAACGTGGTCTTCTAGCACTACGTGACCACTCGCAGTGCAGCAACTTCCTTACTAAGCGCGCTTATCTGTTGCCTGAGGTCAACTTCAGTTGTGTCGCCTGCTTGTATGTATATCATTTATTGAACATTAATGATGATGCGTCGCTTTTTGCCTTTTTTCTATTACTGCTTTTTTTACTTCTCATCACAACGTTCATATTCTATATTTGGATGTTCGATATGTCAGGGATGTTATATGACCACCACATATTAATCGCATTCAACATGAAATAATTTTTTTAGAAAATGATCTAGTCTTAAAAAAACTTTCCTTATAACAACAGGTAGGTAATTTGGAAAAAAATGAATAAAAGCAGCAAAACACAGAATTGTTTAAGTTTAGAGAATATTCGCGTAAAACCTACAATAATTATTTATAGAAAGTTAATCAAGCTTTGACAGATTCAACAATTGCATCATTATTTGTAAAGGAACATCTAGTTAACTAAACGAAATATAACGGGAACAATTTCTTAACTATAGAATTCAATAATATACTTTCCTTTAAGATCTCGATTTAAAGGCATAAGGATCAGTAAACATTCAATAAATTAAGAATATATTCCAAAAAAATAATAAATGGGTCAGCTGTTTCAAGGCAATTCCAATAATAAAAACGCAACTGTGAACAGTGTCCACCCACACGTATCAAATCCTTTAGATTGAGCAATTAATTACTTCGGCCTATTCAAATTACCGTTTTCGGTGATAAATCATACTAGACTTAGCAAAATAGACCATTTTCGAATCAAGGTTCCGTTAATTTGGAAATTAAACCTTAAAAAAGAGTGCAAGTTTAGTAAGTCGAAATATGGTAAAGTCGGTCATATAAAGTAACGAACATAACATATCACTTAATAAGTCGTGTGACAAACTAAGAAAAACAAATTTTTTCTGCCAAAAATCGATTTTACTACTCAATATAATCTCCTTCAAGGGCAATACAATCATTCCAACGCTTTTCTAACTTCTCGATGGCGTGCTTGTAGAAGAATTTGTCTTTTACCTCAAAATATGCTTCAGTTTCACCAATTACTTCTTCATTTGAGATGAATTTATTACCATCGATCTTTTTTTTTGAGATCACCGAATAGCCAGTAGTCGCTTGGGGCCAGATCTGGACTATATGGTAGATGAGGAAGCAATTCGAAGTATAATTAGTGCAATTTTGCCATCGTTTTTATTGACTTGTGACATGGTGCATTGTCTTGTTGAAACAAAGTTTTTTTCTTCGCTATATGCGGTCGTTTTTACACAATTTCTGCTTTCAAACGATCCAGTAATGCCGTCGTGTAGTAGTTACTATTGGTGGTTTTTCCCTTTTCGAGATAGTCAATGAAGATTATACCATGTGGATCCCAAAATACTGAAGCCATAACCTTCCCAGGTGACTGTTGTGCCTTTGGACGGTTCGGACGTGGTTCACCGGCTGCGGTTCACTCAGATGATAATCGTTTTGATTCCGGAGTGAACTGATGGATCCATGTTTCATCCATTGTCATATATCGACGCAAAAAATCTGATTTATTATGTGTAAACAACACCAAACACTGATCTGAATCATAAAATGTTGTTTTTGATCGACTGTGAGTAAACGCGGCACCCACTTTGAAAAGAGCTTTTTCATGGTTAAATGATCATGCATAATTGTAAACACACTGCCTTCTGATATCTTTACGGTCTCAGCTATCTTACGCAATTTCAATTTACGATCAGATATAACCAATTTCTCCATCATCGGTGTCTGTACGACTACGTTTAATTTCAGCAAATTAATAACAAATGCTTCTTTTCGATTCTTTTGAAAATAACAAAAGTAGCTTAACTTAAACGGCTGTCACTTTTTTCTGACTAATCGAAATGTCATTAAATTTTACAGTCTTTTGAAGATTGGTACTTCCTAAACGTCATATGGATTTGACAGTGGCAGTGCCATCTGTGCGTCAGTTACACGACTTATTGACTGATGTATTAGTATGCTTGTGAAAAATAAAAATTTCCTAAAAAGTAAGCTGGAAGAATTAAGAGAAAACAAAAATACTAAAAGCAAGGAATTTATTGCGTTTAAAAAGCAATAGAATTGTGTTCCGCAATAGAATTGATTTTTTTATTTTATTTTTTAATTTTTAAAGTAAAAATAATAAAAACAAAATATAAGCGTAAAAAACTGCATTAATTTTTTTTTTAATTTTTATATTTCGTTTTACCATTGTTGCAACATTTCATAAAAAATTAGTTAATGTTTTTTTGACCGCTGTAGCAGTCAGATAGGTGTTTAACCAGAGTCTTGTAATTAAGAAACCAAATGTGGTTTCAAGAAAAAATAATACAAATATAAAAATTGTTTGATATAATATAATGAACATAAAAATTATACTTATGTTTTCGCAATATGAAAATTTTCTAACTTTAAAAATCTGTTCAAAAATTTTAATACATACTGAATAAAATCCATGAAAATTTTGTAAGCTTAACCGACCAAGGTTGTTTTTGTTGGTTTAATAAAAATTAAAATATGTTGAAAATTAAGCAAACAATGATTATTGCAGATGATATTGAAATATTAAAGATATATTAAAGATTAATGAGTTCCTCGTGTATTCCAATCAACAATCAGAATAAAGATTTATGAAGTGAGGACATTAACGCAAGATTTAGGGAAGTTACCCAAGATCTAAGCAAATCTGTCAAATAATATTAGTAATACACAAAGATTCTTGAGAATTATTAATAGTTTTGTTTTCCAAAGACGAGACCTATATTTCCTACAGGGAAATTTTCCGTAGAACTTTAACGTCAGAAGTTTTTTCCTGTGTAGCGTTTTCGAATTATTTGTGAAAAATATTTTGACTTTTCTGAAAACATCACCCTGCATTTACCGCCATAACTTTTTTTGTGAAGTTACCTCATACAGCGTTGTATATCAAATTAAAGGTGAAAGTTGTACGAATATTTTAAGCTACATAACGTTATTATAACTTATTTAGTTCAGCTGTTATAGCTAAAAATGCACAGGTGAAAAATGTTTAATTAGAATAATTAAATAGTTTACGACAGAAACGTCTAAGAACTACAATTACAATAGGTATTTTGTCGCTATAATCGCTTTTAAAATTTTTGGATATCCAAAAATGTTCTAACTTTTACACTTTATTAGTCTAATTTACAGACGATAAGTTTGTTAGTTACCTTTTTGAAGGAAAATTTTATAAAGAGCCCTAGTCCAAAATATTTTCACAACGAAAATTTTTGTGCATATAAACATGTTTTTATTGTTGTTGTTGCACGTAAGTTGCAAAATAAATTTTTTTGTTGTCACTTAGTTTTATCTATGCAGAAGAAAATAAAAAAATAATTGGAAAGAAAACTGTTCATTTGACAAAAATTCAAGCAAATGCACTGATGCTTATTAGTTGTCTAAAGTATTTACACACATATTTTTCGATTCAAACGAATTTACACAATGCAAAATAGCATTTATTTTGGAATTTCCTTTAAGTAAGTGCAGCCATTAGCTTTTGTCACAGACTACACCAATTTACAGATTTTAAAATTTTAATAATTTCAAATATGAGTTATAATTTAACGTCAAATTTTCCAGACGAAAATGACTATTATATTTCAATAGTAGTAACAAAATACCAGAAAAATATGCGAACAACAAAAAAAGTCAAGTACACCATTGGATCAGTTGGTTAAGGTGCGCTGTTTCTGAGCTTCAAATTTGGTAGGACCCGAGTTCGAGTCCTGGTGCATGCAGTCTCAAAAACATAATTATTTACGAATAATTAAAAATAAGAATTATTTCCAAGACCACTGATGATGGGTATTTGGCAATACTCGAAACAGCTGTATGGTCAGCCAAAAATTCAATTAATTAAAATAATACAAAAAATAATTTTTTTGTTGTTGTAGTTCACTACTGTTCGAAAAAACCTTTAAGAAATTTTAAATTAAATTTTTATTTTTTTAGTTAATTATTTTCTTTGCAGAACCAAATAAAAAAAGAATTGGAAAGATAACTGTTCATTTGACAAAAATATAAACAAATGCACCTAGCTGGAATTGATTCAATCAATTGGCAAATAATTTTAGACCGAATATCCCCTATTTCAATTGTGGTATCACCACGTTTTGGATTTTTATCAAAAACATGCTGTTTTATAAAGCCTCTAACATTTTCAATGATATTAAGGTCAAGGCTCTGTGCAGGTTATAGAAGAACGGCATTCTTTTTTACGTCTTTTATGACATGGTGTATTATTATTTTATAGAATCTAGTTTTTGATTGGTAAGGATCTATTTTCTGACGTTTTTATAAAATACATGGTTTTTTAAAATATCAATATAACCGGACTGGTTTAGAGTGTCATTTATCGGTATTATATCTCCAAATTCATAGTTTGATACACATCACCAGAATATTACCGTGTCACCTTCCAATCTATTAAGTGGCTGCACTGCTTTGTTTCTTTGGCGTTTTCGTAAATGCGTGGAATGCTTACCAAATGAACCCTAGAAATGAAGTGCAGAGTCATCTACCCATAATGCATTGTACCAAGACTATATAGGTTTTTTAAAATACTTCAAAGCAAATAAGAGACGATTTGATGGAATCGTTGGAGTAATATTGATTATTTTGTGCACCACATAGGCATTGATATTAAAATCTTTCGATCTGCGATGCAGTGTAGCATCACTAATAGTCTTGTCAATCAACTTTTCCGATGAAGCTACAATTTTGACAGGACTTGTAGGATTTTCTGCGACTGCTCCTTATAATCTTTTACATTCTCTTTGATTCATGGCAGGTTTGCGCCCAGTTCTCTTCAACTTTTTCAAATTTCCGCATATCTGCTTATTTTTAAATAGATTTTACATCGTTTCAGGTGAAATTTTGTATAACTTTACTAAGTCCGTCACCGAAATACCTCTTACTTTAACAACCAATCTCAGATCGAGTTTCACCTGGTAATTCCTTGTTACCATTTTCCTTAATTTCTAAAATTTTAAAATCACTAAATTGGTGGTCTGTGACAAAAGCTAATGGCTGCTTACTTAAAGGAAATTCCAAAATAAATGCTAATTTACATTGTGTAAATTCTTTTGATTCGAAAAAAATGTGTGTACATACTTTAGACAACTAATAAGCATCAGTGCATTTGCTTGTATTTTTGTCAAATGAACAGTTATCTTTCGAATTCTTTTTTTATTTTCTTCTGCTTAGATAAAATTAAGTGACAAGAAAAAAAATTTTTTTGCAACTTACGTGCAACAACAATAAAAACATGTTTATATGCACAAAAATTTTCGTTGTGAAAATACTTTTGACTAGGGCTGTATACAAAATTTTCATTGTAATAGACCATTCTATGTTTTTAATGCAAAGAAAAATAAATATATGTGTCATAAAAACGGATAGTATAATATATTAAAATTTATCAATTAACTTTATTATATTTATTTTGAAAATAACAAAAAGATTTTGTCGTGTAGCCGTATTTATCGTAAAAAGTCTGTGTACATATTAAAAGAATTTTGATTAACAGTAGATATAATTCCGAGGACACAAATATATCGTATTAATGAATTTTGTGAGTGTATATATTGTAGGTTTATAAAACAAATTATTTATCAGTTGTGTAAGAAAATGTCATAAACCCAAACGCAAATTGTATATTAGATAGAGATAACCACAGGTAATATAGGTGACTGATTGACGTTCAAAGATTGTGGACACATCTCACCAGCTAGCTTTCAGCGAATTAAAGAGTTTAGAAGAATAGATGACAATTGTTCAATTGATAGCTACCTAAAAATCAATTCTAACGTTCTATAATTGTTAATTATTTATAAAAACACGTTATCTCAAAGTTCTAGATGAAACGTATACAAATGTATAAAATACACATACATATCAAAGATTTTTAACAAATTTAAATGTTATTACCTCCGCGATGACATTTTTTCTAAAATTTTTACTGAAACTATTAAAAATTTCTTGTTCCACTTTCTGAAATTTCTTTTTTGGTCCAATCTTTACTTTTATTTGTGGTTTGACCAATGTTAAACAACGTACGAAACAATAGAAACGAAACGACATATGTGATATAATATACAAGGATAGACACTCCCACACACAATTGTATTTAATCATTTATTCTACTAATCGTGTTTATCATAGGGTATTAATAACAAGTTTTTCTAAAGTTCATCAATTTGAACACAAATTTAGTAATTCCCTTGATTAGGAAAATGCTAGTATAAAACAGTCTCAATTTTCCTATATTCTACTTTCGATCTAAAAACGAATAACGTGAAAAAGTTAGGATAGGAAACTATCAAATTGTACTCTACAACACTTATTTGGTCAGTTTTTTAAGTGGTTATTTGAACTCATAAAAAACTATTATATAGTACTTATTTTTGATATATTTAATAAAGTTCACTTTGATATAAATATTTTAAAAATATTTAAATTTATAAAATATTTATAAATATATATACAAATTTATAAATATTTATATTATAACTGTCCTTTTTTTATGTTGACAATTATATATGTGAGTACACACGTATTATAGTTATCCTCTTTTGTGTTGACAATTAACACAACCATCATTCCTTGACTTTTTCGGGTTACGGTGGTAAAGAGAGCATTGATTCTACCTGTTGTGTTGGTGATGGAGAAGCAAACTTGTTATTTATAATTTCTTCACTCTCAAAAAATACCACCTCAAAGAAATCTGATTGCTGATACCGTAGAAACAAACAGAAATTATTGCTATTAATATGTACAACAAGAAACATGTTTTTTATTTACCAGAATGCCTGCTTCAGAAATATTTTAATTCCCATCTACTCCGTGCTCTGTAGTCAATGCTAACACCAATTTCAATTCATCACATTCAGTGAAGTCGAGTACTTCATACTAAGTCACATACTCGATGTGAGATATTGACTCTGTTTATATTATTATTAAACAATATTAATATATTTAATATGTATTTAATAAAAAAAACAAGTGCATTTTTAACTTTTACTAAAATAGTTCGGAATTTTTTAAATTTTCAACTAATAAACGCAGTGATTAAAAACGTGTTTGTTTTTAAAAAACAATTCGTCATAATACTACTTTGTAAATTATGCTTAAGAACTCAGCTTTCAACAACTTCGATTTTGGCAGTTTGTGCCCGTGATATAAGTTTATAAGATAAGCTTACGTGAAAGCGTGATATGCGGGATGAACTATAAATCCATGGCAGCTTTCAACACTGTCTCGCGTCAACTTATAATAAAATTGTTAAGTCGGCAGTGCATTCATTCGTTGTAATATCCTTATTAATTTTTTGTAAGTGTTTTAAGAAGAAGCACAACGTATTTGTTTCGATTTCGATATTAGTTTCGATATTTTTGCACTTTACAGAACCTGCTTGAGGACGGTTTGGTGTGTTTATTATCTTCTTCCTTTCGATTAAAAAAAAATCGTACAAGGAGGAGGTTTTCAGTAACCATTGAACTTATATTGATCATTATTTGCACAACAGCTGTCATTCTCGGTGAATGTTGTTGCCAAAAATTAAAAAAGAAAAACAAACAATTTTTTTTATTACTCTTATTTATGCATATATATTTGTATTATTTATTTACATTTGTACTTACTTATTGTATATTTGAAAAGCCACAATTCTTATAGTATTCCATAAGCACTTTAACTTATTGAATATTGCTTATTGGTTATAGACTAAACACTTGAAACTTACTGTATATAAAGCAGAATTAGGTTATCAACGAGAATCAAAGAATAGATTTCATTGATGGATTAATTTCTTTATTGTTTCAATTTCTTTTACACAATTTTATGTGCAATAATATTATCAATATTAATAAAATATCAGCAACAAATTAATTGAAACACGGTAAAAGTGCATAATGCAACGTTGCATATTTCACCGTTGCTCCAGTTAAGATTTTGCCTCAGCCTAACATAAATATTCAAAATACGTTATTTCACATTTGCTAAATTGTCTAAAATCTGAATTGAATGACACAATTTAGCAATGTGAAATAATTTATATATTATCTATATTAATGCTTTAATTCTACCTTACACTTATCATTAATATTTATATTTGTGATTATATTATACTTCTTTTATATTTATATTTGCATTTATAATTATAATTGTATTTACATTTTGTTTGTATTTATATTTATTAGTATATTTGTATTATATTATATTCATAGCTTCATCTGTATTTGTATTTATATTTATATTCATATTTGTATTTATATTGTATATTGTATATATATATGTAATCAGTTATGTAAATACTAGTGCTGTTCACATTATACGAAGTTTTTAAAAATTCGAAGTTCTTCGATTATTCGAATATTCGCATTTCAACGAAGTCTTCGAAGTTGGAAAAAACTTCGAAGTTTTTGTGAATTTTTGTTCTCGAAGTCTTCGAAGTTTAAGTGTAGTGAAAAACTTCGAAGACTTCGTAAGCAAAAGGTGAAGTGAGAGCGCAAAATGCAAACAAACGTGCATCACACAAATTATTTGAGGGATGAAAGCATTTGCTTCGTTTGTACGGTTTTATGTTTTTTTTTTGGTATTCTATGCAGAAAATTAAAAACATGTTTTTTTGTTTTATTTTATTACATAAAATTTATTTTATTATTAAATATGTATTATAATATATATTATTATTAAATATGTTATTATTAAATATTATATTATATTAAATAAAAAATTTACATTTTAAATAACTTATATTTATTGTTTATATTTAAAAAATCATATTTGAGAAAATTTTTAATATAATATAAAATATATACGTAATAATATGAAAATATTGATATTGATGGATTTTATTAGTAATGGAAATTTTATAAAAATTTTCATTTTCCTTTAAAAAGAAAATCACAAATTAAAACCTTGAAAATTAGTCATGAAAAAATGAGTTTTGCTCATTAATGCCTCATTATTTGACCTGTATGAGCTGTGATGATCACGGCGGTAAGCGTAAATTTATTTTTGCAATATAAAATTTTGATTTTTTTATTGTAATTACAGTTATTTTACGGTTTATGTAAAAATTTTAAATTCTTATTTCTAGGAAAAGAAATACATAATATTATAAGAAACTATCTAAATAAAATGTAAATTAGTACATTAACACAATTGTATAAAAGAAATTTCATCAAATTTTCATGTATTTTATATTATATTAAAAATTTTCATAAATATAATTTTTTAAATATAGATAAAAAAATAAGTTATTTAAAGTTATTTAATATAAAAAATATTTAATAATAACATATTTAATAATAATATATATTATAATACATATGTTCACACATTTAATTATTATTGTAAAATATTATTATTATTACTATTGTTATTATTGTACAATATTTGTAAAATTTGAACATATATGCTGATGTTAGCAATATCCAAACTTTGACTTTCCTTTGCATTATTTAATTTGGTAAAATGCAGTGGCACTGAACTTGAATATTTGCGTTATATTTTTTGTTAAGTGCAGTGGCACTGAACTTTGAATATGTAACATATATCAAGGCCAGTGCATTGGCATTAATTTTTGGTTGTTAGACACAACAAAGAATTTGGTTGCATAATATATGCTGAGCTTGCACTTTGGGCAAGAAGACGGTAAAGGAAAATAATAAAATTTAGATATTGTTATTGTAATAATTTGTAATAATTTAGTATTTAAGGCAAAATTTAATTTAATTCTGAATTTAAAAATTCAGATTGAAATCAATATTCGATCTCTCACTTTCATTTCCAGAGTTTCAGTTCAAGTGCTGAAAACTCAACTTTCAATTAAAGAGTTACAGTTTAAGTGCTGTCAATTCATTTCCTTAGGTGTTAATTCATTAACATTTAATTTGGTGACCCCGACGTGATTATCAGGTGAATCGCTTGATAATTCAACACGAATTTGACGTAAAGGTGTCCTATGATCACATCAACAGAGGCTTTGGTGTCAGCATCAAAAGAGGACAAAGAACACGAATTTGACGTAAAGGTGTCCTACGATCACATCAATACAGGCTTTGGTGTCAGCATCAACAGAGGACAAATAAAACAATTTTAGTTTCACAAGGTGTGAAATTGGCTGTTAATCAACAAATCAACTAACTGGATAATGGGTTTCAGTTCGCTAGTGGATCGCCAAAAGGCATTGGGCGACAAAATCAAACAATTTATTGGTAATTCCAAAAAGGCTGGAAAACCTCGCAGAACTTCTCAATTCTATACAGACAAGATTCAAGAATTGCAAAGGTTGGGTGACGAATATCATGAAAATCATCAGGAAATCATGGCTTCAGTGGACAAGGTTGACGACCATGAATACTTGGTGAACAGAGAGTATCAGAGTATTCTTAAAATGATTGTCGATTACAACAAGGTTCTAGAAATTGAAGCAATAGAGCTAGAAAAATCATCTTCAGAAAGCAATGGCACAACAATTGAGCAAAACAAACAGATAAATGATTCAAACATTCGGAAACTACTCCGAAATCAGAAGGCACTCATACGTGTAATTGAAAGAACGATAGAGGGAATCATGGTCAACAGGCAAGTTGAACAACCATCTACATACTATTCTATAAAGGCAGCCAGTCTTGAAGGATATATGGTCGATTTAACAGCAAATAACACAACGTTATGGGAAGCTACCGACGAAAGCATCATTGAGGACTACACACTGGAAATGTTTTATGAACTCGAGGAAAAGGCAGGAGCTGCCATGATCGAACTACAACAACATTTGCATAATAATTAGACAATTCGCAACTCAAGACAGACATATTCTCTACCAAGAATATCACTACCAAAATTTGATGGGCATATATGAAACTATATGCGGTGGGTGGAATTCAAGGACTTGTATATGGAATTGGTCCACAACACGGACATCAGTGACAGCAAAAAAATGCATTATCTGACTACATCATTGGATAACGATCCAAAGGGGCTAATTAGACATCTTCCAGTAGTAGGAGAAAATTACAATATAGCCTGGACTTTACTTACAAGTCGTTATGAAAATAAACGACTTCTGGTTACAACACTCCTAAATAAATTAATGGGACAATCCTCCATTAAAAGGGAGTCAGCACCAGCATTAAAATCTCTACACGATGTAAGCAAGGAATGCATACATGGTCTCAAGGCTCAAGGAGTTCCAGTCGAACATTGGGATGTTGTCCTGGTACATCTATTGCTGCGCAAGCTGGATGCAGAAACTCTAACAGCTTTCGAACAAGGGCTAACAGACAACAAACGTTTAATAACCATTGATGAATTGCTAAAATTTTTGGAACATAGATTTCAATCACTTGAGGCTAGGGGAAAAGGTGATTCATCATTCACTCGAACATGTGCTTCAGCTACAAAATTTGGTTTAAGTAAAACCTGTCCAATTTGCAATAAAGACGGTCACATGGTCTACGCTTGCAAAAAATTCGAGACGGCTAATCTATCACAACGGTGGAATTGGGTAAAGGAGTTCAATTTGTGTGTGAACTGCCTCAGGATTGGACATCGAGCTGATGAGTGTAAATCCAGGCACTGCACCAAGTGTTCTAAAAGACATAACACTTTGATGCATAATCCAAAAGGGAATCAATACACAAAAGGTACTGTTCTTCAAGGAAATAACTCAACGCCTCAACAAACAGGTCAAGCTTCAGTTTCAAACCAATCATCAAATAAAATAACTCTTTTAACAAACAATACCAATAAGGAATCTAATTATGTCTTATTAGGGACGGCCAGAATAAGATTGCTGGCATCAAATGGAAGACAAATTAAATGCAGAGCAGTATTGGACTCTGGCCCTCAAATCAATCTCATAACAAACCGCCTGTCAAAAAAATTGGGCTGCAAGCCTAGGCCAACGCTTATGAGTATGGAAGGCGTAGGAGCAAATGAATCAAAAATACGTCATCAAACAATAATCCGAGTACAATCAACGTTGAACGAATTTGTAGCAGAGATGGATGCACATATCATACCAAAAATCGTTTCAGATCAGTCAATGCAGTATTTGAATATCGAATCCTGGGATATTCCAAAGGAATTAACTCTCGCTGATCCAGATTTTAACAAACCTGGCCGAATAGATTGCCTGTTAGGAGCAGAGATCTTTTTCAAGTTACTTATTGAAGGTCAAATAAAACTAGCAGGTAGTCTTCCAACACTTCAGAATTCTATTTTTGGATGGGTTGCAGCTGGCAATGTTGAAACTTCAAATTCAAGCACGGCAACTTGTGGCATATGTACTACTAAGGAACTGGAAGAATCTACAAGGTGAGATGAAAAAACTGCAACCAACTTCAGACTGCTGTCATTTCTAAACCGCTCGTCCCACAGCTGTCAGATTTATTCTAGTGACAGCTCATTATATTGTTTACAAGCGCACAAAAGCATTTTGGTGGGAATTTTTCAAAAAAAAAGTTATTTGTGATGGAATTCAAGCGTGATAGTGTGATTGCTTTGCATTTGGCTGGAAAACCACAAGTGGCTATCGTTAGAGCCCTCCAGCATTTAGAAGTGAATAAATGTTTTGTGTCTCGTACCATCGCTCGTTACCATGATACTGGTAGCGTAGCCCGACGTCAAGGAAGTGGACGAAAAAAAACAGCAACATCGGCAGAAATGGTTCGAAAAGTGAAAAAGCGAATTGAACGAAATCCGCGTCGCAGTGGACGAAAAATGGCTCGTGAGCTGAACATATCGCAATATGCCATTCGGCAAATATTGAAAAATGAGCTTGGACTAAAGCCATTCAAGTTCCAAAAAGTGCAAGATCTTACTGATGCGCAAAAAAAAGTTAGACTCGAAAAAGCTAAAGAGTTGTTTCGCTTGGCCGAAAGTGGTGAACTGCCGAATTTGGTTTTCTCCGATGAGAAACCATTCGTTATCCAGCAGTTTGTAAACAAACAAAATGATCGTGTTTACTTGCCAGAGAGGTCAGCTGAAAATTTGCAACTTCGGTTGGCCATCACAACTCAAAAGCCGGCCATGGTGATGGTGTGGGCCGCCATAACAGCCGATGGTCGCTCGCCGCTCGTATTCATCGACCGTGGTGTCAAATTAAATGCGCAAATCTATCGCGAAAATATTTTGGAGGGAGTTCTGAAGCCCTGGGCACGCAAACATTTCGGCCGCAGACCTTGGACATTCCAACAGGACTCAGCACCATCGCACTCAGCACGCGCCATCCAAGAATGGTTAAGAAATGAGGTTCCTCGCTTCATTTCCACCGCACAATGGCCACCAAAATCTCCGGATGCCAATCCGTTGGACTATTGTGCCTGGGGTATTTTGGAAAGCAAGGTTGGAACTAAAAAATACCAAAGTGTCGATCATCTCAAGCAAGCGCTTCGCCGAGAATGGGACAAAATACCGCAGAGCCACTTTCGGGCCAAAGGTGGCCAATTCGAACAAATCTAAACCGATTCTCAAATTTGATGTTATTTCCGACATTTTTTGCTTTCATTCAATAAAATTTAAAAAAAATGAAAAAATTATGGCGTTTTACTTTGTTGCAGTTTTTTCATCTCACCTTGTATATATGGAATCTATATATATATGGGAATCAGAAGAAATTCCAGATTCAACTTCGGAACTCACAGAAGACGAATTGCGTTGTGAGCCACATTTTTTGCAACACACTTTTCGAGGAAGTGATGGCAGATTTGTTGTGAAACTCCCACTAAAGAATCATCCATCAGTGTTACCAGATACAAAAGGAATCGCTTACGAGAGGTTCAAGACAATCGAGCGCCGTTTCATTCAAAATCCTGATCTAAGGAATCAATGTGTTTCATTTATGAGGGAATATAAAGCATTGGGACACATGACAAAATTCAGCGGTAGCGAAATAATATCTCCCCAATATTTCATCCCTCACCACTGTGTGCTACGTCCAGACAGCTCAACATCAAAACTGCGAGTTGTATTTGACGCATCAGTACACAAATTATCAGGGCCATCACTAAATGACATAATGTTTAATGGTCCAAAAGTTCAAGACGAACTGTTTTCGATTTTGCTCAGATTTAGAATGCACAAATATGTTTTAAAAACTGATGTGGAAAAAATGTACCGTCAAATATGGGTTAACATAGATGATCGAAATCTGCAACTGATAATGTGGCGAGAAAATCCCACAGAACCACTTAATTATTATCAGTTGAACACAGTTACTTATGGCACAAGAGCAGCGCCATATTTAGCAACACGCTGTCTAACAAAATTGGCGGATGAATATCAAGGAAATTATTTATATGGCGCCACATCTTTAAACAGGGATTTTTATGTTGACGACGGTCTCATAGGAGCTGATACCATCAACGAAGCGTTACTAATTCAACAACAATTAATAACAATTCTAGACAAGGCTGGAATGAAACTAAAAAAATGGTGTGCAAACAACCCAAAACTTTTACATGGAATCGCTCCAGAAGATCAAGAAGTAAATCTCAATTTTGATTCCAAGGAAACCCAATTCACAAACACGCTGGGTCTTTTATGGTTACCAAAGTCAGATTCATTTCGTATCAAGGTTAACATTCGAGACCATAGTCACACAACAAAACGATCTATGAGCTCCGATTTGGCACACATATATGACCCCTTGGGTCTTATTGGTCCAATCTTGGCAAGAGTTAAACTTGATCAAGGCTATCAAGACAAAGCAACTTACTTATGGACACATTCACAAATTGTGCTTTCCTGGATAAACAATCATCCAGGCAAATTACCCGTTTACGTCGCCCACCGAATTGTAAAAATCCTTCGGTTAACAATTCCAGAACAATGGAGTCACGTCCTGTCAAAACAAAATCCGGCAGATATCCTGTCAAGAGGGCTTAAACCGCGGGAATTTTCATCTTGCTACATGTGGTTATATGGTCCACTATTTTTATATCAGCCAAAGCCGCTGTGGCCAGCTCCCTTCAAAAGGGAATTAATTGTTGAAGATAACACGGTGGTGCTTGCTTTATCAACACAACAACCTACTAATGAGCATCCATGGGTCTACTCGATTCATTCAAGAAATTTATTTACACATGTCCAAAAAGTTGTTGGATATGTACTTCGTTTCACAAAAAACGCACGGAAACCAAAAGAATCAAGACCAGAGACCATGCAGCTTTCACCGATGTAGCTCGACGTAGCACTTAAGATAATAATACGTCAAATCCAGGCCTCCGATTTTTCTGATCTAAGGAAAATGCTAGTTAAGGACGAATTTGTGCCAAAAACTCATAACCTCAGTTCTTTAACTCCGTTCGTAGATGAAGAAGGGGTAATACGTGTTGGCGGACGGCTAAGCTTTTCAAAACTGCAATTTGATGCCATTCATCAAATGATTTTACCAAGCAACGATCCACTAGTAAAGTTGCTGGTAGAAAAAATACATAAATACAATTATTATTGTGGCGCCCAAGCATTGCTGGCACAAGTGAGGCAGCGTTTTTGGCCCCTCAAAGGAAAAAGCTTGATGAGAGCTGTAATACAACAATGCTTAAGATGCAGAAGAGCAAGGCCAATTGTGTACAATCAAATCATGGGATATTTGCCTGGACACCGTGTGCAACCAGCTCGACCATTTCTCAGCACTGGAGTTGATTATTGTGGCCCAATATGGGTTCATTACAAAACAAGAGGCAAGCGTCCACAAAAGGCGTATATCGCTGTCTTTTGCTGTTTTGCAACAAAGGCCGTACACTTAGAACTTGTGACTGATTTGACCACAGATGCATTCATTGGAGCATTAAAACGCTTCATAGCAAGACGAGGACGCTGTAAAACGTTATACTGCGACAATGCGACCAACTTCGTTGGAGCGAAAACCAAGTTGCAGGAACTTACTGACGTCATCTACGCTGATCGAGCGAGGGAATCAATTGCAGGAATGTGCAGTACGAAAGGCATAGAATTTCACTTCATTCCACCAAGGTCACCACACTTCGGCGGGTTATGAGAGGCAGCAGTAAAATCTGCCAAATATTTGCTGGTCAAAAATGTTTCAACAGCATCACTTACATATGAAGAGCTTGAAACTGTCGTTATTGAAGTTGAAGCAGTGTTGAACTCGCGACCCCTTATTCCTAGCTCATCAGATGCAAACGATTTGAACGCAATAACTCCAGGTCATTTTTTAATAGGTGAAGAAATCACTTCAAGCGTTGATGTGCATGCACGTGACTCTAAAGAAAAATTACTTAAACGCTGGCAACTGGTATCAGAGCTAAAACACAGTTTTTGGCAGCGCTGGACTAAGGAGTATCTAAGCGAATTGCAACAGCGCCACAAGTGGAAGGGTCCCATCACCAACATACAGACCAATACGATGGTAATCCTTAAAGAAGACAATGTCCCAGTTCTGCAATGGCCTTTGGGACGCATCATCAAAGTTTACAAAGGCGAAGATGGTTTAATGAGAGTTTGTGACATTCAAACAAAAAAGGGAGTATTTAAAAGACCGGTGCATAGATTAGCTCCATTATTTCCTGAAGACGATAAATTAGAAGATCCAACCTTTGAAAAAACGATAATGAAGATGCGGGTCCTGCTTTGCAAATTTTATATGGTACTAAGGTAAAAAATATATGTACGAATTATATTGAACTGCACAATAAAATAAATCCAAAAAACTAGTAAATATTTCGGAAAGCTTTGGCACAGTAAAAAAATGCCAAACAACACAGCCAAATAAAATTAAAAAAGTTTCTAAAATTAAACATTCCGTAGATTTCAACGACGAGTCAGCATTACAGGGCAGCTTTAATCTGAACATATTATCATATAATGTAGCCGGTCTAAAAAATAAAACCTTACACAGCCAATTTTACGAATATATTTCTTCATTCGATATTATATTTTTATTTGAAACATTTTTAGAAGAAAAATTAGAAGAAGTAGTAAGAAAGTTACATAATTATATTATAGAATGGATACCTGCTAAAAGAACAAATATTTGCGATAGAGCTAGTGGAGGTGAACTATATGCAATAAAGAAGCAAACACATTTTACAAATAAAGCTAACTTTATCGAGTCAGGTAGAAGAACACTTGTTAAATTAACCACGACTAACGGAAGCCTGCACATTGTGCCTGTATATATAAACTGCAATAACTGTCAAAGCGATTTTGAAAACTTTCATGATTTCCTCACAGATGCTGGACTAGAAAATGTTATGATTGTTGGTGATCTTAATGCAAGAATTGGTGATAAGCAAGTTTACGAACATAATCCGTATACGCTGCAGATGCTAAGAGAAAGCAGAACTTCGAGGGACAGTATATGCGATAATAAGGGGAAAAAACTGTGTGAAATGTGTGAAAATTTCGGCCTATCTGTAGTAAATGGCAGAACAGATAGCGACAGCTTCGGTGAATTTACTTATGTAAGAAATAATGGTCGTTCTGTAATAGATTACTGCTTAATTAAAGGACTATGGTGGCAATTAGTCAAAAACTTTAAAGTTGTCGATTTAATTTACTCAGACCATATGCCAATAGAAGTAAATGTCTCGGGTCAGTTTTTCAGAAACCCAGAACAGGTGGAATTAAAATTACTCCCCAAGCTGTTATGGTCAGATCGAAATACACATAAGTTTGCGCTTAATTTAGAGCACAAGTTATTTTTAATGGAAGACAACCAACTAACAGCTGAAAATGGAATTGAATTGTTATCTCATTGCATTAAAAGAGCGGCACAACCCTTACAACCAAAACACTTACAAAGAAAATATAAGCAAGCATGGTATGATGCAGAATGCGAGTCAGCACGAAAGCGATCATTTTATTTACTTCACACTGCAAAGCGGCATGAAGAAGTGGAACTCCGACAGTTATATACACGTGCAAATAAAGAGTTTAAATTACTTTGTAAACGTAAAAAAAATTTATATTACTCGCAGTTAGCTAACTCCTTAAGATCAGTTAATGATAGCAAAACGTATTGGAATATGTTGCGAAAATTAAATGGACAAAAGTTCACCAAAAGTACAGAGTTAAATTCTACCCAGTTGTCATGTTACTTCTCAACGCTATTGAATGCTCAAGTTGGGTATGCGTTTAGTTTCGCCATATCAAATATTAAAATAGATTTGTTGGATAATGTAATCACTACAGAAGAAATTAATAAAATTTTAAGGAACAGCAAGTCAAATAAAGCGCCGGGAGAAGACAGAATCCCCATAGAGTATTATAAAAATGCACCGTCAAATTTTATCGCAAAGTTAGTAATGGTTTTTAACAAAATATTAGATGCCGGAACAACACCTAAAGATTTTAAAACTGCAATCATTTATCCGCTCTTTAAAAAAGGAAATCCGCAGATTGCGAATAATTATAGAGGCATTTCCTTTTTAAACTCCACTGTCAAATTATTCACAGGAATCCTTCTTGAAAGGCTAAAGGCTTGGGTAGCAGAATATAATTTACTCAGTGAATACCAGGCAGGATTTAGGAAAGGATACTCAACAATTGATAATATTTTTTGTCTTACAAGTATAGCCAAGCAGTATACGGAAAAAGGAAAAAAGCTATATGCATTTTTCGTCGACTTCAAAGCAGCGTTTGATTCAGTAAACAGAAACGCTTTATTTTATAAACTCAGTAGTATTGGCATGTCCACCAAATTTATCAATGTTCTATCCAATTTATATACCGAAAATCGTGCTGCTGTATGGGATGGGGAACACTTGTCAGAGTGGTTTGCTACTGATTCAGGAGTTAAACAAGGTTGCGTACTCAGTCCGATTCTATTCTCAATTTATATAGACGATGTGGTTACACATCTATCTGGAGGCGCATTTATAAATGGTGTAAATATTAAAGCTCTTTTGTATGCAGACGACATCGTTCTCCTAGCAGAAAGTCCCAATTGTCTACAAATTATGATAAATGAGCTACACAGTTACTGTAAGCTATGGGGATTAACAGTTAATATTGAAAAGTCAAAAGCACTAGTATTTAAAAAACATCACAGGCGGTATACAAATGAAGAAGTATGGACATTAGGCGGAGAAAATGTAGAAATCGTTAAGGAACACAAGTATCTTGGAACATGGATGTATTATAATGCTACATTTAATAGACACTTAACTGAAAAATTGAGAGAAGCTAAAAAAGCTATTAACTGCTCTTGGAAAAATATATTTGAAAATAAAGATATACCGTTCAAAACAAAATTTCAACTCTATGAATCTACTACTAGATCAATAATGTGCTATGCGGCTCAGGTATGGGGAGTGCTACAATATGAGGAAGTTGAAAAACTTTTACGATTTTTTGTAAAAAAAATATGGAGATTACCGCTTAACACACCCAACCGAATGATTTATTTGGAGACTGGCTTGTCACCTCTGTACTTGTACACTTTAGAAATCCACTTCAAGTATATGTTAAAAGTTTGCAACATGGAAAGCTCGCGGTTACCTAAAATATTAGCTATATCTCTAATGCAGGAGAAGAGTCACTGTTTTAAAACGTGAACTGAATTAGCATCGGTTCACCGTGAACCGCTGATAATCGATAACATACATTCGTGGAAGCATTGGCAGCAAAATATATTAGTAAAAATCGGTATTACGTTTAGAGAAAAGTTCGTAGCAGAAAGTCGACAAAGCTTAACTCGTGTTTTACACAGGCAACTTTATTATGACTTAGGCAACAACAGTTACTTCGCAGATCGCTTTAGTGCTGAAGCAATTGGATATATTTTCAAAACTCGAGGAGAACTGCTAAAGCTCAACAGCGCTCCCTATATGAACTCGTCAGACCCGAGATGCACGCTGTGCAATACTGGAGAAAAGGAAGATGTAATACATTTTCTTAGTAAATGTCCAATTTTAATGGAGCTATGGGTAAATTATTTTGGAAAACAAACGTTAGATATTAACGAATTAATGAGGCTGCTAAATGGTGAAAACTGGCATATGTTATCGATCTATGTGAAAACGGCGTCTCGTTATAGAGAAAATATTATATTAGAGGCATTTTAACTCTCATAAGCTGAAGTTCGTAAAAAAAAAAAAACACAAATCCAAACCCGATTGACGGCAAATGCCATAATCGTATAAGGATAGAATTAGATACTATGTAAATGAAGTTAGGTTTTTCTTATTAGTTTTCTTATAATTATTTATAATATTTATGTTTTATATATTATAAATTATTGAAAATGTTAATTTTGTAAATGTAAATATAACCTAAATTTAATAAAAAGAATACTACTACTACTACTACTCTTGAAAAAATGACTGAAAGAAAAATCGAATCAGAACAGACTCAAGAAACTCCAATGTCACCTCCCGTGTCGCTTATCGTAAAACTTCCATTAAATCGCATCAGAAAACCTGAATCATTAGTCAATGGGTTAACTCCAACAAAACGATCATGTCTGAACCCCGGGTTGCTGCTCACCATTATTACTCTACTCATTTTGCCACTTGCACTATGTAGTCCCGTCAATATAACAACCTTCAACAACAAACCTGGCATTTATTTTGGTATATTTTGACCTTTCCCCATACCAACAACAAATGAGTATTTTAGCTGATGGAACAAAAAGGTTGAACAATTTATGCGACAAGGCATTGGATAACACTACTTGCAAGGTATTACTCAACTATTTTGACCGTATAACGGAGGAACTGCAAATGGAACTTAATCTTCTCTCTGTTAGAAAAAGAATAGCAAAAGGAGCTATAGACATTGTCGGAAATTTTGCCAATTCATTGTTTGGTGTCCTAGACTCAAATTACGCGGCACAAATGTCAAGCACAATAAATGGTCTTAAAAGGAACGACAATCACCTGGAACAACTCGTTAAAAACCAAACTTCACTTGTTGATTCAACTATCAATATCTTTAAGAAGAACCAATTAAACATGCATGACAAATTTGAAGAAATTGAAAAGCGCATCAATAACTTGTTGTATACAGATGAGTCAATAAACGACATACACGTAACACAAAACATGCTTATGTTGTCAATGCAAATGCTCATGATGGTATCCAACCTGCAAAGAGTTCACTCATCAATTATGGACGTACTAATCGACAGTCATCACGATAAAATAAATCCTTTTCTGCTGACTCCACAACAGCTTAGTGAGCAAATAATGATGATTAGGGCACATCTTCCATCACACCTACAGTTACCTATCCACCACAATAACTTACTCGAAGTATATAGGCTCATGAAGATCAACGGAATCCTGGCAAAGGGCCATGTCATTTTTTGCATCGACTTACCTCTCACGGATCCAAGAGAATTTCAACTGTTATATCTTGTTCCAATTGTGGCAGCTCTAAATAACACACTTTTATCAGTGAAACTTTCAACAGAATTTCTAGCCATCAGTCCGCATCATGATGAATTTCGACTAATGACACAGCATCAAGTGGACGCATGCATATCGATAAGTGACGAAGAGTTATTATGTCCAAACATACAAGCAACAATTCATGAATCGTCAAACGTCAATAATTGTGAAATTGACTTATTTAACAATCAAGCTGAACCAAGATGCGATATGTATCAGCTCAAGGACTGTATGGTATCAACTGTGTGGTATCAACTAAATCATCCGAATCAATGGATTTACGCAACCATAAGTAACATCAAAATGAATGCAGTATGCAATAAGAAAGCATTTCAATTAACTTTAGTGGGCAGTGGTTTGATTAAATTAGAACCTGAATGCATCATCAAAAATGAACACATTACGATTCAAGGTCATCAAAAAATGGTTACTTCAATGCAGGCATCGATCACCAGATTGAACCTACCTGTAGGATGGACAAAACAATATGCGAGCAATAACATCAGCGTCAAACCATTGTCACCCACAATCCATGAGCTTGAACTTATTCAACGAAAATTAGGCCACATCCAGAGTTCCAGTTTTCCAACTGATGCTATTAGTCCAGGGACACATAGTCTAATAACCAGCTACGTTGCAATAGCAATGTTTCTATGTGTCGCTAGTGCACTATTATATATATGGCGAAGGCAAAAAATCACCTATCAAACACCTCCAATACCGATGCCACGACATCAGCAGATGACCGAGGATACAGCATGTTGACTTGCAGCTTCCAATAATTAGAATTGATGTTGTCAATTCAAGGCGGGCAGCATGTTCACACATTTAATTATTATTGTAAAATATTATTATTATTATTGTTATTATTGTACAATATTTGTAAAATTTGAACATATATGCTGATGTTAGCAATATCCAAACTTTGACTTTCCTTTGCATTATTTAATTTGGTAAAATGCAGTGGCACTGAACTTGAATATTTGCATTATATTTTTTGTTAAGTGCAGTGGCACTGAACTTTGAATATGTAACATATATCAAGGCCAGTGCATTGGCATTAATTTTTGGTTGTTAGACACAACAAAGAATTTGGTTGCATAATATATGCTGAGCTTGCACTTTGGGCAAGAAGACGGTAAAGGAAAATAATAAAATTTAGATATTGTTATTGTAATAATTTGTAATAATTTAGTATTTAAGGCAAAATTTAATTTAATTCTGAATTTAAAAATTCAGATTGAAATCAATATTCGATCTCTCACTTTCATTTCCAGAGTTTCAGTTCAAGTGCTGAAAACTCAACTTTCAATTAAAGAGTTACAGTTTAAGTGCTGTCAATTCATTTCCTTAGGTGTTAATTCATTAACAACATATTTAATAATAAAATAAATTTTATGTAATAAAATAAAACAAAAAAACATGTTTTTAATTTTCTGCATAGAATACCAAAAAAAAAACCTAAAACCGTTCAAACGAAGCAAATGCTTTCATCCCTCAAATAATTTGTGTGATGCACGTTTGTTTGCATTATGCGCTCTCACTTCACCTTTTGCTTACGAAGTCTTCGAAGTTTTTCACTACACTTAAACTTCGAAGACTTCGAGAACAAAAATTCACAAAAACTTCGAAGTTTTTTCCAACTTCGAAGACTTCGTTTACTATTCGAATATTCGAATTCTTCGAATACTTCGTAAATTCGAATATGAACAGCACTAGTAAATACCGAAAATATTTTATTGACAAATAATTCTATTCTATTCGTTACAATTACTTCATTATTCATTTATTTATATTATTTTACGCGCAACTAGCGTGTTTCACATTTGTGTGTCATTTCCGTTCTTTCTGTCTCCCTTGCTTCGTATCAACTGTCATTCACCTTTCATGCTGCCTCACAGGGCTGCATTCAGCTCAATATTACTCAGAGTTGCTTTTTTACTGTTACATTCCGCCCTCCCGTGAATCTTCGCAATATTCACTAATCTGACAAGTGGCTAGCTTGGTGGCTGGACGAATTAGGATACCATTCTTTGTCTGTATGCGGGCTGATCTAACCTGACCGGTCTTGGAAGGAAACAGTTCAACGATTCGACCCTTGAGCCATTTTTCTCTTGGTAGCAAATTGTCACAAACGATCACAAAATCCCCAACCCTGAGGGGCACCACCTCCTTACACCATTTAGGGCGTCGAAAAAGTTGAGGCAAGAACTCCGTAGTCCACTGTTTCCACAAACGGCTGTTTATATCTTGGAGGATATGCCACTGTTTACCGAGGCTGATAGGTATGGCATCATTATAGCGTGTCTGTGTACTATTGGCACAGCCTAACAAGAAATGATTTGGTGTGAGTGGCTCCTGCTCGCTGTGCATCAAAAGAATGTCTGTAAGCGGTCGGCTGTTAATGATATTTACAGCTTCAATTAGTGCTGCCCTTAACGTTTCCACCTTCGGTGCTTCTTCTCTGATTGACTTGAATGATAGACGTTTGATCATTCTTATAAGGCGTTCCCAGCAACCACCTGCACTGGGATTCTGCGAACAATTGAATATCCATTCAATTCCAAGTTGAATGGCTTTCTCACGTATATCATTAACATCAAGAAACCTTTTATCAGCACATAATTCCCTTTGTGCCGCAATAAAGTTGGTGCCATTGTCACTACACATTCTGACTGGCGTACCACGACGGTTAATAAAACTGCGGAAACATACTAGGAACGCATCAGTTGACAAGCTACCGACGATGTCTATATGCACAGCACGTACTGGCGGTTTCAAGGAGGCATTCCATACAATTGCGTTGGACTGAATTCAAAAGTGGCTTGGCACCAATTATCTAGAACTTTTGGCGTACGGCGTTGATAATTGTAGCTTGATTTTGATGTTTGTAGGTGTTTTGTTTGAGTTATCTTAATCAACTAACTTTATTTTTTTACATTATACAACATTTACTTAAACTACTTACAGGCTATAGTTTCCAACTTTATATATTTAAAATAATTATTAATATTGTTGAATATGACATCTCGCCCCTTAAAATTGTAATATATTCGAAATATATGTTCTATGTATAAGGTTTAAAGATATATAAAAGTTTTAAATAGGTTAATAACGATTAGGTTGAGCTCGAGTACGAGCGCTTCGACGTGGTATCTGTTCAGTCATCTGAGAACGCTCTTCAGGGTTAGTGTGATTAGTGTTGTTGTTATCCTCCTGCTCACTAACAGGTGTTGGCAACATATATTAATCAGATTTGCTGTTGTTTTCTGCTGACGTTGATGAATGATGTTTTATTTGATTTTGATGACGTCTCACGTAACCGTTGGACGTTTTCACAATATAAACCATGCATCCTAAGTTTTTAATAATGACTGCTTCCACCCACTTCGGACCTGGACCATAATGTTTAATATACACGGTTTCGTTAGGAGAAAATTTAGTTGAACGAGTGACGGGTTTATTGTTGTTTGGTGGTGCTGATAACAGTGTAAGCAAAGTACGTGGCGCACGCCCATGTAACAATTCTGCCGGTGACTTCCCTTCGGCATTAGGAATAGCTCGGTATGTCGCTAGATACTTTATCAAAGCCAATTTAATCGATAACCCATCATCAATATTCTTTTGAACGGATGATTTGAATGTACGTACGAACCTTTCCGCGAGCCCATTTGATGCTGGGTGAAATGGTGCTGTTTTAACATGACTTATGCCATTACGAGCACAGTATTCAGCGAACTGGTCGGAAGTTAGCTGAGGTCCATTGTCACTAACTATAGTTTCAGGTAGTCCTTCTAATAAAAAAACTGCTGACAAAGCTGCTATGGTGTCAATAGTGGTGATAGTTTTAAGCTGTACCACAAATGGAAACTGTGAGAAAGCGTCAACTACTATTAGCCACATAGACTGGAACACTGGGTCAGCAAAATCTATGTGTACTCGTTGCCACTCATGGTATTTTTGTTTCGGACTTGCACCCGCAATTTGACAAACACTGCATTGTGAAGCAAGTTTTTCGATGTCGTTGTCAATATTAGGCCACCAGCAGTGTTGCCTAGCGAGTTGCTTCATCTTAACGATGCCCCAATGGCCGTCATGGAGAAGCTTTAAAACTGACTGATGCAAGGATTGAGGTACAATGACTCGAGTAGCATCTGTCTGTAAATAAATCAAATCATCTCGGATGAAAAGAGCATACTCACGACGAAAATAAGGAAGCAAATGCATGTCGCCATCGGCTAATTTTGTCCGCCACCCTTCCGAAATGAAATTTTTTACACGTTTTAGTATGTAATCGTCTTTGTAGTGCTGTTGTAGCGATCCGACGTTGATAAGTGTGTCATAATTTTCTATTTGATAACAATGCTCCAACCTGTCGAACTCAGGATCTGGTCCACAAGGCAGGCGTGATAAGGCATAGGCATTTGAGTGATCGGCAGTTCTACGAAACTGTATCTCAAACTGATAAGACATCAATGTTATTGCCTAACGTTGCAACCGATGTGTAGACATTGATGGCAAATTTTTGTTTGGACTGAAGATGCTTACTAAAGGTTTATGGTCCGTAACCAGAATAAACTTATGACCAAATAAGTACTGATGGAAACGAGTAACTCCAAATATTATCGAAAGTGCCTCTTTTTCGATTTGGCTGTATCGAACTTGATGAATGTTGAGCGTTTTTGATGCGAAAGCAATAGGGCGCTCTGTGCCGTCTGGATTTCGATAAGCAAGGACAGCTCCAATTCCATATGATGAGGCGTCAGTAGCTAAGACTAATGGTAGATGTTCTTGAAAATGTGAGAATTCGGTTGCGTCTATTATGTGTCGTTTTAAAGCTTCAAATGCTTGTTCCTGCTTAGTGCCCCAAACAAATTTGATGTTCTTCCGACGTAAATGATTGATAGGCGCGGCCAATTGCGAAAAATTTGGAATAAAGTTATGGTAATAATTCACTTTACCCAGAAATGCTTCGACTTCTTTAATGTTTGTTGGGCGTGGCAACTTTTTTACAGCCTGAACACCTTTTTCATCAGGTAAAATACCATTTGCACTAATTGTTCTACCTAAATATTCCAGTTTTTCCACTAAAAATTCACATTTTTTTGTTTGCAACGAATACCGTTCTCAATCAAAATTGGCAAAATTTTTTCTAAGCGTTGACGATGTAGGTCCACCGTTTCAGCCGCGATGATTATATCATCAATATAATTACCACATCCTTCTACACCTAGTATAAGTTGCTCTAAATGTTTTTGAAATATAGCAGGCGCGCTGGCAATTCCATAAGGAAGCCGCTGATATTGGAAAAGCCCTAGTGGTGTATTGACTACTAAAACCTTTTTTGCCTCTTCGTCCAACTCCATTTGCAGGAAGGCATCCTTCAGGTCGATTTTAGAAAAATATTTTCCATATCGGACAATATGAAGTAAGCTTTCTCGCGTTGGTAATGGATATTGATCGACATCGATTTGTTTGTTCACTGTTGTTTTGAAATCGCCGCAAATGCGAAGAGAGCCATCTGGTTTTGTGACCAATACAATTGGCGAAGCCCACTCACTAAATTTTATTGGTTTCCAAATACCACTATCAGTCAAGCGTTGCGCTTCTATTTTAAATTGATTTATTTGAGCGAATGGAATAGGTCGACTTTTACAAAATTTAGGCACGGCGTCTAATTTTAAATGTATTTTTGCTTTAACCTGCTTAATTGTACCTAAACCAGGTTCAAAAACAATTTTATTTCTCATTAATAATTCCGTTAATTGTGAATCATTGCTTACAGAGGCAATTTGGCGAATTTCAAATCTAAATTTTTCAAAAAGGTCAGTGCCAAATAAATTATGTCCATTACGAATGCATACTACCACTAAAGTTGCTGTTTTCTTTGTTTCACCACACTTTAGTTCTGCACTAAACTCTCCAAGTGTCTTTACTCGGTTCTTGCCGTAATCAAATAATTCTTTTCTACATGGACACAACTTTGGTTTATTTAATTGTTCATAAGCATCTAGTGTCAACACCGAAACAGTTGCTCCTGAATCCAATTTTATTTGAGTATTATCTATTAAAACGTCAATAAAAACTTTTTTATTTTCTTGATGCGGTAAATTATTAACACTCAAAACCGAATCTATTTGTGAAATAAAATTATTTTGTGCACTTGTTTTTTGTTGTTCTAAATTATTTACAATATTATTAGCTGACATACAAACAGAAGCAATATGCCCTTTTTTTCCACACTTATTACACACAGCTTTTCTAATCTTACAATTTTGTCGCCTATGTGAAGATCCACAACCAGAGCATGATTTTGGCATGATTTTTTGTTGAGCTTTTTGCTTTTCGCTATATTTGTTGGTTTTATTCATTACTTTAGTTTTGACAACGTTTACTTCTCCTTCGTTGATTACTTTATCTTTAATTTTGTTAATTGTTTTCTCCGTCGCTTCAAAAGCTTCAGCAATGAGCATCACCTCAGAGAGTGGTGGATTAGATTTTTGCAGTGCATTTACACGAACAACATCATGTGGAGTGTACAACATTTTGTCTCGTATCATTTCTTCTGTATAATCATGTCCACATTTTGGCGCACTGCAAATAAATTTGCACTCACAAGCGATTTTTCGTAAATCCGTTATCCATTCTCTGTAAGTCTGGCTTGTAGACATTGTTGTTTTGTGGAACTCATGTCTGGCAGCAACTACATGTGTTTTAGATTGAAAGACTTCGGTTAAGAATTGCGTCAAGTCTTCGAATGTATTGCTTTTCATTTCACTACCACTAAAATTGCTGCGTAATATATCATATGTTTCTGTGACTACCCAGGTCAGAAAAAATGACTTGAATCTCTCCTTTTTTACGGGATAAGCCGAAAAATGTTGATGTAGTTGCTCCAGATATGTCTCCCACTTACGCAACTGCTTATTAAAAGCATGAAATGCAGGCACATTAACACTCTGTCCATCTGCAGTCTGTTGTAATAAAATTTGTTTGAAGAATGCTCGCTGATCCTCCAGCATTTTATTTGTAGACTCTTGTTGTTGTTTAAGCAATTCCTTTAAAGCAGCTACGTCCATTTTAGGTAAATTTTTTTTTTTTTATAATCCTCGTCGCCACTGTTTTGTTTGCGTTATCTTAATCAACTAACTTTATTTTTTTACATTATACAATATTTACTTAAACTACTTACAGGCTAGAGTTTCCAACTTTATATATTTAAAATAATTATTAATATTGTTGAATATGACAGTAGGCAACATGATAGTGTTTCATTATTAGTTCGGAGACGACATGGCGTTTCGGCAATATAATAGGGCATCGAGCTTCAAAGGGCAGATATATGGCTTCGTCCAGGCGACCACTGGCACGAATAATTGCTTCGTTGTCTACGTATGGCGTTAATTTGTATAGTTTGCATTTTTTGTTAAGAGGTTGTTGAAGCTTAAGTAGACTCTTTTCCTCCGAAAAACAATCCTCCTGTATCAGTTGCATTATAAATTTTTCGGCTTCATTGATTTCACTTGGTAATAACGGTAGTAACGACTGCAAATTATTACACTCTTCTATAATAGTGGATCTCGTTTTCTACGGAATATTTGAACAGCTCTTAGGAACCAGGCAACAGAACGTTTAAGTCTAAAAAAAGAACTGAAACGGTTAAATTTTATCAATGTTTCACTGGCCTGATATTGTAGTAATATCGGTGTCGTAATCTCTTCTTCTGGCGTGTCAATATAAAACGAAAATGTAGCATTTGGCCAGCTATTTTGTTCTTGACATTAAAAGGTTGGCCCTTTTAACCAAATGTTGCCATTGTTTATTTTAGGCACCTCTTTGGCTCTTGTTGCAGCGTCAGAAGGGTTCATCTTAGTTGGCACCCATCTCCATTGGTCTTCTTTCGTTGAGGTCAATATTTCAGCTATACGATGCCCAAAAAATGGTTTGAATCGGCGATTTCTTGAATTTACCCAACAAAGAACGGTTTTGGAATCAGTCCAAAATACTATACGGCTTATGTTTATGTCATGTCTGTCCACCACCAGCTTTGATAATCAAGTAGCCAAGACTGCAGCCTGCAGTTCCAACCTTGGCATGGATAGGAGTTTCTTAGGCGCTGTGCGAGTCTTACCACAGACAAAAACTACATCGACTGCATATTCATGTTTAATTCGCAAATACACTGCTGCAGCGAATGCAACTTGACTAGCATCCATAAATATATGGATTTGGACCTCTTTGGCAATGTTGAGATGCGGCGAGTAGCATCTTGGTACAAAGAAATTGCCTATTCTGGCAAATTCGTCCCACCACTAATTTAATCTGGTTTTCCAGCAATAATACTTTGGAAATAAGTAAAAAATTCGCTAAGACGCAAATATAGCCATCACAATTCCTAAAAGTTCTCGCTTTGTTGGAACCCTTTTACCCTCGATAACTTCTTTAGCTATGCGATGAAATTTTGTTAAGAATTGAAACGAATCATTTGTTACGTTCCAATACATTCCCAAGATTTTCTCAGTTTGGCTCTGCCGATTCAAACAGATGGTCTCTGTTTGAATCGGCAGATTCACTTTCACCTGCATTCATGACAATCTGTAGAGTTAACGAATTTGATGAAAAATTACGAAGTTCAAAGCCATAAAAGACCAACCTCATAACGATCATTGATACGGCGTGTTGTAGATTTTACGAGCTTCAAATCATCGGTTGATTCCACCGGCGGTGTTGAATTTTCAATTCCAAAATTTTCACAATTAAATATTCGGCAACAATACGATCAAGACATTTAAATGATGGTTCTGCTCGGGCAAATAACATTGGCGAATGGAAGGTGATGCTTGAACCGGTTGGACCATACGCCACCCATCCAAGTTTAGTTCGAATAGCCACTGGACTAGATGCACCGGCGGTCACTGATGCAGAAGATGCATTTATGTTGGTACAATTTAGGCCCAGCAGCATTAAAGGGCGAACATCGTCATAGTCTTCAATCGGCAAACAATCAAGGTGTCCATAATCTGATTTTTTAAACGATTGTGTTGGCAGTCTTAGATTGGAAATTACGTAAACGTTTTTAATCTCATATTGTTCGCCAGCTTCATCCTTTATGTGGACATTTACCACTCTTCAGTTTTGAGTCACCTTCTCTTCATCATACCACTGCATCGTTAAGTGTTATTTCTTGCCTTTAAGGCCTAACTGACTTGCAATTTTGGCATCTAATATAGTGGTTGACGACCCTTCATCCACAAGTACGAAAATCTTCAGTTGTTCCTTTGGACCCATAATTTTTATCGGAACCAATTTAAAAAGAAAACCGGAATATGGCTTGGCACAACTCAAAACCTGTTGAACTGATCCAGACGTAGGCGGCACTTGTTGGGACTCATGTAGCTAGCAATCTATTATGATTTTTACGGCAACCGTTTATACCGCAGGATCTTTTCATTCGGCACTGTATGACATTGTGTCCTTTCCTCAAACATGAAAAACACAAACGAAGCTGCTGTTGGCCTGCACTTTCAAAACACTTAACTTCTAGGTGATTTTCTTGTTCCATCTCATGGTTTTGTACATACATAGGTTAGGTTAAAGCGGCGATCCCAGGGGGATCCACTAAGGCCCATAGGTCCATTGTGATACCGTATTATTTAGAACCCATGGGCTAAAACCATCCAGAACCTTTAATAAAGCTTACGATGCTACATAGTGGGAGGTCTTGAAGTTCATCAAGATCCTCAAAAAAGAAAGCCCCCAAAAATTTAAGGCGACGCCGTGCATGTGCCGGACACGAAGAAAGCAGGTGAGAGGCACTTTCGTCATCCTCATCACAACTGCGGCAAAAATGGTTGAACGGTAGATTCAATCTCCTAGCATGATTACCTAGAATACAATGACCTGTTAGTAAACCTACTACAAGACTGATATCTCTACGGGAAAACTCTAAGAGAGATTTCGATTTTCTATTGTTGGTCTGTGGCCACATTGCATACAGATGCCTGCATATCGCAGAGTCTTCCCATCTTTTGTTAAAAAGTTCGGCACAGGAAGAACTTAAAATCAATTTGCATGAAGTCAAGGATATGCCCAGATTGTTTAGGTGTTCCGAGTGGTTCCCTGAAGCACCACGTCTGGCTAACTCGTCTGCTTTACAATTGCCGTAAATATCCCTATGACCGGGAACCCAGATTAGAGAAATATTGAACTGCGTCGACATCTCATTTAGAGATGTGTAGCAGTCAAGGACCGTCCTAGATGTGAATTGGACAGAACTCAAGGACTTTAAAGCAGCTTGACTATCCGATAGTATATATATATTCCTTTCAAGTATATTACCTACTTCTAGACAAGCTAAAGCTTCCTTAATGGCAATTACTTCTGCCTGAAAAACACTACAGTGATCCGGAAGCCTATAGAAGGAGGATATATTGAGCCCCTCTGAGAAAACTCCACTGCCTACGCCGCTCCCAGTCTTTGAACCATCAGTAAAAATTTGCAGACCCTCACTCAGGGAGGGACCTCCTAATAACCAAGCTTCCCTGGATGGGAATCTAACGATAAATTTTCTATCAAAGTCAAGAATCGGAGAGGTTAATCAATGTTATTTGGAGTAGGACTGAAAATATTTAGAATCGAGCCGTGCCCGTAGTCACTAGCCCCTTGGGGGGTACCTCTATTGACCCGTCTGTGTGTTGCTGATACACCCATTTGTGCTTCAATAATTCTGCCAGTTAGTAACTGACCGATAAAGCTGATAAGCGCATCTTCAACACCCAGACGCGAGAGTGCGCTAGCTATTGCACTGGGAAGAATATTGTTAAAAGCTCCTTCAATATCTACGAAAGCCACTATACAAAATTCCTTTACTTTAAGAGTTTTTTCAATAGTACAGGTGAGGGCATGGAGTGCTGTCTCTGTGGATTTACCCTTAGTGTAGGCGTGTTGTGTCGGTGACCAAAGATTGGGATCTATAACGCGCCTTATTTCAAAGTCTAAAATTCTTTCTAAAGCTTTCAGCATGAAAGATGAAAGACTAATTGGACGGAGTTCATTAGGGTTAATATGAGAGGTTTTACCCGCCTTAGGAATAAAAACAACTCTAACCTTTCTCCATTGAGTTGGAACATAATTAAAAATGAGACAATATTTAAAAATGGTCAGAAGCCAGTTTTGTATTTGATCCCAAGAGTTTTGCAGCTCAATAGGATGAATACCATCCGGTCCTGACGATTTGTATGACTTAAAGCTAAAAACGGCCCATTTTAGAGTTTGTAGGTTTAACTTGATAGAGTTTACCGGTGCGTAGTTTAAACATTCTGAGGATTCCGCCGAAGCAAAGGATCCAGGAAAGTGGGTATCTAGTAATAAATCTAGTGACTCCCTACTGTTATTTGACCAAGTCCCATCCGGTTTTCTTAGCAACTCAGGGACAGATGGATTTTTAGATAGGATTTTGCGTAGTCTAGAGGTTTCAGAGTCCCTACTAATCTCTTGACGATATGATTGCCAACTAGTCCTCTTAGACTTACGTAGTTCTTTCTTTTAATTCTGCAGAGAGATCTTGTGTTCAGACCAGTCATTTTCATTTCTATTTAGCTTTGCCCTATTAAAAAGTCTCCTGCATTCTAGTGAAAAAGAGTGTCTAGTGGACACTTTCCATTTTCTGATAGACCCATGAATTGTGGCAGTAGTCACGGTAATGTCTAGAACTTCCTGCCTGTTTTTGGTAACAAAAGTCGGCCTATTACCGTCATTACATATAAAGAGATTATTACTAAAAATAAAATCGAAAAGTAACTCACCACGTTCATTCGTGTTTGAGCTGCCCCATATTTCATGGTGAGCATTTGCGTCGCAACCCAAAATGATATCTGCACCAAGTCTCCTAGCGTCAATTGTCAGCTGTTTTAGGCTACTTGATGGCAATTCTTCGTGATCATGAGCCATATATGCAGATACCGCCCATATCTGGCCCCAAGGTCCCTCAATACTTACTGCGGTTAGGTCTTTGTCACTATACTGCGAAAGCATGAAAGCGTTATATATTTTGTTTATTAATATGCAGGATCTAGGCTTACCCTTGTTTACCGCATACATTAAGTCAAAGTTTTTAGTCCTGAGTCCGCATACAAGATCCTTGAAAACCCATGGCTCTTGCACCAGGACCATATCAGCCTCGTTGTTGCTGAGGCATTGCAACAAGCTGGCGGACGCAGCCTTGCAGTGGTGCAGGTTAATTTGTAGTACCCGCATCATGATTTGTTTTGGATGTGGTAGTGTCCACCACTGTTACGTCAAGCGCGCTATCTTCTTCAGATTCATTTTCAGAGTTCAAAAGTTCTTCTTCGTCAAAAAGATAGCGCGTACCAATACTCTCTTCAGATGTAATTGAAGGAGCTGGAGAGGACATAGTCACGTCCATATTTATTGAATCAGAAGTGGCAGGCAATATTTCTACTGGGCCCACTGAGTTTGCGGTAGCAGGTACTATATCGCCCGCTTCCATTATGGTATCAACAGTGCCTTGCGGTGCTGCTGGATCCGTATCATTAGGTAAGGATTGCTTCTCGTCCTTTTTATATACCCTCATTGTGATGGCTGAGAAACCGTAGTTAATAACACCATTTGATTTCGCCAAAGTGGCCAAGGATGCTTTGTCAATCACAAAACTGACCGACCTATATTTACCCTTGACTTCCTCCAGCTTAGTAATCTTCCACGTTAATGTGTTTAACTGTCGGTTTCCTAACTGAATAAGTTCCTGAATCCGCTGAAGAGCGGACTGATGGGCTGGTATCCAGGAAAGCGCTCTTGGTCGACTAGGGATTTGCTCCTTAGTAACAACCTTGAGTTTGGCGCCTGGCCATGCCTCATCAAGTCTGGAAATGGCTTTGCGAAAAAGATCAACAGAACGCTGATCTGCGCAGGCGATAAGTTTCACATGGCCCTGATGCCATCCACTATCGCGACAAGTGGGACAGTCTCCAGGAAAGTCCTTCAGTAGATTGACACAAATGTCAAGGAGCTTGAGCTCAATTAAGTCCCACTTAGCAGGTGTAATTGTGCCATCCGGGTCATTTTCATCAATGACTCCCATTATTAAAGAACCCTTCAGCATGTCGCTAAAGGATTTTGCATTTGTGGCGTTGCCACGAAATTTTGCCTTTTTGGCATCAGGTTTTGAAGCTGACTCATCTAATGAGCGCTGTCGCTTCGTAGCAGGTTCCTGCTAATCCTTCGAGGTATCGAGGACCTGCTTAGCCCAGGCAATCCTGGCCTTCATAGATTCGGATGTAACCGAAATATTACCGTATCTTTCGAGCAGTCTAGTCGCCGCTCGGCGTTCCTTGTAACTCCTCCTCCCTGGAGGGCCCGACCGAATTAGTGGTCTGGAGCGCGTGGATGCGTTTTGTTTATTACTTGGAGGCACCTTTTTATTACCACTAGAAGTCGCGGTAGGTACCTTATTTGGACACTTAGTGTCCGAAGATTTGGAGCTCTGTTTAGCCGAGCTCTCCGCTATAGAATTTTTAGTTTTATTAGTTATTGGTTCATTCATATTTAAACCCACTAGTTGCGGAGAAGGGAAGGTCCATCCAGGCAGAGATCCGCAATACCCGTATAAGGCTAAATTACAACCGGATGGCGCCAGTTATCCGGAGGTCTCCGTTTAAAAACACACTGACGTAGTGCTATTCATCTATCGACACGGGTCGAATAACACCGGAGATTACGGGTTTTATCGAGTTTTCCTCTCTAGATCCATGATGTTCTGTTATGCCGACATGATAGCCAACATGAAAAACAGGTTCACCTCGAGAAGGATGTGATAAAATATCACGCATCATGGTCTTGATATGGCATAGGCTTAAGGTATTTACATACTGTGTTACGCATGACCATATCCAGTTCAGACAAGAACACGAACCCTTGTGCATACATAACTCGGCGCGTATAATTTTGAGTAGCTGGCATTGTAATTTTAGGCTTTTCGGTTTTTGATTGACACAATGGCTGTGGCAAAAGGCAAATTATTTTCACAATCTCACTCAACCAAACACTAAATTGTTTTATTGTGGGATATTCTTTCAGAGTTACAGCGTGACGCTCCCACTCGATTTGTTTACTAGGCGACAGCTTATACACTAGTTGTTCTAATAATATTGGGTTGTTCAAGTGTTGCTCACACTTGCCGGATGACAAAAAGGCCACAACATTTCGCACAAGAGAGAATAAGGCAATTAAACTATCAACGTTCCTCTCCGTCACTCTCTCGAACTGTTGAATCTTGTAAATCTGGGCGGCCAAAACGAAATTCAAGTTCTTCCATAACTGCAGGCACATTTGATGGGTATATTAACAGTGACTGAACGACATCCTTGGCTTCATCCATTAGGCATTTCTGTAGGCGCATTAAATTATGTCTGTTGGTATACTTAAACATTTAGGTGGTGTCCTCAAAACTAACACGAAAAAGTGGCCACTGTTCGGCGTTACCGTTGAATTTTGGCAAATCATAAAGTCGGATGCCTTCGCCTCCTGAACATACGACTTCAGGAGTGCACCGTTCGTCTTCATCTTGATCGATCTTACCTATTTCATCTCTCTTTTCGTGCGTTACCGACTTATCGTTGGCAAGTTGTCCACGCAAATTACTTATGTCTTCCCGATTCGAAACTGTTTCAGCTCGAACTTCATTCACTGTTTGTTGTAGAGCTTGTATGGCTTTTAACACATCTTGCATTGATGTCTGCTCTTGACATCTTGACGACACTGGAGTCTCACATGGCGATTTATTATTTCTGCGACTCATCTTTAATTTACTCACTTTGTCTTTTCCCGAGTTTTTCCCGGCGTCATACATAAATGAATGTTATTTTAACGGAAAGAAATGTGAAAACATGTAATCGGTTATGTAAATACCGAAAATATTTTATTGACAAATAATTCTATTCTATTCGTTACAATTACTTCATTATTCATTTATTTATATTATTTTACGCGCAACTAGCGTGTTTCACATTTGTGTGTCATTTCCGTTCTTTCTGTCTCCCCTGCTTCGTATCAACTGTCATTCACCTTTCATGCTGGCTCACAGGGCTGCATTCAGCTCAATATTAATCAGAGTTGCTTTTTTACTGTTACAATATATCTTTATCTTGCGCACTTTTATCTAATTTTCCACGTTTTTATTATTTTTCTCTTTTCCTTATTCTTTCCTTTCAAAATTATTCGTACCTATGAAACTATTTTAATTCCCTTGAGTTTATCACTTTTCCTTCGCAATAATGGAAGATGCAGACGGAGACTCGCACCCGTGACAGGTTTGCCCTGATGATGGAACGACGTCTCCCACCCCCTTACTGAAACAGCCCAGGACCGTCGCTGACCTCCAAACCGTAAGGCGGCTGGCATTCTCTCCAACCACCCTGATCTTTAGATCTTTTGCATCTACCACACAGTCTCCATTGCTAACGTTATTAACCTAAAAGATCTTGTCCCCTAACCTTTTTCTTATAGGAGGTGGCTTCAATAACAAGCACCCCTTGTGGAATAATTCTGCTGCCTGTCGTAGTGGTACCAGACTTATAAACTGGCTGACTAGCAGCTCAGTCACCCCTATACTTCGTGTGGTAGATCCCTCGGTTCCGACTCGTATCAATAATATCATTGACTTTTTCATAGCGGATAATCACCTCCTCCCCTGCCTCGATGATACGCGTGTCATAAAATCTTCTTTGTTTACAACATTTTCAATTAGAAAAGGTTTGTAACACTGATAAGAGTTTTTGTTGGACACCGCCTCTCACAAAAAATACAGATCAAACAACTCCATCTACTTTGATTTTACTCCGCTTCTGGCGCTATGACATAATTTATTTATTAAATAAAATTGAAAAAATGATTATAAAAAAACTGTGCATACGATCTTTACGATTTCTAGCATTTTAAAAAGGAAATTTCTTCATCTTTATGGAGATGTATAGTTGATTTTGGTCCCGTTCGTGCACAAACATTTATTTTGATATATAAATGCATACTGTACTACTACTTTGCATACTACTTTATTTTTAATGAAATTTATATGATATAATTGATAGTTGATATTTTACAATTATGCATTATATTGTATGTCTTAACATTTCTTATCTTTACTTTTTTAAAAACATGTGTTTTAAAAGATATAATAATTTTCAATGGAAAAATTTCCTGGTGTGAAGACAAAATCAATCATTCTGATTTATGTTGCAATTGAAAGTGTGTTTTATTGTTTTTAAAGGTTTTCGTGTGCATTTGGGTCTTTATTGAATTTTCTTTTATATTAGTCTTTTTAGATAAGAAAGTCGCTTTTTCTATTCAAATTTTCATTAACTTATTTATTCGCAATATTTGCGTAAAAAAATACAAACATCAGGCGCTGCCATCTAAGGCACGCCTGCTTTGAGTTTGCATTTGGAGTTGAAGGTTTTCTTTGAAATAACTGGAATTTTAGTAAAACATAGACTATTTTTAAAAAATAATAGTGAAAAAACTGTGCATACGATTTTTATGATTTTAAGTCTTTTGGACAGGAAATTTTGTGGTCTTTAAAGAAAAATTAATTCTATTTTGGTCCCGCTTTTGCACACGAAGAAATAATGATTACAGTAAAGTAAGCTAAAAAAATGCTATTTTTTAACAATTTTTGATGACAAAATTAAAATATTTAATTGAGGTTTTGAAATTGTGTTTAGTGATATATTTTTGAATATTTTTCATTTTTAGTTTTTTGATTTGGATGATATTTAAGCAGTTTCGATATTGAATTTTAATACGATTTTGCACAAATTCTGTGCATACGATTTTTCTAATTTGTTCCGTTTGTGGTTGTTTTTTTAATAATTTTATAAGCAAAAGTCAATTCTTTCAAAAAATTTTATTTTTTTATTTTTTGAATATCTCAGCTATTACGCAACATACAGTTATGAGATACATACCAAATGAAAGATTATTAAATTTACTATCTAAATCATATTTCTTACTTGGTGAAAAAACTTAAATTTGGCTAATTTTGACAAACTAATAAACTTTGAGAAAATTTCGTGTTCATTTTCGGCGTAGTCCTCTCAGCGTCGTTCCTATCTAGGCTCAGGTCTAAAATGCAGCATTTTCATATTTCGACAGAGATGTTACGCTCTCTCCAATACTCATACGCACTCGAAAATTTGCTGTTGGATTTCATTTGGGTATACACAGTCTTACTCAAATTTACTGCGAGTAGCTCGTGGAACAGACCTAATATCAAGGAAGATAAAAAGAATATAAAATAAGTAAAATTTTCTGAATCATTCAAATAATAATTAGAATTTTACGTAATGAGGTGAAAATATCATGCAGTATATAAACCCTAATGCTACACTATGGCGCGTGACAATTTTCCCCACGCGGTGTAGCTATTTTACCTGCCTGGTCCCTACTCACCACGATATTTGAAAAATAATAGCCCTTTCTGAAAAATTTCGATGTTTTGTTTCTGTTTTTTGATATTAAAAATCCATTAAAAAAAATGCCCTAAAGTTACAATTAATAGCATTGACAGATGGGAGCTAAATTATCATTAAGGGGCTAAATTATAATTTATTTGCTCATTTATCAGTTTTAAATCATCATTTATGGTCCTTAAATCACCGAATTTAACGCTAGTGCCAAGATAGCAACGATGCTGGGAGGTCCAAACCGGAATTGGAACACGAAATTTTTCTAAGTTTACTAATTTGTCAATATTAGCTAAATTAAAGCTTTCTCAAGAAATAAGAAATATGATTTAGAAAGAAAATTCAATAATCTTTCATTTGGTATATACCTCATAACTGAATGTTGCTCAATAGCTGAGATATTCACAAAATAAAAAAACCAAATTTTTTAAAAAAACTGACTTTTTTTACTTAAAAAATTATTAAAAAACAACTAAGAGTTCGATGGACTTGCACGCACATGCATTTGAAAGGCAATAAATCAGGCTTTCAAATAAAGTAAAAATCAGAAAAATCGTATGCGTGGAATTTGCACAAAAACATGTCAAAAAGCAATCTCTTATCTCCCTCCAGATCACACATAGAAAAAAAGTGAAAACGCAAAATGATCAGAAACACATCACGAAATACAATTTTAAATCGTCAATCGATTATTTTACATTTATCATACAAATATGATAAAAAATAACCTTTTTTTCTACCTTATTTTACTCTAACATATATATCATAGCGTGCAGAAGCCCGATGGCAATAAAGATATTTTTCCTTTAAAGACAAATATATCACCTTTCCAAAATAGTCAAAATCAAGAAAATCGTATGCACAGTTTTTCCATATTATTTTTTCAAAAATGGTTCATTTTTTATCAAAAATCCAATTAATTGATAAAAAACGTGAACCTCCACAGCACCATATACGGCCCAGAAGCAAAGCAGGAGGCTTACTGCCATCTATAATTCGAAGCCAAATAAGATATGGTGTTTGTATTTGCTTAATGCATATGTTGTGAATAAATGAATAAAACAATAAAACAATCTATCCATTTAAAAAACATTAATTTAAAAAAAATATTATTACAAGAATCACAATGCACATAAAAGCCTTTAAAGATAACAAAACAAACTTTCAATTACAAAAAAAATCAGAAAACAATGCAATTCTTCGAACAATGCAATTCAATCAAATATGAAAATTATTATTTCTCTTAAAACAATCAGTTGAGAAGAAAAGACAACAAAGAAAAAAATGTAATTTAAACCATTTTTATTAAAATTTTCAAATAAATTAATAAATTTTTTTTTAATTCTTCAGAATTCCGAAAAGAAAAAGAACAATCATTGTAAGTATTTATACGCTTATTTATTTAAACATAAGTATGATATTTACATATATATTTTTATTAATTGCAGATTTCCAAATGCGACGCAGCCTCCAAAAACAAAACCTAGAGCTGGAAAAAAAAAACCAATAAATTAATTAATTAATTAATTAAAAAAAAATTCATTTTCATATATCATATATTTCATATATCATGTTTATTTTTTAATACATTTTTAATAAAAAAATTTTATTTAAACTTATTTTCATAATTCTATTAAATGATATATTATATACATATATTGTAAGTAATATTAAAAAATGCGCTTAACACTATTTTTAGAAAGCTTGTCTGCAAGCACCATCTACCGTTCGTATTCGCTTTATGGAATTTATGTATTTGTTGCAAATTAATGAATTAAACAATAAAAAAAAGCGACTATCTATCCGTTTAAAAAACATTAATTTAAAAAAAATATTATTACAAGAATCACAATGCACATAAAAGCCTTTAAAGATAATAAAACAAACTTTCAATTACAAAACAAATCATAAAAATCGCCTTATTCTTCGAACAAGGCAATTCAATCATATATGAATATTATTATTACCCTTAAAACAGTCATTTGAAAAAAACATAAAGATGACAAATGTTAAAAAATATATGACTGAATAATTATTTAATAATATCAACTTAATATTTAATTAATATCATACAAATTTCATCAAAAAATATTGGAATGTTTTTTTTGAGGTTATAATTTTTTGCAATCAAATATCTTACCGTGCAAAACCCCGATCGGGATAACCTATATGTCTATATAAAGACGAAGGAGTTTTCTTTCAATATTTCAAAATTCATAATAATCGTATGCACAGTTTTTTTTATAATGATTTTTAAAAAATTTGCATTTGATCAATAAATAAATTGAGTCATAGCGCCGAATGCGGAGTCCAGCAAATTATATGGGCTTGTCTGCAAGCACCATCTACCGTTCGTATTCGCTTTATGGAATTTATGTATTTGTTGCAAATTAATTAATTAAACAATAAAAAAAGCGACTATCTATCCTTTTAAAAAACATTAATTAAAAAAAAATATTATTACAAGAATCACAATGCACATAAAAGCCTTTAAAGATAATAAAACAAACTTTCAATTACAAAAAAAATCATAAAAATCGCCTTATTCTTTGAACAAGGCAATTCAATCATATATGAATATTATTATTTCTCTTAAAACAATCATTTGAAAAAAAAAATAAAGATGACAAATGTTAAAAAATATATGATTGAACAATTATTTAATAATATCAATTTAGTATTTAATTCATATCAAAAGAATTTCATCAAAAATATTGGAATTTTTTTTTTGAGGTTATAATTTTTTGCAATCAAATATCTTACCGTGCAAAACCCCGATCGGGATAACCTATATGTCTATATAAAGACGAAGGAGTTTTCTTTCAATATTTCAAAATTCATAATAATCGTATGCACAGTTTTTTTTATAATGATTTTTAAAAAATTTTCATTTGATCAATAAATAAATTGAGTCATAGCGCCGAATGCGGAGTCCAGCAAATTATATGGGCTTGTCTGCAAGCACCATCTACCGTTCGTATTCGCTTTATGGAATTTATGTATTTGTTGCAAATTAATGAATTAAACAATAAAAAAGCGA
>NC_051846.1:126163814-126173945 GCF_002237135.1 Teleopsis dalmanni | reverse complement strand
TATTATTACTATTATTATTATTATTATTATTATAATTATTAGTATTATTATTATTCTTTTTTTCTCTTTTTGTTTTTATTTATATGTTTAATTATTAGAATATAAAGTATAATATTTTACACATATTCATTTTATTTTTTACATCTTCATTTTTATTTTTATTATTTTCTTCTTTATGTTAATTTAATTTAATTTTACTTATATTTATATAGTTAATTTAACTTAATATCAATTAATATTAATAGTAGTTAAATTAAGTAAATCTTATAGCACACCTGCTATTTGCATATATAACCACGTATGCAAATGAGCAATCAAATTCTAGAAAGAAGACATACGATAAGCATTCCAAGTAAACGTAATGCTTATTTGGTAATAGACGCATCGAATACATTGCCTCTGAAAACTACACAAACTGACAAAAGTTTGTCAAATATTGCACCTTCGGCAACTTCGCTTGCATTTTCCGACTTAGCAAGTCCAAAAAATAAAATAATTATTAACAAAAATTTTAAACCGCCTCCAATCTACTTGCGTGAACGCAGCTCAAATAACCTCGTTACAATCCTTGCAAGTCTGATTGGAAACAATACTTTTCATATTGTTCCTATAACTAGGGGCAATATACACGAAACCAAAATCCAAATCGACACTGAAAACAATTTTAGAGTCATAACCAAATATTTCGAAGACAGCAAAAAAAATTACTACACATACCAACTAAAGAGTAGTAAGGGCCTTGTTATCGTAATTAAAGGTATCGAATCAGATGTAGAACCCATTGAGATAACAAATGTCCTAAGCGAAAAAGGCTTTAGCGCTAGAGCAGTAATAAATATTGTTAACAAAGATAAAATCCCACAACCTATGTTTAAAGTTGAACTTCACCCGGAAGTTTCTAAGCTTAAAAAAAATGAGAGCCATCCCATCTACAACCTACAGTATTTACTTCACCGCAGAATTAGCGTTGAGGAGCCCCACAAAAGAAATGGTTCGGTGCAATGCACAAACTGCCAAGAGTATGGCCATACTAAGTCATATTGCACTCTTCGTACAGTGTGCGTAGCTTGTGGCGAGCTTCACCATAGTTCCGAATGCGATAAAAAAGCATTAAAGGATACCAACTCCAAAAAATGTAGCAACTGCAGTGGAAATCACACTGCAAACTACAGAGGCTGTCCTATTTATAAAGAACTAAAGCACAGGTTAGCTCTGCAGAAAGAAGCGTTGCGTAATTCTACAAGAAGCAACACCATTAAATTAGTTGAAGTACCTCAACCTTTAACTTCTAAGCCTGTTACACCAGGTGTTTCATATGCTAATGTCGTTAAATCTGACAAGCAACAAGCCCCTCCAGTTCAAAGTAATAGTTTGGAAATAATGATCTCCACTCACTCAGAGCTTAACTCAGTTCATGTCAATCATGCAAACTACTCTTAACGAGATAGTTAAAATGCAAAGCCAATTAATGCAAATGTTTTTATCTAAATAACGAGTACTTTAAAAACTTGTACATGGAATGCAAACGACTTAAGCCAACATAAACTTGAACTCACAAATTTCATGTCCCGAGAAAGTGTGCATGTAAAGCTTTGCTCAGAAACACATCTAACTAACAAAAATTTCTTTTCTATTCCTAGTTATTTATTCTATAAAACCAATCACCCAGATGACAAAGCACATAGTGGTACAGGTATTTTGATACGAAGGCGTCTAAAACACAATTTTCTAGGTACATATGCTCATAATTATATGCAAGCCACATCAATACACCTTAAGCACACAGGAAAAAATTTAACTTTATCGGCAGTTTACTGCCCTCCTCGCTTCAACATTACTGAGACCCAATTTACGGATTACTTTTTAACTCTAGGTGAAAGATTTCTTGCGGCGGGAGACCACAACGCCAAGCACACGTATTGGGGTTCACGACTCTGTAATCCAAAAGGAAAACAGCTCTGCAATTCAATTGTAAATAGAAAAAATTCACTAGACGTAATCTCTCCTGGGCAGCCAACATATTGGCCTGCTGATAACAATAAAATACCAGACCTAATAGACTTCGCCGTAACCAAAGGCATAAGCAAAAATTTTATCTCAACATACACTAGCTGCGATTTGTCTTCTGACCATTCTCCAGTTACATTTTGCTTACGTGATGGTCCTCAGTTACAAGACTATTCCTATAGCATTACAAGTCCTAAAACAAACTGGCTCAAATATAAAAAGTATATTAACTCACACATACACACAAATTACAAGATAAAGTGTAAGTCTCATATTGAGGACGCAACCTCGGTTTTAAACTCAATTCTGATTTCAGCAGCAGAAAACTCCACCCCTAAAGGCAATAAAATTTACAGATTCAATAGAGTACTTACAAATAGTGACATAGAGAATTTAGTTTTACAAAAACGTAGATTAAGGCGTGAATGGCAAAAATCTAGGTCCCCTTTAGCGCAAAACTTATTTAAGGAAGCCCAAAGAAGACTTAGATCTGCATTAAGCAAGGAAGACAAAGTCAGACAATATAATTATATTCAAAACCTATGTCCAAATGGCAAAAACCATTCATCTTTGTGGAATGCTAGCAAAGGTATAAATCCTCCCATAGACTCCAATTCTCCAATATGAAACTCTCTTGGAAACTGGGCGCGAAGTGATGAAGAAAAATCTAACGTTTTTGCTGATTACCTAAAAGAGGTGTTCCAACCAAATCCTGCAGCAGGACAATATGACTTTCCCACTCAAGATCCACCAGCACCATCTATTGACATGAATATCACGGCCAATGATCTTGTTCAAATAATCACAAATAAGTTAGATTGCAAAAAAGCACCGGGATATGATAATATCTCACCCATCATGATAAAAAACTTACCCCTTTTGGCCATAAATTTTATCACAAGACTTTTTAATGCCATAATTAAATTTGGCTTTTATCCAACAGAGTGGAAAACATCCATGATTATTATAATTCATAAATCAGGTAAAGACCCCACGCTTGCCTGTTCATACAGGCCAATAAGCTTACTGCCATGCCTTTCTAAAACCATGCTAAAACCGTTCCTTGACGTTCAAAACTTAATACCGTCCCACCAGTTTGGTTTTAGGGAAAAACATGGAACTATTGAGCAAGTGAATCGTATAACGAATGAAATAAGACACGCATTTGAGCTCAGAGAATATTGTTCAGCGGTATTCCTTGATGTTAAACAAGCATTTGATAAAGTATGGCATAATGGACTCATATATAAGATACGCTATTCATTACCTGCAAATGTCCACTCAGTTCTAGAATCGTATCTGCATAATAGAAGCTTTAAAGTGAAATGCAAATCATATACTTCTAATAATTTCCCAATAGAAGCTGGCGTTCCACAAGGAAGTGTTCTTGGCCCTATATTGTATGTACTTTACACATCTGATATCCCGATAAGTAGTTCAGTTATCACTACAACGTTTGCCGATGATACGGTAATTTTATGCCGAAACAGAAACGCTGTGCTAGCTTCAAACCAACTTCAATCTCACTTATATCGAGTGGAGAAATGGTTGTCAAAATGGCGAATTAAAATTAACGAAGTAAAATGTAGACACGTCATTTTTATCTTAAATCGGAGTACATCTCCAACAATTTTACTAAACAACATTCCCATACCACAAGCAGATAATATAACGTACTTAGGTATCCACCTAGACAGACGACTAACTTGGCGCAAACATATTAAAGCCAAAAAAATTCAGATGAAGCTCCAAGCCTCTAAGTTGCATTGGCTCATTAATAGCAGATCTTCCCTGTGCCTAGAGTATAAAGTACTCTTGTATAACAGCATCATAAAACCAATATGGACTTATGGTATCCAGCTATTTGGCAATGCTAGTGCTTCAAAGATTGAAATTATACAAAGAGCTCAGTCAAAAATACTAAGAATTATCACTGGTGCCCCATGGTATATTATTAATGAAAGTATATACCGAGATCTACAAATTCCCCTAGTTAAAGCTGAATTTGATAATATAAAAAAAAATACAATAAAAGGCTGACAGAGCATGTTAATCCTTTAGCAAGAAATCTCGCACTTCTGTCCATTACTTCCCGCCTAAAAAGAGCTGACCGTCCAGCCGTTAATTAATATTCAACAGCTTGAAGTAAAAACCGCACCTTTCTTTTTAGTAATCTGTTAAAGTTGAACCACTTTCTTAAGAAACCACCCAACATTCACTCCAATGAAATTTAACCCATTAATCTAAGTGAGGTTCGTGATATAAGGTTGACTTATTTTATTTTATTTTATAAAATCTATAGTTAAAATAAAAATTTGTAACATTATGTGATTAGTTATAAGATTTTACAACTTATTGTTAGTCTTATTTTAAGAGAAGATGCAATAAATAAATGTGTTTTAAAAAAAAAAAAAAAAAAAAAGGTGATTTAAACGGGCTGAATTGACTGTAAAGATTTTACGGGCCAGTGAAAGATCTCTTCGTGTAACCAATAAGAAACGAGTATCCTCGATGGTTTCCTTAGTCTCAGTATACATGGCGCAGCCTGGAAAATGAGTGTCCAGCAAAAGCTGTCCCGTTTCTTCCAGACTTACCGTAAAGCTTCCGTCAGCCTTCTTTAGTGTAGAGAGGCTATTTGAGTGGTCTTTATTTAGAGATTTCTGGAGTCTCGCAGCCGCAGGAAGTGTTTCAATCTCCTCGCAGTGCCTCCTCCATGATTCCCTCTTTGATTTCCTCAATTCCCTATTGTAAGCCGTTAAGGCACACTTGTAAGATGCCCAGTCCCCATTGGACTTGGCTCTATTAAGGAGCTGGCGGGCTTTTTTGCGTAAAATATCTAGTTCCCTATTCCACCATGGGACGTTCCTAGAACGTTTCTTTTTGATAAGTTCGCAGCTATTTTCAAAAGCCCCTGTAATAATATTTTCTAGTTTGTTAACCTCAAGATTTAGTTCCTGACAATTAGTAATCCTATTCCCAAGACAACTAATGTTTTGTTCTAAATAGAAGTTATATAGAGACCAGTTGGTCTTCCTAACATTTCTTATTTCGAAAGTGTCTTCAACTTCCCCTTCCAAATCAAAGCGTATATATTTGTGATCTGATAAGGAGTTCTCCTCTAACACCCTCCAATTTGAAATGTTATTTGATATAAATGCACTTGCTAAAGTGAAATCTAATACCTCTTCCCTTATCGCATTTACAAAAGTAGGTTCGTTACCTTTATTAACTACCATTAAATTGTTAGTTGTGATATAATCAAAAAGTGACTCACCTCGTGTATTGATGTCTGTGCTTCCCCATATTGTATGGTGTGCGTTGGCGTCGCAGCACATTACCCACTGTAGGTTTCGGATACGGCAGTATTCTGTAAGCTGCTGGAGCTCGAGAGACACCGCTTCCTCTGCGTCGCCAGGGAGGTACAGAGATGCAAAAACTATTATTCTCGTCCCCCTAGTACTAGGCACTTCTGCCTGTACCGCCACCAGATCACGCTGTATGAGCTCTGTAATTGGAAGAGATTTAATGGTTTTGTTAATCATTATCGCCGTTCTAGGACGATCAACATTATTATCATAGATTAACTTACACGTTTTTGTCTGTAGACCGTTTATGCGCCCCTTTGTGGCCCATGGTTCTTGGATGGCCACAAAATCCAGACAGTGTTGTTCCACCAGGGCACTGAGCCTGTATGAAGCTGCTATAGCCCGGTGGAGGTTGATTTGGAGGCAATGAAGTTGCCTCCAAGAGTTTTGCGGATGTGGCGGAGTCCGGGACATTATATCCCAGACTGGCCCTTGCGGACCTTGCCGCCCTTTGTACCGCGCAGCAATTCCGCGGCCTCCGGGTCTTTTCTTTCCCATTTCCTCAGACGACCAGAGAGAGCGGAAGGTTTTCGGCCCTGGGCACGGATTCTGCCCCTCTCAAGGGTGGTCCCCCGGAATTGAGACCCGTTTTCGGCTTCTGGTTGCTTGACTGAGCACAAGCCGCAGATGTTGTTGGTCGCTCATCTTCAACCACTTCCTTTGCTCTGTTTCCTTTATGTCTTGGTCTCAGCACAGCACTGCTAAGTCCATAGAAGACTTTATTGCCCAGCTTTCCGACCATTTCGGACGACATAGGATCCAGAGCAATCGCCATCTCGACGATATCGCCCTTATTGAGCCTGTGGAGTACCCGCCAGTCCCTGACACGCATGCCCGAATTTTGGCACTCAATTTTTCCCAGAATACGGTCGCTTTGCCAGGAAGCTGAGCCTGGGAAGTAGCCAACATAGATTTCAGACTTTGGCACTTCTGCCTCGTCCACTACCTTCAGCTGGGCTCCTTCCCACGGCTTCAAGGCTGGGATTGTCTCTTTAGACCAAGTTACAGTCTCGTCGTCCAGACAGTTAATGGTAAACCATCCGGGCTTTAGACTGTAACCGGCGAAATGAGGCTTCACCCCAGGAGCTCGACAAGTTTCGTACATCTTGTCGAGGATGCATTTCTGCACCTTCCCAATTTCCTCATTGGACCAAATGCCCTCTGGGAAATTATGCGGTAGTATACCGATCTTCTTAGAGCGAACAGTCTCTGCTAGGGTAGGCTTTGAACAATGGTCTTCGGAAGAAGTACTGTATTTAGCCTGCCCCACAGATACCGTCGCCACCTCTTTACTGGGACCAGGTTTGCCCCCGTGTGAGGTCTCTACTTCCTTCATCCTACTGAAAATCGGCAAAGCAGTTGCAGGCACTGTTGATTTATTATCAACTTTCTTGCCCTGTAGTGCAATCCGCTTTGTCGGTTTTGAGCTTGATGTTGGTGTAGAGCTGTCCGATCGGGATCTTTTTGGTGTTGCCTGCCCTTCGTTAGTCGCAGTGGCCGGCTTTACTGCCAAGGACCTTGCTGTTTCCAGCGGGATGCCCTTGGCAAGTAAAGCCTTCAACCTTTTGCGTCCAGCGCCGGATAGCTTCACCCTCGTTTGAGTCTTTTTAGTTAGACCAGGCTCCAGAAGATCTCTCTCCTGTTCCGAAGAGATAGACATCCCAGCCGACTCTTGGCTAAGTGGAATGTCCATTTCCTCCGGCTTGTCGGGTAGAGGACCAGGTGCCCTCTCCAACAAGTCGTGGTCCATTTGTTCATTGACGATGGTACCAGTTGCCCCCTCGTTCAGTGATAAGTTTTGGCTGCGTAAAACCATATTTTGCACATTTAAAGGTGTGCAGTCCATAGAATTGAAAATGTTATTTTGTTCCATACAAAGTAAGTTTAAATAAACCGTGCAGGTTGGTCACCCATGAGCGCCCCCATGGGAAGGACAAATTGAAACCGTAGGTTTGCCAGACCTGGTACGGAGTTCGCTATTAAGCTTGACTCTACCCTGTCAAGCAAGTTCACCAGCATAGCTGTTCCACTATGAGTTTAGGGGGTTTGTTTGGGGCAATATTTGTTCATACTCCAGTCTATCAAGACCTAGCCTTGGGAGCCTAGAATATGTACAGACCCTGCCCTAGGGAGTTTTCCTTCTCCCCCGCCCGACTATCGGCGACCCACAAACAGCAGAGACATGACCGTACTGAAGGCGAGTCATTGGTCTGATAGATAGCCGCACTTTCCTATAGGACTGACCAATTAGCAAGTGTCCATTAAAGTCCACTATCTAGCCTCAACGACTGATCAGGAATCGTAGATACCTACTTTCAACCTGTGCGTTGGCGGCAGTTCTTAGTTTGTGTGCTGAATCATGTCACATGAAAAATCATCATGTCATGACTTCCATATGACATGCTTCAGTCCACAATTACCCCCTACACTACGACAAGGTGACTACCTAGCAAGGGTTAACAGAATTACTTTTGTTATTAATACAAAAATAAAAAACAGAACATTCTCGGACAAAAAAACAATTCCTAAAAGTTAAAAGTGCATAAAATATTAATTTGAAAATAGCGCGCGCTTTTTCGATTTTTGTTGATTTTTGCACAACTTTAATATAAAGAAAAAAACTCAAATAGCTGACAGAGACAGCAAATTATTTTCTAAAGCTCAAAATAAAAAATAAAAAGTGAGCAAGCATTCAAACAAAATATCAGTGCGGTTTTGGGTATATATAAACAAAACAAAAAAGTGCTGATAGAGACAGCTAGTATTTTATTACAAACGTGTTCCACACAAGCTGTAATTGGAAGCCCGCAATTCATCACAACACAACACAACACACTATATCAAAACACAACAAAACATCAAAACCAACATACTTGTTAATATTGGATTTTGGAATTTAAAGTTATTTATTTTAATAATTATTATTATTTTATTATTATTATTATTATTATTGTTATTATTCTTATTCTTATTCTTATTCTTATTCTTATTCTTATTCTTATTCTTATTCTTATTCTTATTCTTATTCTTATTCTTATTCTTATTCTTATTCTTATTCTTATTCTTATTCTTATTCTTATTCTTATTCTTATTCTTATTCTTATTCTTATTCTTATTCTTATTCTGATTCTTATTCTTATTCTTATTCTTATTCTTATTCTTATTCTTATTCTTATTCTTATTCTTATTCTAATTCTTATTCTTATTCTTATTCTTATTCTTATTCTTATTCTTATTCTTATTCTTATTCTTATTCTTATTCTTATTCTTATTCTTATTCTTATTCGTATTCGTATTCTTATTCTAATTCTTATTCTTATTCTTATTCTTATTCTTATTCTTATTCGTATTCTTATTCTTATTCTTATTCTTATTCTTATTCGTATTCTTATTCTTATTCTTATTCTTATTCTTATTCTTATTCTTATTCTTATTCTTATTCTTATTCTTATTCTTATTCTTATTCTTATTCTTATTATTATTCTTATTCTTATCCTTATTCTTATTCTTGAACTATTTCTTATCCCAATCCTTATCCTTATCCTTATAGTTGTCCTTATTCTTATTCTTAGACAAATGCTTATCCTAATCCTTACATATATCCTTATGGCTGTACTTATCCTTATCCTTATTCTTATTCTTGAACTATTTCTTATCCCAATCCTTATCCTTATCCTTATAGTTGTCCTTATTCTTATTCTTAGACAAATGCTTATCCTAATCCTTACATATATCCTTATGCCTATACTTATCCTTATCCTTATTCTTATTCTTAAACTATTCTTATCCCAATCCTTATCCTTATCCTTATACTTATTCTTATTCTTATTCTTAGACAAATGCTTATCCTAATCCTTACACATATCCTTATGCCTATACTTATCCTTATCCTTATTCTTATTCTTAAACTATTCTTATTCTTATTCTTATTCTTATTCTTATTCTTATTCTTATCTTATTCTTATCTTATTCTTATTCTTATTCTTATTCTTATTCTTATTCTTATTCTTATTCTTATTCTTATTCTTATTCTTATTCTTATTCTTATTCCTATTATTATTCTTATTCTTATTCTTATTCTTATTCTTATTCTTATTCTTATTCTTATTCTTATTCTTATTCTTATTCTTATTCTTATTCTTATTCGTATTCTAATTCTTATTCTTATTCTTATTCTTATTCTTATTCTTATTCTTATTCTTATTCTTATTCTTATTCTTATTCTTATTCTTATTCTATTCTTATTCTTATTCTTATTCTTATTCTTATTCTTATTCTTATTCTTATTCTTATTCTTATTCTTATTCTTATCTTATTCTTATTCTTATTCTTATTCTTATTCTTATTCTTATTCTTATTCTTATTCTTATTCTTATTCTTATTCTTATTCTTATTCTTATTCTTATTCTTATTATTATTCTTATTCTTATTCTTATTCTTATTCTTATTCTTATTCTTATTCTTATTCTTATTCTTATTCTTATTCTTATTCTTATTCTTATTCTTATTCTAATTCTTATTCTTATTCTTATTCTTATTCTTATTCTTATTCTTATTCTTATTCTTATTCTTATTCTTATTCTTATTCTTATTCGTATTCTTATTCTTATTCTTATTCTTATTCTTATTCTTATTCTTATTCTTATTCTTATTCTTATTCGTATTCTTATTCTTATTCTTATTCTTATTCTTATCCTTATTCTTATTCTTATTCTTATTCTTATTCTTATTCTTATTCTTATTCTTATTCTTATTCTTA
>NC_051846.1:126154543-126163714 GCF_002237135.1 Teleopsis dalmanni | reverse complement strand
TTCACTTAAAACACTCTATGTTACTTATTAAATAACAGAGAAACTAAACAGTTTTTGCAGAATATTATAACAAACAAAAAAACCCAAACACATCTAACGGCATTCTGTCCCGTTAAAAATAAGAAATTGCAAAATTGCAAACACAATGTTGACACAACAAAATTGGTGTTTTTTTTGTTTTTGTGAATTATTTTATTGTACTAATGATATTTTTGATTAATTTTTAGTTTAATATAAAGAAAAATGTTTAAATTATTTGTAAAATTTTTAATTTTTTTTTTATTTCAAAATTAAATCATATATATTCCGTAAAAAACAAACAAATAAATATATTTTTTTTATCCACTAACCCTTCTGTCCCAAACAGGTATGCAGTGAGCAAGTTATCATACTACAACGGAAACACGGCTAGAGTTCACCGAGCACCCCAAAGAATATAGTCCGTACGCATTGAGCAAGCAATCATACAAAGGAACCAACTCCAGTTGCAGCAGAATACCAGGAGATCATTACCAGTGCATATAATCACGCTTTATCTACTTATTTTATTTAAAATCCTATTTCATTAATTTAAACACAGTATTAACCTCAAATTTATTTAACTACATTTAACTAAATTCCTTATTTTTCGAATACTATTTTATTGAATTAATAAAATTTGGAATAAATCTACATTTAAAATTTAACCGCATTACTTTTATTTTGAGAAGTCCTGTTTCCGCGATTATAAATTTATCGTACCGACCCCTTGAAAGAGACTGAGGATACCCCAGCATAAATTATAACGAAACTAAAAAATCAGTGTCGTTACAAAGCTATACGAGTTTTGTCGACACTCTAGCAAAAACTTAGGTTTAAAGTTGGAGAAAAAAACGTAGAGGAAGGCAGTGTCTGCGATGGAATGATTTATTCGAGAGACACTAATCGTGGGTAATAAACGAAGCTGTAAAAACCATGATCGTATCAGAGGCACCTGAGAAATTGTGCTTTATAACACCAAAACCAAATAGCGGTTTGTTGTGGGCAAAAAAAGAAGTAAGTGCAGACAGCCTTTAAAATTATTAAGACGTTAATATCATCCAAATATACTTTTTTTACTTTTTGAATTTGGAAGCAAAAAAATTTAGTTTTGCGCCAAAAAAGTAAAAATAAAGGTTCACACCAACTTCATATACATAAAAAACTTGTAATATTCAAAATTTTAATAATTATCCTACAATTTCCCGGGACCTTTAGAACGTGGATATGGTTCAGAACGAACCGCAAAGCATTTATATCGATAATATTTTTAAATGCCTAAAGTTTGGACAATTTTTTTTTTTGCTCTATCAGAACACGTGTCGGTTAAAAATTATCATGAAAAGCATGAACCACTCGTATCACAATAGCCATAATTTTTTCTTTCAGAGCAGCAAAGAAATACTCGCGACTTATGAAAGAAATCATATGAAACGTGAAAACAATGCTCTTTAAATTTTCAGAGTTAGGTTTTACTCACAAAAAATTTAACGTCTTAAGTTTCAGTGCAACCAAATCAAAAATCGGTCTATTGTGAATGTTTACTGGAAATATGTTGCAAAATTCCAGTCATCTGGAATTTCATTTCACTAATTGATTTTTAGTGTTTACAGTTTTTATATTTCATACTGTACACAACACTACAAAATGTGAACCTTTTAAAAGTGATGCCAATACGTTTCAACCAGACTTAATGTTTTTTTACAACTCAGAAAGAATAAATTACGGCTAATGGTGCCAAATTTAAAAACTGATTTATTGTGAATCGTGAGTTATTGGATGAACATGGAAAATTGCAGTCAGATGACAAAGGAGTCTGTTTATTATTTGTACCTGCTGTGAGTGTTAATGAGTAAATTTATATATTTTAAAAACTTTATTTTTTCATCAAATTTGTGAAGATGACTGACAGATTAATAATGGAAAAGATTTCATACGTTAATTATTTATTAAAGAATTTATAATTACTGTATTATGTTCATTAAAAATGCAATACATGAATAAATACAAAACAAAATTGTTATAATAAAAGCAAACTGATAAAACATAATTTCAAGAAAAAGAAAATAGTGTTAAATACTGCTCATTTAGCGTTAACTAGTGATGTTAAAAGTTTGAAAATTATTTAAACGAATATTTTGACGATCTCGTATTGCCTTCTGAAGAGTTAGAGCTATAAACAATTTTGAATATTTTGTCAATATTTAGCACTCTTCGTCTCCTCCTTATTTCATTATTTTTCTGTAAAGAGGTTTTCGAACAGAAGTGAAACAACAACAAAAATTTTATTTTTTTTAAATTATTTTAATTAATTGAATTTTTGGCTGACCATACAGCTGTTTCGAGTATTGCCAAATACCCTTCATCAGTGGTCTTGGAAATAGTTCTTGTATTTAATTATTCGTAAATAATTATTTTTGAGACTGCAAGTACCAGGAATTATTTTTCTGTATTATCTAAGATAAAGCCTATATAAAATGTGTACTTTAATATAAATTCAAATACAATACAAAATGCTCACAAATAACTTCTTTGTGTCATTCATTTTATATATATTTAAATGAAAAAAAATCTTTTTTATAAAATAATTTGCAGGAATTTTTGTATTTACATGTATTTATCAATCATAAATTTTTTTAAAATTATTTTACTTGTTATATGTTTGCTGATTTCAACAGTGATGCCAAGTCATTTTAAGCAGCCAGAAATTATTCTATAGGATTAATCATGTCAATACATGACATGAATTTAATATTATTTTTTCACATATTATTTGAAAAACTATTAAAATTAATAAACCGATATGAAATTATATATAATATAATTTAAAAAATTTAATTTATACAAAATTTTGAAAATCGTGAGAATTTAATCCAACGCAAAAAAAAATTAGAATATTTAGTGTAAGTAATATATATATTTGTGTTTGTTTTAGTCTGTTGTTATATACAACATCAAAAACTTACTATTATTTCGTGCTTAATTTTTAGTACTATTTCATTACTTAGTTCGACCCAACACCCTACCCAAATTTAAACGATTTTAAGCCTTTTCGGTGACTCGAAAGTATGGCAAAAAACGCATGCTAGCCTAAATTCGCTAAGCGTGACATTGGCATCACTGTTGCAATCTGTTTTGTGTTATGTTTTGAGAAATAGCAAATCTTGCATATGTGCGCAAAATGTAAGCAAATTACATTTTGTATAAAATAGTTAATATAAAATTAAAAAGTAAAATGAATACAGAATTAAAATGAATGGTAAGGATGTTGAAAATTTCAAAATTAAACATTGATATTTTTTCTCAATTTTTAAATTTATGAAATTTTCAAATTTATGAAATTTTTGAATATTATTTGAAATTTTTGTTTAAATATGATTTTTGACATATGATTGCAATATTCATTGAAGTTTTCAATGAAGGTTCACAATAATTCGCTTATTGCGTTGGTAACACTTTTGCTTTACAGGCCGAAGTGTTTAGCCAGTAAATAAATACTGACCAAAATAGTGAAATAGTGTTGTTCTTTTGAGTACATTTCGGCCAGTATAGTATATAGTATAGTATTTAATTTTTAATCTATGTTAATTAATTGTTTTTATACAAAATGTAATTTGCTTGCATTATGCTATTTGTCAAAACATAAAACTTGACAGACTGCAACAGTGAAGCCACTAGCTCTCGTGGTCAATATAGGCAAGCATACATTTTTTGCCATACTTGCGAGCCACCGAAAAGGCCTATTATTACTCTCAAGATTCAAATATTTTTTTAAAAATTTTTCTTTAATTTAAAAGTGTGTTATAAAAGTTGCGGATGATCACCATTGAAAGAGTAAACATTCGTAATAAAATGCTCGTAATATGTGACAAATATGAAACAAACGTTATTTGCCATCAAAAAAATAAAATTTTAACAATTTGTAGTAGCATTTAAAAAAAATGCATTTTCTTAATACATTTAGTTACTTTTTGCGATTGAGTTCAGCCAAAAAACTTTAGTAGAATTCATTTGCAATTTTCACTTGTCACTTGTCTTAAAGTTACACAGATTACAACAAGCAGATTATTGAACCATTCAGTGATACGGTGTCGAAGTGATCTAAATCGGAATGTATTCTAGTTCTAAATATAAATATTAGTACTAAACCGAAAAACTTATTTTAATTGTACCCAATATCCAATAATTTAAAATTTTTTTATTAAATTAGAGCTGCGAATATATGAATAGAAAGAAAAGAAATATGAGAAATATGAGAAAATGATTAAATCAATTCGATTAAGTAATTTTAAAAAAAACGGAACTAGTTGACTTTCTTTACTTTTCGAACCAGTTTCTTTTGTTAAAACAGTTTAACGTTTGACGAAAGTTTTGAAACGAGAACGTAGAATTTGCATTCAGATGATTTAAAATGGTTTGTGCATTAACTACCAGTGGCTACCAAACTGTAAAACTCTAAATGCTTTCTAGTATTCTTTCGGCGTTTAATTAACGAAACAGCTATCATATCAGCTATCACACCAATTGGCATTACAGTGTCAAAAAATATGCAAATAAAAATAGTTTGTGTATGGAATGCAAAACTTGAAATAATAGCGCAGAATTTGCATTTATAATGCAAAAGGGCTTGTGCAGTGCTACCAGTTACTACCAATTTGAAAAAAACTGTCAGAATTTATGGAACAAGAATGAGTTTTCTGCTTGTTTCATAAAAGTAACATCTTTCATTCCAACAATAATATGACGTTTACATTGGCTGAAAATGTCTCATTTAAAATGAGCCATTTAAAAGTGTTTATATTCGTTGTAATTCATTTGTTCTTATTTCAAACAGCTGATTTTTCAACTTGATTTTGTCTGTTGATTTGATTTTTGGCCTGTGGCAAAAAAATGTTGCATGAATGTTAAATATGCCTTTAAATCTTACAATATAAACTTAAAACATATTTTTAACTTCGATTAATTACTTTTTGGGATGTAGAAGTTCTAAAAAGAGGTGCATCGTTTTCAAGATCACAAAATGTACACAAAATAATGTACATATTTATTTATTGCATAAAAGATGAAATGAAAATTGGTCAAAATCTTTTTTAATAAATACATTAATTTAATTTAAGTTATATAATAATGTTTAACTTAAATGGAATTATATTATTCATTATGTATTTGAAATAAATAGTAATTTCATATATTATTTAATTTCGCCAATTTTTATTATATATTTATGTACATATTCATTATTTTTAGTTAAAAGTTTTCAAATTTATTTATTTAACATTTTATAAAATTTTCACAGTGGCAACATCTAATTTTTACCTAATTTACCCTACTCGAAATTTTGGTAAATTCCAACATTCGCTGACATATCGATATAATTTATTATTTCTATTTACTATTTCCCTCAATTTACTCGAACTCGCACATGGCCTAAGCGATATAAAAACTAAACCGGATGTAATTATTTATAAGGTTTTTGATATAGTAAGGTACAAGGTGTTTCTACAATCATTTATTTATTAATAGAAGTAAACTTTGTTAAAATATAAAAAGTTTATTTTGAGAATTTTAACTCAGAACAAACATATGATATTTGTATGAATCACATTAAAATGCAAATAGTAGAAAATGAAAATTGCTCACTTACATGATAAAAACAGAAGTTTAAACATATATATATTATAGAGCTTGTGGATATATGTGCATACATATAAACATATGCTATGACAATCATTATCGGAATGTGTTTCAATTTGCCCAGACGTTCCTTTGTCGAGTTATTTGCTAATGGCAACCCTGTTTAACATATGTTCAATGCGTCAGTGATAGTTGACTTTCTGTACGTAATTGCATTATTTGGAAGTGTAGAGAATTTTTTGTTGAGATTGTGTAGTGGCTGCTAGTTAAACGAAAAAAGTGATATTTTGTATAAAAAGTATTATAACAATTTTTTATATTAGTAAGCTATGTCTGTTGATGCATTTTATCATCAAATCCCGTATTTGGATCCAGATTACGAGGACTCTCGTTCCAATCATTTTGAACAAAATGCGTATGATAGTGGTCGGCAAGAAGATGAGGACGAAGGTGTGTAATTTTAATTGCCTTATGTTCATAATAAAGTTCAGTTTACATTTTTATTAAATGGTTTTAAAATAATTTTTATTTCAATTCGGTTATTAGATACGGATGACGCGAGTGAAACTGAATACCGGAACAACAGCAGGGACAACAGCGTTAGCAACAATACAAATGGGGGCAGCAATCATGAGCTTAAGGAACAGTAAGTTGACTTAAAATGTTCTAATTCATATTAGAATTATTCGCTTTACTTGCATTGTGACTACGTTTATTATTGTAGAATGTACCAACATAAATTGGCAAACGTGCAAAAGCAGTTAGAAGAGCTGAAACAGTTGTTACATCCTGAGTACTTAAGGCGTTTCAGAAAATTGGAGTACCAAATCAAAGATCGTCTGCGTTTAAATGACATACATCGAGAGTATCTAAAAGATTGTGTAGAACGCGATTATTTTTTAGAAAAGAAAGCAGCACAAAAAGACTTTGATGAGAAAAAGGTACGAATTCGGGGGAGATGTGTAGAGAAATACTTATTCTTATTTAACGTTTTATAGGTTGATTTAAAAGACAACATTTTAACTGATTTCGACGAGCGAAGAAAAGTTATTGAAATGGAACGCTACAGCCTCGAAGTAACCGGTGATTCTACAGAGGTATTATAATTATTTTTTATTTAACAAAGTGCATAAAAATGTAAAAAATACTTTCACAGATTAAGCCTACTGTTACACGTAAGTTGCGGCGTCGTCCAAATGAACCAGTGCCTGTTGTTGAAAAACGACGGAAACCAACTACTGGACAACTGTTGGTGTATTTACTTGATGAGAAGGATATTGAGAATGACCTCAAAACGATACAACGCGGAAAACCGTTGACTCCAAGTATGTGCGAAAATTGGTCACATTTTCAAATTCAAGATTAAAATATATGTTTCTGTGTAGCTCTGCAGCAAAATGGCATAGGTAATTATAGTAACCACCAGTCCAACTCTTTGCTGACGGAAAATTATAATAATTATGTTGAAACTCGAATTGAGGACGGTAAACTATTGTATGAAAGGAGATGGTTTCATCGTGGACAGCAAGTATATGTTGAAGGCAAGGAAATGCCAAAATTTGCGGCAACAATAAACGCTATTGGAAATGAAGTTGTAGGTTTATTTTTTGTAATCAATATATCCAAAGATGTTTCTTATCATAAATCTTTTTACATAGGTTTGGGTAAAAAAAATAAATGACAGTAAAGTGAAAATAAATATGTCCCATTTAGCAAAGGGCAGAATATCTATAAAACGTCGTGCGAATTAGTATAATAGTTTATAATAGTATATCAAATATCATATGTATGAAAATAATTTGAACTCGTATATATTTTTTGAACATTATTAATAGAAGATATTTTGAATGTGAAGTCTATATACTTGAATTAACTCAAAATTAAGAAATGTAAAGTATAGTTGCTTTTGAGAAAGCCACATATTACAGGTTAAGCCCATTTGCCACATATGGTGTTATAGAATTTTTAACAAACTTTAAATATGCTTAACTTGATTCAAATTCATTTCTCAAAAGACAGTTCTTTAAAATATAAAAATGAAGTATATTTTTCAAAATTAATTTGAAAATAAAAACAAATCAGTTAACAAAACTTATTTAGTTAAGTTTTGATAAATAAAAATGTTTAAAGTGAATCCTTGAATGTGCTGCGTTATAAATTCATTAAATATAGATATCATAGAATTCCTAAAAAATGTCAACGCTCAATATCCAGAACTTTTAAATTTCAATTCCCGTCCTTCCATTAAAATATAAACAATTATAATCATAATTATAAAATTTTGAATATTCCTTTACTATTTAAGAAGAGTCTTGTTCTTGAAGAATATGAATTATAAATTGCTAATTTTTTTTTTTAGGTAGAATGCTAGATTATATAGTCGACCCACAGTATGATTATAAACCTAAAACGTACAAGAAATCAAACACAAATTCTGATCTTAACGTATGAAATATAATGCTGACCATATAATAAACATATCTAGTTAAGGTACCACTAAAGTTTTTTGTTATAAATAAACAAATTTTACATAGACATATTTTAATAGCTTTTTATATATGAATTTTACTGTTGAAACGTATTACATTATTTAATATCAGAAAGCTAATGAATTTTATAATAAGTTTAATGATTGATACGTTCTTAAATAGGCACTTACTCTCATTCCAGTGAATCAAATAATTGTAATAGTTGTAATCTTCTAATCGACAGAGGGTATTATCAGATGGAAACGATTAAAAATGTTAAATTCAAACGGAGTAAGCTATAAATAATGATTAAAGTTGTATATGAGTTAACTACATTCAATTATATTTTGTATTTAGTTTAATATCAAATAACAATGCAAGAGTTCAATACAGAAATACTCAAAATATGATGAAAACGCATTCGTTTCATTAAGTTACGTATGTGCAGAAAACAGTAAATAATAAATTCATTGTAATTAATATTGATAATAAAACATGTAAATAAATAATTTGTAATAATAACTGGAACTAGCTGACCTATAGTTCCCATTTTAAGAAAATGGCATTTTAAATAAAAAATCGATTATAAAACGTTTTAATAAACACAAATTTTTATGTTAATTTATAAGATATTAAATATTTTTTTACGGAAATAACTTAATCATTTATTTAAGAAACACGAAGCTTCTGTTGCAGCCCTACTGAGAACTCTGAAAGCGGATCTGTTTCTTGAGGACATATGGTGATCTGAAAAAACAAGTAGCTCTGCTTTCGAGAAATATGATGAAGATTTTTTTGATGAAGTCCGATATACAGGATATTTCTAAATTGAAATAGTAATATATATATATATATTTATGTAGATATGTATTGTTATTCACATATTAACATAATATAATATTTAAATACCTTTTGTTTAAAAACATGCTGCAAATGTCAGTCGTAAAGTTTCTAAATAAATAAATTATAAATTTGGCGAAAAAAGAACCTCAGGAAGGAATAAAAAGTCTGGCAAATAATAGAGATAAAATTATAAGCGTGATATAGGAAA
>NC_051846.1:126145392-126154443 GCF_002237135.1 Teleopsis dalmanni | reverse complement strand
TTTCATTACCTCTCTGAGGCCCACTATAGTTTTATTGAAATTATCATTAATTAATACTTGTTGATTTTCAGCCGATATTAAATCATGATTATTTTGTTCTAATATTTTAATGTGTCCCTCTATCGCAGTTTTATCTTCGTCGTCTAAGGTACCAAATGCCTAATTAAACAAACGTCCTCCTGCATTTACTAAGCCTCTTTTCATTCTATGGGGTAGTAAGGTATGTAACATATTTTCCGTTAAAGTAATCTCTGAATCTATTAATGTTCTGTAACCTGTATGTTTATTTGTTCTATTCACTGTATATTTAAAACTTTCTAATAACTGTCCAATTTCATATGGGTCTATTGTGTGTAAAATGTAATTGTATTTACTGACGATTTCAGTTTTTCCAACGTTGATTTCTGTATATCCCAGATTTGTTTCTATCTTCTCCACATACAATTCGGAATTTATCAATACTATTCCAGTGAAAAATAACTGCAGAAAAAATAAAATAGCTTTAAAAATTGTTGAGTACTATAATTCTTAGGGCTAGTTCAAACTATGTCTTATGTAGTTTTAAAAGATTATTGTGAAAAATCTTTTCTCTACCCTTTATGATTATTTTCGTGTTTACGGGAGTAGGTATTTCTGTAACTTGAAAAGGACCTTCCCATATAGGTGAAAATTTATTTTTTCTATTTGGGTTTTTCAACCACACTTTTTCCCCTATTTTGAACATTCTATTTTTAGTTCCCTTATCATAGTACTCTTTTGCTTTTTCTTTAGCTATTTTATGGTTCTTTCTTACTAATTCATATGACCGTTGTATTTGATATTTTAACAATTTGGAATAATCGTCATAGTTATAAACTGGAATTGGTTTTCGCTTTAAACTTATCGGTATCTCGAATTCAAAACCAAATAGCGTTTTAGTAGGTGTTTGTTTAGTGGTTGTATGCATTGTATTATTATGTACATGCATTGCATGATGTAACCACTTATCCCAATTTGACCCATCTTCTTTCACAAAATTCCTCAGGAACTCTGCTAAAGGTCTATGACTACGTTCAAGAGCTCCGTTTGCCTGTGGATGGTAGGGTGTAGTTTGAAGATTTTTAATACCCTGAATTTTATATGTTTCTTTGAAAAGCTTTGATGTAAAATTCGTTCCATTATCCGTAATTAAAACTTTAGGAATATTAAACTTTGCGATAATTTCATTAAAAAACTTTCTCGCCACTGTTGAGGCTTCTGCATCTGGTAACGCAGTACATATTAGATATTTTGAGAAATCATCTTGAAAAGTCAAGATGAGTTTATTCCCACTTTCCGTAGTCGGTAATGGACCTACTATATCCATGAATACTTTATCAAACGGTCTTTGGGGCGTGTCAGTTAGAATCAGTGGTAATCTCTCCACTTTTGAGCTTTTGTTCTTTTGGCATTTATGACAAGCTGTTATGTATTCTTTTATTTGTTTTTGCATGCCTGCCCATTTGAACTGTTTTCTTATTCGGAAATAAGTTTTAGTTACCCCTTTATGACCTCCTATTGGTGAATCATGAAATGTTTTCAAAACTTCCTGAATGTCTTTTTTACTTGTTAAGTATACTGCAAAATCTTCGTGTGTATGTGCTATCGAATCCTCTATCTCCTCTTGGTTTTTATTTGAAATTGTATTTGAATTTTTTGCAAGTTCCGCCTCTTTTGCTTTACCCCTTGTTATAACCGCTATTGGAAGTCTACTCAAAGCATCCGCATTTTTGTTAGTCTTTCCTGGTTTATAAAAAATCTCGAAATCATATTCTAGTAGCTTCAAACGAAATCTGCCCAGTCGCGTGTCTTGATCTTTTAGATTAGCAATTCCACGTAATGGCTTATGGTCCGTATATATTTTAAGTTGTCTTCCCAGCAAATATGATCTAAAATTTCTTGTTGCCCATACTATCGCAAGTAATTCCTTCTCTATAGTTGAGTATCTTTTTTCAGTACTGCTGAGAGCACGGCTTGCGAAGTAAATGGGTAAGTCTGATCCAACTTCTCCTTGGGATAGTACTGCCCCTAATGCTTCGTTACTAGCATCCGTTGTTAATAAAAATTCTTTTGAAAAATCCGGATACTGTAAAACTGGTGGACTAGTTACTGCTACTTTCAACTGGTCCATTGCCTTTTGACATTTCTCATTCCATTCGAACTTTTCTCCTTTCCTCAGTAATTTGTTCAATGGTAATGACACTTGAGCAGCTTGTGGAATAAATTTTCTATAGTAGTTTATTAGACCTAAAAATGATTGCAGGTCTTTTACATTTCTAGGTACTGGGATGGCTGTAACACATTTTGTTTTCTCCGGGTCTGGTATCACTCCTTTGTCTGAACATTTATGTCCTAAATATACGACTTCTCTCCTTAATAGTTGACATTTCTCAGTTTGTAGCTTTAAATTGTTTTCCCGAAGAGCTTGTAATACATTCCTAAATCGTTTGTCATGTTCTTCTAAATAACTGCCGTATATTACAATATCGTCAAGATATACAAAGCAATCAATTGCCTGGAGTCCTGTGAGAATGCTATTCATTATGCGCTAGAATGTTGCGGGTGCTCCCGTCAATCCAAACGGCATACGTCGAAATTCAAAATGTCCAAGTCCCGTACTAAATGCTGTTTTTTCTCTGTCTTTGTCTTCAACTATCACTTGGTGATAGCCACTAGCCAAATCCAAAGTCGTAAAATATCTACTGCAACCTAACTGATCTAAAATTTCATCTATTCTCGGAATTGGAAAAACTTGTTTGATGGTTTTTTCATTTATTTTTCTGAAATCTACCACTAGACGCCATTTCTTTTCCCCATCCGTACCTGGTATTTTAGGTACTAAAATTATTGGTGAATTCCATGGTGACTTGCTTTTAGTTATAATACCTTCCTCCAGCATTTTATTTACTTGTTTGTTTATCTCTTCTTTATGTGTTTCTGGTAATCTATATTGGCGTTGATTTATTGGTATCTGCCCTAATTCTGTTGGAATCTCATGTTTTAACACAGAAGTGTATGTAAGTCTATCTCCTGGTAAATGAAACACATCATTATATTCTTTAATAGTTTTTGTTATCAGGCTTCTTTCTTCTGCATTTAAATTCTTGTCCAAATTTACTGTTTCTAATAGCAACTCATAACGTTCATCCATATCAATTTCCTTATTTAAATTGACATTTGGTAGCCTGTATTCATCATAATTAGACATATCACTACCCTCTAACTTAATTTCTGTATCAATTTTAACAGAATAATTATTTGCATTTAAAATTTTTACGTAGCCTATACCATTTATTACTTTAGTAAGGCATTCTCCTGAGTAAACCTTTGGCAAAATTTCTTTATTATGAACAATTACTCTTCCTTCTTTAGGTGTTGTTTTTATTGGCACTACCATTGTAGATCTAGGTGGGATCGTAATACATTCAGTTATACAAATCCGACCGTGATCTGCAATGTCTATCAGAGGTAAAACTGCCACTTCTTTCTTATTATCATGAAATTTTAAAACTTTTCCAATTGTATCCATTGTTGAACGATTCCATAGTTCATCTCTTCCCAGTAATCCATCTGCTGGTATCTTGCTTCCCAATGGAACTACATCTTCTTTCACAAAATTCCTCAGGAACTCTGCTAAAGGTCTATGACTACGTTCAAGAGCTCCGTTTGCCTGTGGATGGTAGGGTGTAGTTTGAAGATTTTTAATACCCTGAATTTTTTATGTTTCTTTGAAAAGCTTTGATGTAAAATTCGTTCCATTATCCGTAATTAAAACTTTAGGAATATTAAACTTTGCGATAATTTCATTAAAAAACTTTCTCGCCACTGTTGAGGCTTCTGCATCTGGTAACGCAGTACATATTAGATATTTTGAGAAATCATCTTGAAAAGTCAAGATGAGTTTATTCCCACTTTCCGTAGTCGGTAATGGACCTACTATATCCATGAATACTTTATCAAACGGTCTTTGGGGCGTGTCAGTTAGAATCAGTGGTAATCTCTCCACTTTTGAGCTTTTGTTCTTTTGGCATTTATGACAAGCTGTTATGTATTCTTTTATTTGTTTTTGCATGCCTGCCCATTTGAACTGTTTTCTTATTCGGAAATAAGTTTTAGTTACCCCTTTATGACCTCCTATTGGTGAATCATGAAATGTTTTCAAAACTTCCTGAATGTCTTTTTTACTTGTTAAGTATACTGCAAAATCTTCGTGTGTATGTGCTATCGAATCCTCTATCTCCTCTTGGTTTTTATTTGAAATTGTATTTGAATTTTTTGCAAGTTCCGCCTCTTTTGCTTTACCCCTTGTTATAACCGCTATTGGAAGTCTACTCAAAGCATCCGCATTTTTGTTAGTCTTTCCTGGTTTATAAAAAATCTCGAAATCATATTCTAGTAGCTTCAAACGAAATCTGCCCAGTCGCGTGTCTTGATCTTTTAGATTAGCAATTCCACGTAATGGCTTATGGTCCGTATATATTTTAAGTTGTCTTCCCAGCAAATATGATCTAAAATTTCTTGTTGCCCATACTATCGCAAGTAATTCCTTCTCTATAGTTGAGTATCTTTTTTCAGTACTGCTGAGAGCACGGCTTGCGAAGTAAATGGGTAAGTCTGATCCAACTTCTCCTTGGGATAGTACTGCCCCTAATGCTTCGTTACTAGCATCCGTTGTTAATAAAAATTCTTTTGAAAAATCCGGATACTGTAAAACTGGTGGACTAGTTACTGCTACTTTCAACTGGTCCATTGCTTTTTGACATTTCTCATTCCATTCGAACTTTTCTCCTTTCCTCAGTAATTTGTTCAATGGTAATGACACTTGAGCAGCTTGTGGAATAAATTTTCTATAGTAGTTTATTAGACCTAAAAATGATTGCAGGTCTTTTACATTTCTAGGTACTGGGATGGCTGTAACACATTTTGTTTTCTCCGGGTCTGGTATCACTCCTTTGTCTGAACATTTATGTCCTAAATATACGACTTCTCTCCTTAATAGTTGACATTTCTCAGTTTGTAGCTTTAAATTGTTTTCCCGAAGAGCTTGTAATACATTCCTAAATCGTTTGTCATGTTCTTCTAAATAACTGCCGTATATTACAATATCGTCAAGATATACAAAGCAATCAATTGCCTGGAGTCCTGTGAGAATGCTATTCATTATGCGCTAGAATGTTGCGGGTGCTCCCGTCAATCCAAACGGCATACGTCGAAATTCAAAATGTCCAAGTCCCGTACTAAATGCTGTTTTTTCTCTGTCTTTGTCTTCAACTATCACTTGGTGATAGCCACTAGCCAAATCCAAAGTCGTAAAATATCTACTGCAACCTAACTGATCTAAAATTTCATCTATTCTCGGAATTGGAAAAACTTGTTTGATGGTTTTTTCATTTATTTTTCTGAAATCTACCACTAGACGCCATTTCTTTTCCCCATCCGTACCTGGTATTTTAGGTACTAAAATTATTGGTGAATTCCATGGTGACTTGCTTTTAGTTATAATACCTTCCTCCAGCATTTTATTTACTTGTTTGTTTATCTCTTCTTTATGTGTTTCTGGTAATCTATATTGGCGTTGATTTATTGGTATCTGCCCTAATTCTGTTGGAATCTCATGTTTTAACACAGAAGTGTATGTAAGTCTATCTCCTGGTAAATGAAACACATCATTATATTCTTTAATAGTTTTTGTTATCAGGCTTCTTTCTTCTGCATTTAAATTCTTGTCCAAATTTACTGTTTCTAATAGCAACTCATAACGTTCATCCATATCAATTTCCTTATTTAAATTGACATTTGGTAGCCTGTATTCATCATAATTAGACATATCACTACCCTCTAACTTAATTTCTGTATCAATTTTAACAGAATAATTATTTGCATTTAAAATTTTTACGTAGCCTATACCATTTATTACTTTAGTAAGGCATTCTCCTGAGTAAACCTTTGGCAAAATTTCTTTATTATGAACAATTACTGTTCCTTCTTTAGGTGTTGTTTTTATTGGCACTACCATTGTAGATCTAGGTGGGATCGTAATACATTCAGTTATACAAATCCGACCGTGATCTGCAATGTCTATCAGAGGTAAAACTGCCACTTCTTTCTTATTATCATGAAATTTTAAAACTTTTCCAATTGTATCCATTGTTGAACGATTCCATAGTTTATCTCTTCCCAGTAATCCATCTGCTGGTATCTTGCTTCCCAATGGAACTACATGCATGTTGAATTTTAACTCAGTAAATTCCTCATGCTCTATATTTATTGTACCCAATGTACCCAATGTTATGTTACCACCAAAGGCTCCTATTAGTCCCTTTGTATTGCGTTTATTTATTTCTGCTTTATTTAATAACGCTTCGGACTTTATCAAACTTGTGTCAGCTCCGGAATCCACTAGAAGTAGCAATTTATTGCCCACTGCCTGTTTACAAGGTACTTCTATATAGGCATCATCGAACGATTGACTAATACCGTCCATGGTATTGTAATGTAATCCCGTAACCCGTGGTATTCGAAAATTCTGCGACATCCAAATTTTATTGATTTTCAACTGCTCCCAGAGTGTTGAAAAAACTGACATTATTAACATGCATATACGGCACAAAAGATCAATCTGGTCGCAGTGCTCTGCTCCAGTGGGAGCTAGTACCCTGTTTATTTTAAACATGCATATAATCAGTACATGTATTACAATAATTACCAAATATTTCTTACATTCATTTGATAATTGTTCTTTAAATTTCTTATATGTATCATCTGCCATATTTGTTAACTTTATGCTATTTACTTTCAAGTTATGAGATTCTTTTGCTTCTATTATAGTTAATTTATTTTCCTTCTTTTTTCCTAATACATTCCTTTGGACTTCCTCTTTTATTTTTGATGCTGGTTCCCATTTTTGTGTTATATTTATCCTTCTTTGTTTGTCGGCATTCCAGTCTAGCGTCTTAGACTGGGCCGATTGGAGTTTCCCTGCTGAGTAGATAGCGTTACTCGGCAAACCTTTGCCATATGCCCCTCTTTTCCACATTTGAAACATTTAATCTTCTCTCCTCCAGAGCTACTGCCAATTTGATTATTCTGTGGTCTATTTCTGTGTTGTGAATAATTTTGGTTACTTGTCCAACGACTATAATTATTTGTTATTTGTCGTTGATTTCTATTTTCTGAATTTGCAAATTTACAAAACCTGTTTTGTTCATGCCCCTTTACTTTACAAATATTACAAAACAACGTATTCAATTTCTTAAAACATTTGGAAGAGTCATGCCCCATTTTTTTACAGAAATCACATGTTATTTGTTTCGTACTTAGCTCATTAATTGTACCAATTCTACATTTTGGGCCATTCTCATGACCATATTCACCACAATTTGAGCAGTACGGTGTGTTTTGTCTGTCTTTGCAATTTACCCATTCATGTCCTAATTTGTTACAAAAAACACACTTTGTTTCCGTTAACGACATGTTAATATTAGAACGATGTTCCCCTAATAGTTCTTCCGCTGATTCTGCTATGGCCACCAGTTTAGTTATTGTGTCATTTTCCAATCCAATGAATCGGTGTTTCAAATTATTGTCTCTAAGCCCCTTTATGAAACACCTGACAGCTAACTGTTTGTACTCTCGTAATTGCGACAGGATTTCCACTTCACTCCCTTGATTTTTTATTTGTGTCTCCGCTTCGTGGAGTAGAGCCTGTAGGCGCTCCCCATAAGCGGTAGCAGATTCATTCTGTCTTTGCTTGTTGAGTGTTAAATCTTCTCTGATGTGCTCTAAGGTCCTCCTTCTTAAATACGTTCGTTTGACAGCTTCGCACAAATCGTTTATTGTAAAGTAGGGTCTATTAGCAATATTGTCGTATGCTATACCCACTAACCGTTGTTTTACACAACTTACAATATATTGTGCTTCAGCTTGAGGTAAAGCTTGTTGCACTACTTCGCAACCAGCTACAAATTTATGTACCTCTCCTCTTAGCTCCGGGCCTTCTGTTCGAGCGAAGTATGGAACCACTTTAGATACTGCTTCCATAATTACACTTATGGACGTCATTTTTCGTTCCGTTCCTAATCCTTTATTATTTGCCAACTCCTCTTCCGTTGTTTGATTATTTGTTTTGATCATTGGCTTATTTTCGTCGAAAACACTTATTTTATCTAATTTACTATCTAATTTACTATCTAATTCACTGTCCTCCTCTAGGTATATGCTAACGTCTTTATCTGACTTTCCTTCTCTTCGAAGGGCTTTTTCCAAGCTTAACGTCTGATTTTCTGCGTCTTGAAGTAAAACAGTCAATTCTTTTGTCTGTAGGACTAGCTGTTTGCATTTATACTCCAGGCCACACTTAGCATCCGTTAATTCTTCTAATGTACTTTGTAATTTTGCTGTTTTTATTCCTTCAACTTTCTCTATCTGTTCTTTTATATATTCTAATTCGTCTATTTTTGGCAATCTATTATGTCTTATGTAATCTTTAGCTAATTCAAGAAATTCCTTATCTGGATTCAATTCTACTAGTTTGTCCCACGCTTGATTCAACGTACTTGTTAAATATTTATTTAATTTGAATAATTCTTGTTCTAAAATTTTTATTCTCTCCTCCATTTATGAATTTATTGTAAGAAGTTTGAATAAAATACGAACAAAAACTTCCTCAAATAGAAAAAAAAAAAAAAAATTTTATTGTAATCTTTAACCAGCAATTTTGAACCAACAATTACATAAATCTCAGAATCATAAACCCCAGACAAAAATCTCTAACTTTAATTATTATAATTCATTGGGTTTAAGCATAAAATTATTAGCCAACATACAGAAAAACAAAAATTTTTCGTGAAACAAAAACCAACATTCATTTCACACATTTATTAACCAGCAAAAATTCTTTGCTTACCAACCAGCAAAATTCTTTGCTTGAAACTTCAAAACAAATCAAAATTTAGTTTGCGAAAATATTTTTCACACTTTATTTTAATGCCATATTTTGTAATTCATTAACACAATAATTTTTGTACAAATTGT
>NC_051846.1:126114898-126145292 GCF_002237135.1 Teleopsis dalmanni | reverse complement strand
AAAACAAAAAACAAAAAAATAAAACTGGGCAAAACCCTTAAATGCACGCTTATTACTACTGATTTTTTTCTGAAAATATTTGTACCAAGTGCATTCATATTAAATTGAAATTCAAATTTTTAAAGTATATTTGGTATTGTTATTACATTCCTACAAAATATTGAAATATATAATTTTAAAAATTTGATATATACATGCATATTATCACTAGACGATATTAATAAAAATTAGTTATTAAAATTATTGATTATATTCAGAAATATAAAAATACACATATACGTATATAACAGGGAAAAATTAAACATTGTACGCAATTAACCATTTAATAAATATTCAATAAAAAATTATTGCACATACAAAACCAAATATACATCCAGCATAAGACTTTGTCCAAAAATTTTATTCTTAAACTAGATATTACCATATTACTACTCATTGTTGTTATTATAATTTTTAAATCGTATTGAGCAATAAAAATAATTCTTAAAACATAAATGTAGGCATAATCTCATTACATATAAAATTATATTATTTGCATACACATTATACACACATACATATACTGCTTACAAATTTGCATATATTTATTTGATGCACAAAAACAAGGATCTTTTCAAATTTGCTTTAAAAAATTTACGCGCAACTCATAGTCAAATGTTCAATCAATTAAACAAAAAAAAAACAACAAAATGTATACACATTCTGACACACATGCATATCAGCGCTTAAAACAAAAGAAATAATAAAAACATGCGAAATAGACACCTTCCTAAATTTCATAAAAAAAAACTACAATCCAAAACAAAAAAAACATACAAGCAAAACAAACAAATATCATAGAGCAAAAGCATAGAAAAGTACACACGCAACCGAACAAATGAAACAAGTATACACATTTCTAAATACATATTTTCGATCACTGCACAAGACAGAAATAGAAAAAAAAACAGCAATATTAAATTGACAACTTCATGAAAAAAAGCAACAATGCAACATATTCAGATTTCGATTTGCGTACAAAAGAAAAAATTTTTCTGCCTCTTGATCTGCTTTGAAGTTCTAATGGAACACTTCTACACACCAAATGTAAAAAACAAAAACAAGCAACCCAACAAAATACTATGAATGAAGGCGCAAACAAAATGTGGGCCACTTACAACCCAAAATCCAACCATAGTTTCGATTCGTTTATCATCTTTCAAAAGTTTCAATGCTTCTTCTTCTCTAGATTACTTGAGCAAATTACACGTAATTTGAAATTTGGTTTTTCAATTTCAATTATGACTGTAATTCAGAAACTAAATTACAAATTAAGATTATACTGTAATTCGTAATTGAGGTTTTCAATTAAATTACACATATAATCTGGAAATTCAATTATCAATTAAATTACTCAGTAATTTATAATTGAGTGTAATCTAATTACAAATGTAATCATTATTGCACAGCTCTGATCTCAAACTATGACATTCATCGCGATTTAAAGATACCCTTCGTTGCAGACGTTATCCGAAAAAATAGTAAAAAGCACACAGACAGATTACTTTTCCATCCTAACCCAACAATGAGGCAGCTACCTAATGACGAAGCCACACATAACAGAAGATTGAAACGCTTATTTGCATCAGAACTAGCAATCTAACTAATATATTCATAGTAAACTCATAGCAGTCTATTTAATTGACTCATTTATTATATCGTCTATACATTAATTTTAATTATTTTATAATATTTAGTTTATATAATTTAAAGAAAAGTTGTCTTTTTCTTTTTATCCACTATTAATAGTTCACTCATGTAATTCTTAGTCTTGTTTTTGAATTATTACTTGAAGTTCCATTATGTAAAAATGTATACTAAATGCTAAATCTTGGCAGTTGTATAATAAATGTAACCATCAAACGTTTATGTTCAGAATTGCAAACACATACAGCATGTACTGTACATGTACAGCATGTACTCATTTTAAACATGTAAGAGATGAGTTGTTGCAAGACCAAACATTATTATATAAAAGCCGGAACAAGCGAGCTGCAATTAATATAGTAGGAAATATTGCACACACCTTATTCGGAGTGCTTGATTCAGACTACGCTGAGAGCATGTCTGACACAATAAATCAACTTAACAGTAGAGATGATTATGCAATGCAATTAATTCATAATCAAACATCTATAATCGATTCCACAATAAACATAATTAAACGAGATGAAGTCACCATGCAGTCCCGAATGAATCATTTGCAAAAGGAGGTTGATGGGTTTCTGAATACAATTGGAACTGCAACAGAACAGATACATGTCACACAGTTACTACTTTCATTATCTGCAGAACTCACATTAATGGTATCCAATCTTCAACACATCCAGTCGGAAATAATTGATGTGCTTACAGATACACATCATGGTAAAATCAGTCCACTGCTATTAACACCTGAGCAATTAACATAGGAGATCAACAAAATCAAGGGCCATTTACCATCGTCACGCACATTACCTTTCACAGAAGACAATTTGACAGATTTTTACAAGCTAATGAACGTAAAGTCAACAATTAAAAATCAGCATGTATTATTCTTAATACAACTACCACTGCTAGACAAGTACCAATTTGAATTGTTTAAAACAACACCGATACCGGTTGTAATAAACAAAACCATGATAATTATCAAAACTGAAGTGGAATATTTGGCAACAAACACTGTCCGAGATCAGTACATTCCATTTAATGATCATAAGTTACGGGAATGTTTTTTAACCAAGGATAATGTATATATTTGCTCTAATAAACAAACAAGATTGGGTATAGCATCATCGGTACATCCATGTGAAATTAATCTATTTAATGGTAACCAGTCAACAACATGAAATATAATAAAACTCCAAGAAAATATTGCATTGAAGTAATTACACAACCCTAACCAGTGGCTATACGCAACAAAATTTGAAACATTGATGTCAGCTAGTTGCGAGACCTACTTGAGTCAGTTTTCACTGATAGGATCCAGAATGCTTACATTTGGACCTACATGCATCATTAAAAACGCAGAAGTGATCATACATGGCCATTATTTTATCTCCAGCACTGTGTCCACTTGATTTCCACGATTTGGAAATCTATCAGCAGTTGTACACATTGATGAGATGCAGAAAATCTTCAATACAATAACAAATGAAGGAGACACACAGATCAATGAACTCACAGCATTACAAAACCAGCTAACTAAGGAAAACTTGACGTATCTTCCCTCTAAAGTACGTTTAAACAGTATTCATCATCATACGATAAGCTATTTGGCGTTGTAAATTTCTATAACATATGTCAGCAACATACAATAAGCGAAAATTCAACACGCGGAAATGATATGCAGAATGCAGAATTACGTCAACAAAATTTGGACTTCACTGTGACCACAACCAAGGACAAGTTCAGTTGGCACTCAACGGCGGGGAGAATGTTTATGTATATATTTAGTTAATATTATTTAATATTTTTCTTGTTATGATATTTGGTTACATGTGTTTACAGTTTGAGCCAACACTGCGACCAGTCATTGACCAACGAAAAGTGCAATTTTGCATTATTAGCTTTTCTTGTTGGTCAATGCACTGAAGAAAGTGTGTTATGTTTTTGGCTTATAATTATGTCAGCACAGCGTAGGCAAATTTATTTATTTGTGAATTATGCATTAATATTTATTGTTAATTATGCATAATTTAATATTTTTTTTATATGAAATAGTTGTGTATAAATAGAGTAAATAATTTTAATAAAGTTCAGAAAGGAAAAGAAACGAAATACAAACCAATTATAATTATATCATTTCTTATTTTCTCGCATCGATAAGTTTGGGTTTCAAGTGCTCAAACTAATCAACACAAAAAATACAAGTAGTTTGGGTTACAAGTGCTCAAACTACTTTACACACAAAAATAGGCTACCAAGCTAACGCAGATTAAGGATCTGGATCTGGCTAATTGATATTTTTTTAATTGATGCTTGTGGTGTAGCGGCAAAGATTTTATGGGTAGCGCTATATCCAGACTGGTATACATCTAAACAAAATATGCGTCGTAAAATTTTTTTGAAAGAATTAGCTAAGTAACTATTTATGCCAAATAACCAAGAAAAAGTTTGTAAAATCTATCACGCAGTAATATAACAATTGTCAAAGAAGCTTTAAAATTTTCAACTACATCATCAAGTGTACCGTCACCATTGCCATTAGAAAAAGTTCATCGTAGATGTCAAATGTGTCCATATGAAAAGGAAAGTGCTTCTATGAAATGCTGTGAAATATGCAAGAAAAATATTTGTAACCAACATTCCCAAAAAACTATTATTCGTTTAAAATGTGTTAATAATTAGTAATATAATATTTTTTTTTACTTAACACGTCATATGTTAATATTGGATTTTATATCATTTTTTTTAGTTTTAATAAATATAGTAATAATATACAAGACGTTTAAAAAATATGCATTTTCAATTATACTGACCCTAAGTCACTGCGCAGTACTTCACGTTACTAACTATATGCGGTACAAATAGGGTTAAATTTCCTTATTTCTATTTTTATTAAGTATATTATAGTTACGAGTATTTCAAAATTTATGATTTAAAAAAAAAATATGCATTAAAAAAAAAGAACTCTAGAAAATATATATTCAAAAGAATAGAGATGACTTTCTACTAATCTGTGTACTAACCTGTGTTGTATTCCTATTTTCTTATTTACCTAAGAGAATTTGATAAGGACATATATTTGTTAGAGAATTTATTTAAATGTTGCAAGGAATTGTTTCGTACATAGTCGACATGATACCATCTGTCGTGACTTAGTATTTCAATGCTATTCCTTCGTTTGGATATTTCTGTCATAGAAAGTATACTTATATATACTACTATTAGGAATTATTTTGAGCACAGTCGACGTGAGACCACCTTTTGAGACTTAGTATTTCAATGCAATTATTTCCTCGATTAGATATATCTGTTATAGAAAATATCCTTATATATATCAATATTATTAATTATTTCGAGCACACTCGACGTTAGGCCATCTGTCGTGCCTTGATAATTCTATATTATTATATTTTTGTACACCAAGTGCTTAGCTTAACTTGATATTCTGAGAAGTATGTGCCTTAGAAGTTACATTGCAAGTCACCATCATAAGAAAAGTGCGCGTCTTAAATACCCATCAGCCGAGCTTTTTGTGTAGCGTTTCAATTTTGTTTCCTGCTGGTTTGGCGATCTTTGTTTACTTTTTCGTTTGATAGTTTTGCTATCTCATCTGGCATGCGGTACTCATTATGCATTCCTACTTTACTTTGCACTCTCCTCTTACCATCTTCGAATTACTTCTGCGGAGAAAATTTTGACAATTCTTGCTTGTTCTTTTTGTGTTCTGTTTTGATTTTTACTATCATGTTCTAACGAAACATATTTGATTTCTTCTGTTAAAAAAATAAAATTAAATGAATATAAAGTAGATTTTGTAAGTATTTTATTTGTTTTATACATAAGATTCTTTATTTTAGAAACATTCAATTATTTTCAATATTTTCAGAATACAAAAATTCAATATGTTGCGGCTTATGCACATGCGGGGTGTATTTTCTTTTTGTTTTTGGTAAGTTGGTGCATTTAATTGTTTTTGATAAAATTTAATAAATTCAAAATTATTTTTTAAACTCTTTCAGATATTTTTCTTATGTAGGAGGAGATTCGCTCATGAATTTCCATCCTTACATTTCTCTTCTTCTTCCGAAATGAAAAACTAGTGCTTACGGAAGGCACTGCTGCTTTGCTCTGTTGACTAATAAGCACCAGATATACTACGCTGTTCACCGTGCAACGAAATGTACTACGCTTATTGCGCTTATGTTTTGACTGTACATCGCGTATCTCAGCTTCCAATTCTGCTGGCCATGTAGTGCTCTTGATTTTCGCTAATTTATCGTTCTGGCTCATTGAAAATATCGCAATCGTATTACCATACATAATTTGTGTACCGTGTGTTACCGTATTTGTTACATCTTGTTGTAGTGTTGGCGATGTGTCTGTCATTGCCTCCATCTGTTGCCGATCACAGTCAAGTTCGATGATATATTCATGTATATCGTGGCACGGCGTTTTAATTGGTTCCCAGAAAAAGAATTGTCCAAAATTTTCCTAATATTGCGCTATAGGTAATTGCGACATTATTTATTTGAACATCTTCTAATTGGACTAGCAGCACTTTCTTTAAACGCCAACCACTGGCTTTGGGGATTGCTGCGCGATCTGTCGGTGTAATTTTTGGTAAGACTTTAATATCACTGATTTTTTAATTGTGGCCAGTTTTCTCCTTTTTGCTTTAAGCTTCTTTTTTTATTACTTTAGATTTATTCGCCACTTTGTGGTTTACACTTTTAATTTGGACTTTGTGTTCAATCGTTGGGAAATATTTTGTTCATGGCTTCCGTTCTTGCAGTTGATCATGTTGGTGTCGAAATTTAATAATGAATGCTTCAAATTTTTTTTGATTGCTGACTCATGTTGACAGTATTTATTAACCTTTGTAACTATTTGCATTATCTGAGTAAGTTCCTTTGTATACTTTAAGAGATATCAGTTTAGTTTTGTTTTACCGTAAATTTTTGATCCGTTGGCTCCGTTATCCTTTATATGTTAATAAGTTTCATAGTGTACCCAACAGTCGGTATTGTGAATGTTGACATATATATTTGTTAATATATATATATTTTATAATTTTTTAAATTCCATAATATACTTTTCAATCCGAAATGTTTAATATATCACTTTGTCCGTTCCTGTAGATTTTAGGCTTACTATCACTTATTAAAATCTGTTTTGTTTTTTAAGAATGTTAACTTTTATTTCGTGCGTTATTTTTTAGTATAATTCTATACGTATTTCGGCAAATTCGCTTTTGCCTTCATCAGGAGGATTCCTAATATTAAAAACATCTATGCAACTTACAAGCTATTTATACTTATTACAGGTCTTATAATTTAAATCTAATTGGTAGGGTTATTGTTGTTTTTGTCCTTGAGGGTGTTAGGTAAAAATGGTGGGATGGGTTAGTTTTTGTTGTTCAGGCTTAATCATGCGCAGGTAGTTCGGTCAACTGGTTGGATTTGTTTTTTGGGATGTATTTGAAAAGCCATGATGATACGTTTCCCTTATCGCCGTTGAGTAACTGTGTTGCCTGATGTTTGTGTATTTCGATGCTCTCTGCCGTTTCTAATTTCCAGGTATCCCTTACGTTTTTAATTATTTGGGCATTCTCTTTGTTGATGTGGTGTTTTTCCGTTATTATATGTCTGGCGACATTTGATTTTATGTGAGGGTTTATTTTTTTCAGTGCTTCCTTCGCTTCTTTTAGGTGTTCTTCGAGCCTTACCGATAAGGGTCTTTTTGTTTGTCCGATGTACACTTTGTTGCAGGAGCCGCAGTTGATCTTGTATACCCCGCATTTTTCTAAGGAGTCGATTGGGCCTTTTGTGGATGGTAATAAACTTTCGAGTTGGTGTGGTCTACTGGAGTAAACTAGGTCGATATTGAATTTTTTCAATTTGGTTTTAAGACCTTTGGAGACGGTGTTGTTATACACTACGGCGACCCTTCTTTGTTTTGGCTTCTCTGTTGTTAAGGTCGTCATGTTTCTGGAATATAGTTGCCTGCGTTTCTTTATTATAATTCTGTCGATGGTGTTGTGGGAGTATCCGTTGATGTCCGCTATTTCCTTGATGTGTGTGGTTTCCTCATTGATAGCTGCTTGTGTAAGGGGTAATGTTAGCATTCTGTGTATCATATGGTGGAAGGCTGCCATTTTGTGTTGGAACGAATGGTTTGAGTTGTTGGGTATGACACGTTTGGTACTCGTTGGTTTCCTATAGATACTGAATTCGAAAGCGCCATTTTTGTGTTGTATCAGTAGGTCTAAGAATGGTAGGTATCCCTTGTTTTCTCGTTCGTGTGTGAACTCAATGTTTCCATGTGCATTGTTGAGATTCTCCAAAGTTTCTTGTATTCTGTTTTTCTTTACGATCGCGAATACATCATCTACGTATCTGATCCATACCCTTGGTAGAATTTCGTTTTCTTTTAATTTGGATTCCAGTCTACTCATGAACAATTCGCTTAATAGTGATGATAGGGGGTTACCCATTGGAGCCCCTTTTGTTTGTTTGAAGAACCTGCCTCTGAAGGTAAAGTAATTTTCTTCCATGCAGAGTTGTGCTAGTTGGATGTATTTCATTGTTTTAACTTTGTCTGTTTTCTTTTTGAGGAGTTCTTCCTCAAGGATCCTTATTGCTTCTTTTACGTTAACGCTTGGGTATAACGCCTTGACGTCGAATGACACCATTTCTTCATCTCCTGTAATGTTTTCCCGTTTTAATTTTTCTGCGAATTCATTGGAGTTCTTGACTGAAAAATTGTGTGGGCTGCATAGGATGTTGGTTAGTTCTTTCACTAACCATTTCGCGATGCGTTGGCATGGGGATCTTTCTGCTGTTATGATTTCCCTCATTTCCTTTCCGGGTTTGTGAATTTTAGGTAAAGCTTTGAATCGTGGTAGTGAGGGTGCCGGTTCATGTACATCGGACAAACAAAAAGACCCTTATCGGTAAGGCTCGAAGAACACCTAAAAGAAGCGAGGGAAGCACTGAAAAAAATAAACCCTCACATAAAATCAAATGTCGCCAGACATATAATAACGGAAAAACACCACATCAACAAAGAGAATGCCCAAATAATTAAAAACGTAAGGGATACCTGGAAATTAGAAACGGCAGAGAGCATCGAAATACACAAACATCAGGCAACACCGTTACTCAATGGCGATAAGGGAAACGTATCATCATGGCTTTTCAAATACATCCCAAAAAACAAATCCAACCAGTTGACCGAACTACCTGCGCATGATTAAGCCTGAACAACAAAAACTAACCCATCCCACCATTTTTTACCTAACACCCTCAAGGACAAAAACAACAATAACCCTACCAATTAGATTTAAATTATAAGACCTGTAATAAGTATAAATAGCTTGTAAGTTGCATAGATGTTTTTAATATTAGGAATCCTCCTGATGAAGGCAAAAGCGAATTTGCCGAAATACGTATAGAATTATACTAAAAAATAACGCACGAAATAAAAGTTAACATTCTTAAAAAACAAAACAGATTTTAATAAAAATTTCGACGTAACAACTCAAAAAATTAATAACAAAATTATTACTATCACTGGTGATAGAAAGTGTTGCAGTAACCAGGTATGCTGCGATATACTTAGTTGAATTTAAACTAGCAGTATTAAATGAAAGGTTTATTTCCAAAACCATCTCGTCCCATTGCTGGTGTTCACCTTGAGCCATCAATATTTTAATAGTACGATTTGCGCGTTCTATTGGAGTTTCCTGCGGGGTATATGGAACTGTCAACTGGTATTTGATACCCATCTTGGATAGCCATTTTTGAAAGAATTGCTGATAAATTGAGGTCCATTATCTGTGATGATATCTTTTGGGGCTGTTGTGTCGCACAACGACTTTATTTATTTCAAATTTTTCTCTTAAAAATAAAAAAATATTTGTATTGCTACTGCTGTTGTTGTTGCTGTTGTTGATGTCGTTGTTACTGTTGTTGGTGTTGCTGCTGATGGACTCAGTATCACTTTTTATTGTTCTATATCTTTGCAGTGATTTTCTCTTTTTTTCTATGACTTTTTACTTTTTTGTTATTTTTGTAATTTGTCTGACACAATAAATCAACTTAACAGTAGAGATGATTATGCAATGCAATTAATTCATAATCAAACATCTATAATCGATTCCACAATAAACATAATTAAACGAGATGAAGTCACCATGCAGTCCCGAATGAATCATTTGCAAAAGGAGGTTGATGGGTTTCTGAATACAATTGGAACTGCAACAGAACAGATACATGTCACACAGTTACTACTTTCATTATCTGCAGAACTCACATTAATGGTATCCAATCTTCAACACATCCAGTCGGAAATAATTGATGTGCTTACAGATACACATCATGGTAAAATCAGTCCACTGCTATTAACACCTGAGCAATTAAACATAGGAGATCAACAAAATCAAGGGCCATTTACCATCGTCACGCACATTACCTTTCACAGAAGACAATTTGACAGTTTTTTACAAGCTAATGAACGTAAAGTCAACAATTAAAAATCAGCATGTATTATTCTTAATACAACTACCACTGCTAGACAAGTACCAATTTGAATTGTTTAAAACAACACCGATACCGGTTGTAATAAACAAAACCATGATAATTATCAAAACTGAAGTGGAATATTTGGCAACAAACACTGTCCGAGATCAGTACATTCCATTTAATGATCATAAGTTACGGGAATGTTTTTTAACCAAGGATAATGTATATATTTGCTCTAATAAACAAACAAGATTGGGTATAGCATCATCGGTACATCCATGTGAAATTAATCTATTTAATGGTAACCAGTCAACAACATGAAATATAATAAAACTCCAAGAAAATATTGCATTGAAGTAATTACACAACCCTAACCAGTGGCTATACGCAACAAAATTTGAAACATTGATGTCAGCTAGTTGCGAGACCTACTTGAGTCAGTTTTCACTGATAGGATCCAGAATGCTTACATTTGGACCTACATGCGTCATTAAAAACGCAGAAGTGATCATACATGGCCATTATTTTATCTCCAGCACTGTGTCCACTTGATTTCCACGATTTGGAAATCTATCAGCAGTTGTACACATTGATGAGATGCAGAAAATCTTCAATACAATAACAAATGAAGGAGACACACAGATCAATGAACTCACAGCATTACAAAACCAGCTAACTAAGGAAAACTTGACGTATCTTCCCTCTAAAGTACGTTTAAACAGTATTCATCATCATACGATAAGCTATTTGGCGTTGTAAATTTCTATAACATATGTCAGCAACATACAATAAGCGAAAATTCAACACGCGGAAATGATATGCAGAATGCAGAATTACGTCAACAAAATTTGGACTTCACTGTGACCACAACCAAGGACAAGTTCAGTTGGCACTCAACGGCGGGGAGAATGTTTATGTATATATTTAGTTAATATTATTTAATATTTTTCTTGTTATGATATTTGGTTACATGTGTTTACAGTTTGAGCCAACACTGCGACCAGTCATTGACCAACGAGAAGTGCAATTTTGCATTATCAGCTTTTCTTGTTGGTCAATGCACTGAAGAAAGTGTGTTATGTTTTTGGCTTATAATTATGTCAGCACAGCGTAGGCAAATTCATTTATTTGTGAATTATGCATTAATATTTATTGTTAATTATGCATAATTTAATATTTTTTTTATATGAAATAGTTGTGTATAAATAGAGTAAATAATTTTAATAAAGTTCAGAAAGGAAAAGAAACGAAATACAAACCAATTATAATTATATCATTTCTTATTTTCTCGCATCGATAAGTTTGGGTTTCAAGTGCTCAAACTAATCAACACAAAAAATACAAGTAGTTTGGGTTACAAGTGCTCAAACTACTTTACACACAAAAATAGGCTACCAAGCTAACGCAGATTAAGGATCTGGATCTGGCTAATTGATATTTTTTTAATTGATGCTTGTGGTGTAGCGGCAAAGATTTTATGGGTAGCGCTATATCCAGACTGGTATACATCTAAACAAAATATGCGTCGTAAAATTTTTTTGAAAGAATTAGCTAAGTAACTATTTATGCCAAATAACCAAGAAAAAGTTTGTAAAATCTATCACGCAGTAATATAACAATTGTCAAAGAAGCTTTAAAATTTTCAACTACATCATCAAGTGTACCGTCACCATTGCCATTAGAAAAAGTTCATCGTAGATGTCAAATGTGTCCATATGAAAAGGAAAGTGCTTCTATGAAATGCTGTGAAATATGCAAGAAAAATATTTGTAACCAACATTCCCAAAAAACTATTATTCGTTTAAAATGTGTTAATAATTAGTAATATAATATTTTTTTTTACTTAACACGTCATATGTTAATATTGGATTTTATATCATTTTTTTTAGTTTTAATAAATATAGTAATAATATACAAGACGTTTAAAAAATATGCATTTTCAATTATACTGACCCTAAGTCACTGCGCAGTACTTCACGTTACTAACTATATGCGGTACAAATAGGGTTAAATTTCCTTATTTCTATTTTTATTAAGTATATTATAGTTACGAGTATTTCAAAATTTATGATTTAAAAAAAAAATATGCATTAAAAAAAAAGAACTCTAGAAAATATATATTCAAAAGAATAGAGATGACTTTCTACTAATCTGTGTACTAACCTGTGTTGTATTCCTATTTTCTTATTTACCTAAGAGAATTTGATAAGGACATATATTTGTTAGAGAATTTATTTAAATGTTGCAAGGAATTGTTTCGTACATAGTCGACATGATACCATCTGTCGTGACTTAGTATTTCAATGCTATTCCTTCGTTTGGATATTTCTGTCATAGAAAGTATACTTATATATACTACTATTAGGAATTATTTTGAGCACAGTCGACGTGAGACCACCTTTTGAGACTTAGTATTTCAATGCAATTATTTCCTCGATTAGATATATCTGTTATAGAAAATATCCTTATATATATCAATATTATTAATTATTTCGAGCACACTCGACGTTAGGCCATCTGTCGTGCCTTGATAATTCTATATTATTATATTTTTGTACACCAAGTGCTTAGCTTAACTTGATATTCTGAGAAGTATGTGCCTTAGAAGTTACATTGCAAGTCACCATCATAAGAAAAGTGCGCGTCTTAAATACCCATCAGCCGAGCTTTTTGTGTAGCGTTTCAATTTTGTTTCCTGCTGGTTTGGCGATCTTTGTTTACTTTTTCGTTTGATAGTTTTGCTATCTCATCTGGCATGCGGTACTCATTATGCATTCCTACTTTACTTTGCACTCTCCTCTTACCATCTTCGAATTACTTCTGCGGAGAAAATTTTGACAATTCTTGCTTGTTCTTTTTGTGTTCTGTTTTGATTTTTACTATCATGTTCTAACGAAACATATTTGATTTCTTCTGTTAAAAAAATAAAATTAAATGAATATAAAGTAGATTTTGTAAGTATTTTATTTGTTTTATACATAAGATTCTTTATTTTAGAAACATTCAATTATTTTCAATATTTTCAGAATACAAAAATTCAATATGTTGCGGCTTATGCACATGCGGGGTGTATTTTCTTTTTGTTTTTGGTAAGTTGGTGCATTTAATTGTTTTTGATAAAATTTAATAAATTCAAAATTATTTTTTAAACTCTTTCAGATATTTTTCTTATGTAGGAGGAGATTCGCTCATGAATTTCCATCCTTACATTTCTCTTCTTCTTCCGAAATGAAAAACTAGTGCTTACGGAAGGCACTGCTGCTTTGCTCTGTTGACTAATAAGCACCAGATATACTACGCTGTTCACCGTGCAACGAAATGTACTACGCTTATTGCGCTTATGTTTTGACTGTACATCGCGTATCTCAGCTTCCAATTCTGCTGGCCATGTAGTGCTCTTGATTTTCGCTAATTTATCGTTCTGGCTCATTGAAAATATCGCAATCGTATTACCATACATAATTTGTGTACCGTGTGTTACCGTATTTGTTACATCTTGTTGTAGTGTTGGCGATGTGTCTGTCATTGCCTCCATCTGTTGCCGATCACAGTCAAGTTCGATGATATATTCATGTATATCGTGGCACGGCGTTTTAATTGGTTCCCAGAAAAAGAATTGTCCAAAATTTTCCTAATATTGCGCTATAGGTAATTGCGACATTATTTATTTGAACATCTTCTAATTGGACTAGCAGCACTTTCTTTAAACGCCAACCACTGGCTTTGGGGATTGCTGCGCGATCTGTCGGTGTAATTTTTGGTAAGACTTTAATATCACTGATTTTTTAATTGTGGCCAGTTTTCTCCTTTTTGCTTTAAGCTTCTTTTTTTATTACTTTAGATTTATTCGCCACTTTGTGGTTTACACTTTTAATTTGGACTTTGTGTTCAATCGTTGGGAAATATTTTGTTCATGGCTTCCGTTCTTGCAGTTGATCATGTTGGTGTCGAAATTTAATAATGAATGCTTCAAATTTTTTTTGATTGCTGACTCATGTTGACAGTATTTATTAACCTTTGTAACTATTTGCATTATCTGAGTAAGTTCCTTTGTATACTTTAAGAGATATCAGTTTAGTTTTGTTTTACCGTAAATTTTTGATCCGTTGGCTCCGTTATCCTTTATATGTTAATAAGTTTCATAGTGTACCCTACAGTCGGTATTGTGAATGTTGACATATATATTTGTTAATATATATATATTTTATAATTTTTTAAATTCCATAATATACTTTTCAATCCGAAATGTTTAATATATCACTTTGTCCGTTCCTGTAGACTTTAGGCTTACTATCACTTATTAAAATCTGTTTTGTTTTTTAAGAATGTTAACTTTTATTTCGTGCGTTATTTTTTAGTATAATTCTATACGTATTTCGGCAAATTCGCTTTTGCCTTCATCAGGAGGATTCCTAATATTAAAAACATCTATGCAACTTACAAGCTATTTATACTTATTACAGGTCTTATAATTTAAATCTAATTGGTAGGGTTATTGTTGTTTTTGTCCTTGAGGGTGTTAGGTAAAAAATGGTGGGATGGGTTAGTTTTTGTTGTTCAGGCTTAATCATGCGCAGGTAGTTCGGTCAACTGGTTGGATTTGTTTTTTGGGATGTATTTGAAAAGCCATGATGATACGTTTCCCTTATCGCCGTTGAGTAACGGTGTTGCCTGATGTTTGTGTATTTCGATGCTCTCTGCCGTTTCTAATTTCCAGGTATCCCTTACGTTTTTAATTATTTGGGCATTCTCTTTGTTGATGTGGTGTTTTTCCGTTATTATATGTCTGGCGACATTTGATTTTATGTGAGGGTTTATTTTTTTCAGTGCTTCCCTCGCTTCTTTTAGGTGTTCTTCGAGCCTTACCGATAAGGGTCTTTTTGTTTGTCCGATGTACACTTTGTTGCAGGAGCCGCAGTTGATCTTGTATACCCCGCATTTTTCTAAGGAGTCGATTGGGTCTTTTGTGGATGGTAATAAACTTTCGAGTTGGTGTGGTCTACTGGAGTAAACTAGGTCGATATTGAATTTTTTCAATTTGGTTTTAAGACCTTTGGAGACGGTGTTGTTATACACTACGGCGACCCTTCTTTGTTTTGGCTTCTCTGTTGTTAAGGTCGTCATGTTTCTGGAATATAGTTGCCTGCGTTTCTTTATTATAATTCTGTCGATGGTGTTGTGGGAGTATCCGTTGATGTCCGCTATTTCCTTGATGTGTGTGGTTTCCTCATTGATAGCTGCTTGTGTAAGGGGTAATGTTAGCATTCTGTGTATCATATGGTGGAAGGCTGCCATTTTGTGTTGGAACGAATGGTTTGAGTTGTTGGGTATGACACGTTTGGTACTCGTTGGTTTCCTATAGATACTGAATTCGAAAGCGCCATTTTTGTGTTGTATCAGTAGGTCTAAGAATGGTAGGTATCCCTTGTTTTCTCGTTCGTGTGTGAACTCAATGTTTCCATGTGCATTGTTGAGATTCTCCAAAGTTTCTTGTATTCTGTTTTTCTTTACGATCGCGAATACATCATCTACGTATCTGATCCATACCCTTGGTAGAATTTCGTTTTCTTTTAATTTGGATTCCAGTCTACTCATGAACAATTCGCTTAATAGTGATGATAGGGGGTTACCCATTGGAGCCCCTTTTGTTTGTTTGAAGAACCTGCCTCTGAAGGTAAAGTAATTTTCTTCCATGCAGAGTTGTGCTAGTTGGATGTATTTCATTGTTTTAACTTTGTCTGTTTTCTTTTTGAGGAGTTCTTCCTCAAGGATCCTTATTGCTTCTTTTACGTTAACGCTTGGGTATAACGCCTTGACGTCGAATGACACCATTTCTTCATCTCCTGTAATGTTTTCCCGTTTTAATTTTTCTGCGAATTCATTGGAGTTCTTGACTGAAAAATTGTGTGGGCTGCATAGGATGTTGGTTAGTTCTTTCACTAACCATTTCGCGATGCGTTGGCATGGGGATCTGTCTGCTGTTATGATTTCCCTCATTTCCTTTCCGGGTTTGTGAATTTTAGGTAAAGCTTTGAATCGTGGTAGTGAGGGTGCCGGTTCATGTACATCGGACAAACAAAAAGACCCTTATCGGTAAGGCTCGAAGAACACCTAAAAGAAGCGAGGGAAGCACTGAAAAAAATAAACCCTCACATAAAATCAAATGTCGCCAGACATATAATAACGGAAAAACACCACATCAACAAAGAGAATGCCCAAATAATTAAAAACGTAAGGGATACCTGGAAATTAGAAACGGCAGAGAGCATCGAAATACACAAACATCAGGCAACACCGTTACTCAATGGCGATAAGGGAAACGTATCATCATGGCTTTTCAAATACATCCCAAAAAACAAATCCAACCAGTTGACCGAACTACCTGCGCATGATTAAGCCTGAACAACAAAAACTAACCCATCCCACCATTTTTTACCTAACACCCTCAAGGACAAAAACAACAATAACCCTACCAATTAGATTTAAATTATAAGACCTGTAATAAGTATAAATAGCTTGTAAGTTGCATAGATGTTTTTAATATTAGGAATCCTCCTGATGAAGGCAAAAGCGAATTTGCCGAAATACGTATAGAATTATACTAAAAAATAACGCACGAAATAAAAGTTAACATTCTTAAAAAAACAAAACAGATTTTAATAAAAATTTCGATGTAACTACTCAAAAAATTAATAACAAAATTATTACTATCACTGGTGATAGAAAGTGTTGCAGTAACCAGGTATGCTGCGATATACTTAGTTGAATTTAAACTAGCAGTATTAAATGAAAGGTTTATTTCCAAAACCATCTCGTCCCATTGCTGGTGTTCACCTTGAGCCATCAATATTTTAATAGTACGATTTGCGCGTTCTATTGGAGTTTCCTGCGGGGTATATGGAACTGTCAACTGGTATTTGATACCCATCTTGGATAGCCATTTTTGAAAGAATTGCTGATAAATTGAGGTCCATTATCTGTGATGATATCTTTTGGGGCTGTTGTGTCGCACAACGACTTTATTTATTTCAAATTTTTCTCTTAAAAATAAAAAAATATTTATATTGCTACTGCTGTTGTTGTTGCTGTTGTTGATGTCGTTGTTACTGTTGTTGATGTTGCTGCTGATGGACTCAGTATCACTTTTTATTGTTCTATATCTTTGCAGTGATTTTCTCTTTTTTTCTATGACTTTTTACTTTTTTGTTATTTTTGTAATTTGTTCCTTTGAATTAAATTAATTTAACATGTATAACTCGATTTAATAAATAAGTAATTGCCATTAGATTATTTATTTTATACAATTATATGGTTCGAATTTATTGTTCAACACACTTCACCATTTGTAATTGTTTCTTTAAATTAAGTTAACTTAACATGCATGACCCGATTTAAAAAATAAGTAATTGCCATTAGAACATTTGTTTAATACAATTTTATGGTTCGTGTTTATTCTTCTTCTACCCGTGAAGATTTAATTAGTGGTTGTAGAGCCCAACAGCTCTACAGACCTCAAGCTCATCCACAGAACACAACTGACCCTTTAGACTATTGTTTACCGTCTTGTAAACAAAAAGTCTAAAGGTCTTACCTATGCTAGATGCCGACATTTCAAGGTGCCCCAAATTACTTTAATTATTATTTAATAGTTTTTGCGTAATTCGCAAAAACGTTAATAACTTAGGTTGCACTCGATATTTTTGCGACTTTCGATTATTTATTTTCAATGTCGCTTTCAGCTTGACACAATTAACAAAAAACCGAAAACCAGCATTTCTTACCGTCAAGCTGACCTTGGTTACTGCAATTGTGCAAGCTGCAAACGACACTGCTCACTTTTAGGCATGCCTTATGTTGGATTATAAATTAGGACGTTATTCATAGGTTGAGCGTTGTGACTCACAGCATTCCTTTCCCCTATGAAGAACATTGTGGCACGAAATGTTATTTAAAATATGGGCACCCGTGAAAAATTACATCAAGCATAGGTTTACAATTATTGAAATATTTTATTATCTATTATATACATATATATTGAGTTTGGATTGGCAACCCTATTGAATGACATCTAATAAGTGCGCGCGCTGAAAAGTTTAATGAAAAATTTAAGTTGTATCGTGAGAAACTAATGACAATTGGTTGATTACTGAAAATAAACGTTTGTGTAATTACTACGCGTTGGAATGTTGTGCAGAAATTTGATAATAATATAATTTTATTTATTGAGACTTCAGTGGACAAAGTAACGTTGTATTTAACCATAGTAAAAAACCAAATATACACAAAAGTGCTTACGATCAGTGGAACTTAAAATTATATTCAGCGTTAAGCTCGATACAAAATTATAGAAAATATACCAAGTATAAAGCTCTGAGTGGTTCTTGTCTGTGCTGTCGGGTTTGTGTATCAAACCGAATTTTATGCTTTCAAAGAAAACACAAGCAGAATTTAAAAAATTAAAAAATTAACTTTTCAGTTATATCATAATATTAAATAAAACATATATATATAAAATGCCAGTTGAAAAAACGCCACGAGTAAATCGGACCTGTGCACACCGAATAGGCATTCACAGAGGCAAGAAAAACGTATGCGATCTGAGCTTTCGCCAGACTTATCGCTCGGTGATGTTATGCTGGCTATTCAACAAATGACGGATAAATTCGAATCGAATATTGCAGGCTTGAGTAACAACTTTGATTCCCAAATAGCTACGCTAGCATCAAAGAGTGACATAGGCGAACTTAAAGAACAGATAGGCAACGTGTCTGTGAAAATGGAAAAATTGGAGAACGAGAACCAAAGGCTAAAACTAGAATTAGAACAATTAAGAAACGATAGAGATGAGGACAGGAGGGAGATTGAAAGACTTGTCGAACAAAGTAAAAGTCGTAATGTACTATTGAAAGGTTTACTAAAAGATAAAGCAAAAAAAAGTGATGTGGAGGCAATTTTCCGAGATAAAATGGCTATGACAAGTATTAAAGTTCGAGACACAAAAGTAATATTTGAAAAGAAAAATAAAGTGAGTGTAATTGCAGAATTGGAAACATCAGAAACGGCAAAAGATGTCTTAAAGAATGGTAAAAAACTGCATGGCACTCCGATTTATATTGAAAAGGACTTGAGCTTGACTAAACAGGAAAATAAATCAGCTTTATTACAGCTGAAAAGAGATCTTGAAGCCATCAGAAAGACTCAAAAAATTTATGTTAAAAATGACAGTATAAATATATCAGGAAAATGGATGCACTTTGATAAAAACAAGAAACTAAAGTGCAAAGATGGTGACGCTGTTGAGCAATTAAAGCAATTGTATGGTGAGATTGAAGTGGAAGAAGTGCTCGAGAAAAACAAGCTTTTTAAAAAAATAAATCAGCCAAAAAACTGTTAGTAAAAAAGGAAATCGTTAAAGATGCCAAACAAAAAATTGAAAAAAATGCAAATGCCGCCAGGTCAGACACTAAATTAGCATATCAATTTAAAATATTATCGTATAATGTAGCTGGTTTAGCAAATAAGTATAAGTTTATAGAATTTATGAAGTATGTTAAAAAATTCGATATATTTGTATTATTTGAAACATTTTTAGTAAGTAAGACATATTATATTGAAAACACATTTATAGAATACAATCTTCATTGGGTGCCTGCAACAAGAACAACAAATAGAGGTCGAGCCAGTGGAGGAAAATTGTATGGTGTACGAAAGCAATTGCAATTTTGCGGTACAGTGGTGTTCAAGCACATTATGAACTCAACAATAATCGAGATAACCACTAATAATCAAAAGTTATGTTTAATCCCAGTTTACCTAAATTGCAATAACTGGCTAAATGATCTCAATAACTTATGTGAAATATTAGTGGAAGCTCAAAACAGTTAAAAAAGGTGGTGATATAGCTGATTTAGAGAAATACAAAAATGAAAACAGAGAATACAAAAAGCTGTGTGATGAGAAAAGGAAGTCATATTTCAATGAAATGGCAATGTCGATATCCCAAGCAGCTGATAGTAAATCATTTTGGAGTGGAGTTAAAAAAATAAATCGTGCAGATTACATAAAAGGAATTAAAGTGGACGCCGAAGCTTTGGCGGCACATTTTAAAAACCAGTTAAATAGCAATATAGTAAGCAAGTCTTTCAGTTATGCCCTGCCGTATGTAATAAATGAAGCGTTAGATGCTCCAATAAAGATTGAAGAGGTCTATGCAGTGCTCCAGAATTTAAAAAATAACAAAGCCGCAGGTGAAAACAGAATTCCAGCTGAGTTTTTAAAATATGCCACGTCACAATTTATAGAGCATATGGCTGAATCATACAATTATATATTTGAAAATGCAGCCCCACCTGATAGTTACAAAAAAGCCATAACATTTCCCCTATTTAAAAAAGGTGACCCAAAAAATGTAGCAAATTATAGAGGAATAGCGTTTCTTAATACATCAGCTAAAGTCTTTACAACACTCTTGTATAACAGAATTAAAAATTGGGTTGATCAAAACAACATATTAAGCGAATTTCAAGCTGGATTTCGAAAAGGTTACTCCACGGAAGATAATATTTTCGTCATCACTAGTGTAGCGCAAGAGTTTATTGCAAAAAGCAAGAAGTTATATGTTTTTTACGTAGATCTTAAAGCTGCTTTCGATACAATACAAAGAAACGTACTATTTTACAAACTAAGCCAGCTGGGTTTTTCAACAAAAATTTTGAAAATACTGCAAAGTCTATACTGCAAGAATGAGTCAACAGTATGGGACGGAAGAAGTACATCGAGATGATTCCAAACGTGTACCGGAGTGAGACAAGGTTGTGTCTTAAGCTCTATATTGTTTGCACTGTTCGTTGATGACTTAAGTAAATTTCTTTCTGGTGGTGTTACGATTGCCAATATGTGCCTAAAAGTACTATTATATGCTGATGATATTGTGTTGTTTGCAGATTCTCCAATAATGTTACAAAATATGATAGATGAATTAAATAGATATTGCAACTTATTGGGACTATCTATAAATACAGACAAATCAAAAGTGATGGTATTTAGGAAACATGCTAGAAGATTGAGAAATGATGAAAAATGGTACCTTAACGATGATCAATTAGAAGTGGTTAATAATTATAAATATTTAGGAATAAATATGAAATATAACGCAAAATTCGATAACCACTTGAACGAGAAGTTAAAGGAAGCTAAATTGGCTATTAATTGTACCTGGATAAATGTCTTAGGAAATCCGAAAGTGTCACTGCCCGTAAAATACAAAGTTTTTGAAGCCACAGTTAAGTCAGTTCTATATTATGCAGCGCAAATCTGGGGTGTTGATAAATATGACGCAGTAGAAAAATTGCAGACATTTTATATAAAGGGAACATTTCGTTTGCCGAAAAATACCCCAAATTATATGGTGCATTTAGAAACTGGTCTACCGACGCTATATACCCAAACATTAAAATTGCATTTTGATTACATCAATCGTGTTAGGAATTTGCCAGACAATAGGATTCAAAAAACATTAGCGCAGTACCTAATAAATGAAAAAACATTATTTTTTGAAAAATGGTCAAATCTGGCATCCGAGTTAAATATAACTAATGATTTGAGTATTAATGAAAACTGGAAAATGTGGCAAAAAAATATAATAACGAAACTAAGTATTGAAGAACGTAGAAATTTTGTAGAAACGGCAAGAAACAGTATATCGAGAGATGCATATAGTAAGTTGAATTATGATCTAGGTGTCAATAATTACTTTCACGAGCAATATGACCTAGAAACAATAAGGACAATCTTCAAAACCCGCGGCGAGCTCCTACGATTGTGCTACGTACCGCATGAAAGTCTAGACACGCTGTGCACGATATGCAACCTTAAATTGAAAGGCGATGTTATACACTTAGTAGGTGAATGCCCAATTTTTAAAGAACATAGATTGCTGTACTTCGGTAAACCCGCGCTCGATGTCAATGAAACCATACGGTTACTGAATGGCCCCAACTGGAGATTGTTAACGGCATTTATTAAAACTATATTTAAATATAGGCAAAATATTATTAATGAAGACTTTTAAATTAACTTATATAAAATCTATTATTTTTGTTAAAGTAATTTAATTTAATTTTTATGTTGTATTGAGCTTATAAGCAAGAATACCTATTTAATATTTCTAAAAATTGGATTAATTAGTTATTAGTTAATTAGCTATTAGATTAATCTAAACTTCCGGCAGACGGCTAAAATGCCATAGCTGTAAGCTTTATGTATATTTATTATAATTATATGTATTATAATTATTATATAACTTCGATGTAATATAATAACTTTAAAATGAAGTAAAAATAAAGCTACTACTACTACAACTACTACATATATATTATATACAGTACTCTTTTATTTTATTTTCTTCACATCATAAAACTCTTAATTAAAACCAAAAAAAAAATCAAAAGCGATGTGTGTTAGAGAAATACAATTCACACTTTTAATATACTTTTTTTTTTGTTGAAATTTTAAATAATAAATTTTCTTTATTAATATTTTCCAACCTTTATTTCCTTTTTCTTTTCCAAAACTATTGAGTACATTTTCTTCTTTAATGAGCCTTTCTATTGACAACAAAACTAAAAATGAAAATTTTCCCTCGATCTCCAAAAACTATAAATTACATGGTTCGAGAACTAATACAATATAAAAACGTCAATTTTATTATTTACCTTAAAAAATAATTAAATCATATATCCAAGTTTATCATATTTGTAAGAATTTTCGGATGCTAATGAAATTTTCCTGATTATTTTGTTATGCCCTTTGGAGTACGTGAATTTTTCTATTTTTGCAAATGAATAAAAACTGTCTAATTCTTACCTCATTCCCAAAAACTCTTACAAGACCTACTACTCTTAAACGCATTGTCATAATTCCCTTTATTATCTAATCCGTTAATTTTAAATCTATCTCCTATTTAACTTATTTTCTCATTTTCACTATTAAAATATCTTCATTAATATTTACCATATCTATTCACCAAAAATATCTATTTTTCATTTGCTGCCCTTAAGGCACCGTAGTATTCCCTGGTCTTTTCTCAGACAACTCATTGTTCCGTAGGTTTACATGAAACACAACTTATAATACCTAAAACTCCCTACTAGTTCATCTCCCGTTTTTACAAAATTTAACCCAACTTGGAAATACTTTACTCTACCTAATTCCAAAAAATGGATTACATTTTGAACCCTACATACAAGTTAACAAAATAAATTTCAACACAAATCGCCACTCTTCCATAGGTCCGCGAACTCCTTCTGAAATCAAAACAACCCTATCATTGTAACAAACTCAATAGTATGGAAAGAATTTTTACCAAATTACATATAAAAAAAATATTACGTATTTTACAATAAAAATATATTAAATTATAATAATTAATTGTTTAACATTTCTTATTTTTCATCTCTTATTTTTCTAGTATGTAAAAATCCTTTTAAATCTTAAAATTGGAAAATTCCTAATTACTTTTTATTTATTATTATTTTTTTCTTCTTTTTCCTTTTTAAAATGAAAAAAAAAATTACATCAAGCATAGTGGCTCGTTTATGTAACTCGTTCGAGTTAAACTCGAACGAATTCTTTCGAAAAGTTCTCACTTGCTTTTTGTCACTTCTTTCGAGTTTGCTGTTTATGTAGCATGAAAAATTCAACACACGAGAACGTTATGGTGTGATGAGAGAAACTAATGAAAATGGAACGTTTTTTTCCATTTAAAAGACAATTTAAAAAGTTTGCTTAATGTTTGCGATAAGATATTCAAAATTATTTGAAAATCATGAATAAATAAATATTGCCTCTTGTTCAGAATTAAAAATGGAATATCTTGCTGTTTTAACTGCAGTGGTACATGACAGCAGAAATATGCTTCGCATTCATCGAAGGCATTTACGTGATTCAACTGACCCATTTCATTTGCCAGAAGCGCGTTTTGTCGAGCTATTTCGCTTTAATAAGGAAGTAACTCTACGTCTTTTAGAAGAAATATGTCCGTTTATGAGGATTGGGGTCAGAAACACCTATATACCGAATCATATAAGGCTAACTGCTGCGCTGCATTTTTATGCAACAGGGTCGTTTTTACGCGACATAGGACAGGACTTTGTGTGTCCAATGAGCAAGTCAACATTATGTTTGGTAATAAAAGAAGTGACTTTTATTATTCAGGATAAATTGATGCAGAAGTACATAAGATTTCCCACTTCTGCAGATGAACAGAATATTGTTAAACAAAGGTAACAAATTTGTGTTATAGATGTATTTTAGTAATTGATTGTGTCACACAGATTCTTCAATGCGACAGGCTTTCCAGGGGTAATAGGTGCTGTTGATTGCACGCACATTAAAATAAAAAAACCTCATATAGAAGTGGAGCATTGTTACAGAAATAGAAAAGGTTATTTTTCAAAAAATGTGCAGCTCATTTGCGATTTTGATTTAAAAATCTTGGGATGCTATGCTCGTTATGGTGGAAGTACGCATGATGCCTTCATATGGGAGAACAGCGCAATCAAAAAGTTCCTAGAAGTCAATCACAGGCAAAATAATGACTCAATTTGGTTACTGGGTGATTCCGGATATCCTCTTCAACCATGGTTAATGACTCCTTTTAGAAATAGTGAAAATGCAAGCCAGCGAACGTTCAATGCAAAGCATATTAATGCTCGAAATTGCATTGAACGATTGAATGGAGTTCTTAAAAAGGTTTTTGCATGTTTGTCATTTGAACGTGGTCTGATGGTTAGTCCTGCTTATGCGGGATCTATAGTAAATGTCTGTTGTGTTCTGCATAATTATAGAAAAAACCATAACTTACCCATGCCCGAGGTACAAGAACACCAACAAACAGAAACCGATTCTTCAGATTTGTACAGCACTATTTCTGTTTTAAATGAAGGCCGAAGAGTACGGGAATCCATTACAAGGAATTATTTTCATTAATTTTTTCTTTAATTAATTAATATCATTTTTATTTTAATAATAATATCATAATTTAATATAGTATTTTAATTGAAAAACTTTATTTAAATTTGTTTTAATACTATTTTTATTATGTTATTAATAAAATTAATACTAAATAATACTAAAATAAATACTTAATTAATACTGAAATACTAAATAAATAATAATAATAATGTTATTAATAAAATTAATACTAAGTAATACTAAAATAAATACTAAAATACTAAATAAATAATAATAATAATGTTATTAATATAATTAATACTAAATAATACTAAAATAAATACTAAAATACTTAATTAATACTAAAATACTAAATAAATAATACATTATATATTTTTAAATTATAATAAAGATATATACATATTTTTTTTAATTTTTATTCCTTTTTGGTGTTGCAAATTAATGTATCCAACTTATTATCGATGCTTTTAAGTACTTTGAGCATCTCTTGTAGTGTTTCGTTCTGCCTATCGTTTTCATCAGCAATGAAACTCTTCACTCTCTCCAGTTCCGACAAGTACGTCTCATTTCTTGTCTTTTTAACTGTCGGTGGTATAGTTGGATCTGAATTTATTTGTAGTGTTGGTGTCGGAGAATCAAAGTTTTCATCTACAATTTCTACACTGTCCAAAAATTCTATGTCATACGAATCTGATTGCTAATACTGTAAAAGAAAATAGAAATTGTTGTTATTAATATATAAAACAAAAAACATGTCTTTTATTTACCGGAATGCCTGCTTCGGGAGTATTTTGATCCCCATCCACTGCATGCTCCGAAATCAACTTAATAACTTCTCTGTCAATTCCTTCAAGAGGTTTGGGCCCTTCACTATATGGTGGATTGCCTGTTTGTTGACAAAAACGCTTTGTTGCAGCTGCTTGCTTTTTCACTGAAAGCTTCCAGTCCGCCCAGCACTATAAGTAATAAGTAATTTTTTAATTTTGAATTTCACAGTGTTAAATAAATTGTATTTAATTAATTATAATAATAAAATAAATCTGCAAAGTACATAAAATTATAAGTAGAGTTTTTTGCATACATATGCTAAGCGTAACCACATCGAAATTGGTGCAGTAACGGTAAAATTTACAAAATGTTAGTATTATGTATTGCTAGACGTATTTCATTTATTTTGTTTAAGATGTATGTAAAATTAAATAAAATTAAATTATTTGTTAATTTAATTATAATAAAGCACTTGTATCAAAAATTTTAATTTATTCACTTTAACTTACTTTTTTCCATTGCTCTGGAGTTTTATTGCATCCTCCAGAAGCATTCAGTTCCTCCGCACAATTTTTCCAAAAAATTTCTGTCTTTTTACGACTATCGGGGCCTGCTGAAAATTGACCCCGAGCAATATAAACATTTTGTTTTAATAGGTCTAGTAATTTATATTTTTGTGTCTTCGACACACGACCGGACAAAATTTTTTTCTAAAAAATCATAAATAAAATTTACTTATCAATATTAATAATAATAATATATTTAATATTATATATAAATAAATATATAAATAAATATAAATTTATGTAAATATATAAGTACTTACATTACTCATTATGAATATATCAAAAAATAATTTTTTTAAAAAAATGAAATTGTTTTCACTATCACGTTGTATAACTTTGAATTCAAATTCAAAACTTCTCGCAAGCAATTTGACAGGTGACAATAACTCGAACGAAAAAAAGTGAGAAAACCATTCACCATAGTTACATAAACACTTCTAGTGAGTAATTGTTAAAAGTGAGAAAATCGTTCGAGAAAACGAAGTGAGAAAGTTACATAAACGAGCCACTATGCTTGATGTAATTTTTTTTTTTCATTTTAAAAAGGAAAAAGAAGAAAAAAATAATAATAAATAAAAAGTAATTAGGAATTTTCCAATTTTAAGATTTAAAAGGATTTTTACATACTAGAAAAATAAAAGATGAAAAATAAGAAATGTTAAACAATTAATTATTATAATTTAATATATTTTTATTGTAAAATACGTAATATTTTTTTTATATGTAATTTGGTAAAAATTCTTTCCATACTATTGAGTTTGTTACAATGATAGGGTTGTTTTGATTTCAGAAGGAGTTCGCGGACCTATGGAAGAGTGGCGATTTGTGTTGAAATTTATTTTGTTAACTTGTATGTAGGGTTCAAAATGTAATCCATTTTTTGGAATTAGGTAGAGTAAAGTATTTCCAAGTTGGGTTAAATTTTGTAAAAACGGGAGATGAACTAGTAGGGAGTTTTAGGTATTATAAGTTGTGTTTCATGTAAACCTACGGAACAATGAGTTGTCTGAGAAAAGACCAGGGAATACTACGGTGCCTTAAGGGCAGCAAATGAAAAATAGATATTTTTGGTGAATAGATATGGTAAATATTAATGAAGATATTTTAATAGTGAAAATGAGAAAATAAGTTAAATAGGAGATAGATTTAAAATTAACGGATTAGATAATAAAGGGAATTATGACAATGCGTTTAAGAGTAGTAGGTCTTGTAAGAGTTTTTGGGAATGAGGTAAGAATTAGACAGTTTTTATTCATTTGCAAAAATAGAAAAATTCACGTACTCCAAAGGGCATAACAAAATAATCAGGAAAATTTCATTAGCATCCGAAAATTCTTACAAATATGATAAACTTGGATATATGATTTAATTATTTTTTAAGGTAAATAATAAAATTGACGTTTTTATATTGTATTAGTTCTCGAACCATGTAATTTATAGTTTTTGGAGATCGAGGGAAAATTTTCATTTTTAGTTTTGTTGTCAATAGAAAGGCTCATTAAAGAAGAAAATGTACTCAATAGTTTTGGAAAAGAAAAAGGAAATAAAGGTTGGAAAATATTAATAAAGAAAATTTATTATTTAAAATTTCAACAAAAAAAAAAGTATATTAAAAGTGTGAATTGTATTTCTCTAACACACATCGCTTTTGATTTTTTTTTTGGTTTTAATTAAGAGTTTTATGATGTGAAGAAAATAAAATAAAAGAGTACTGTATATAATATATATGTAGTAGTAGTAGTAGTAGTAGCTTTATTTTTACTTCAATTTAAAGTTATTATATTACATCGAAGTTATATAATAATTATAATACATATAATTATAATAAATATACATAAAGCTTACAGCTATGGCATTTTAGCCGTCTGCCGGAAGTTTAGATTAATCTAATAGCTAATTAACTAATAACTAATTAATCCAATTTTTATAAATATTAAATAGGTATTCTTGCTTATGAGCTCAATACAACATAAAAATTAAATTAAATTACTTTAACAAAAATAATAGATTTTATATAAGTTAATTTAAAAGTCTTCATTAATAATATTTTGCCTATATTTAAATATAGTTTTAATAAATGCCGTTAACAATCTCCAGTTGGGGCCATTCAGTAACCGTATGGTTTCATTGACATCGAGCGCGGGTTTACCGAAGTACAGCAATCTATGTTCTTTAAAAATTGGGCATTCACCTACTAAGTGTATAACATCGCCTTTCAATTTAAGGTTGCATATCGTGCACAGCGTGTCTAGACTATCATGCGGTACGTAGCACAATCGTAGGAGCTCGCCGCGGGTTTTGAAGATTGTCCTTATTGTTTCTAGGTCATATTGCTCATGAAAGTAATTATTGACACCTAGATCATAATTCAACTTACTATATGCATCTCTCGATATACTGTTTCTTGCCGTTTCTACAAAATTTCTACGTTCTTCAATACTTAGTTTCGTTATTATATTTTTTTGCCACATTTTCCAGTTTTCATTAATACTCAAATCATTAGTTATATTTAACTCGGATGCCAGATTTGACCATTTTTCAAAAAATAATGTTTTTTCATTTATTAGGTACTGCGCTAATGTTTTTTGAATCCTATTGTCTGGAAAATTCCTAACACGATTGATGTAATCAAAATGCAATTTTAATGTTTGGGTATATAGCGTCGGTAGACCAGTTTCTAAATGCACCATATAATTTGGGGTATTTTTCGGCAAACGAAATGTTCTCTTTATATAAAATGTCTGCAATTTTTCTACTGCGTCATATTTATCAACACCCCAGATTTGCGCTGCATAATATAGAACTGACTTAACTGTGGCTTCAAAAACTTTGTATTTTACGGGCAGTGACACTTTCGGATTTCCTAAGACATTTATCCAGGTACAATTAATAGCCAATTTAGCTTCCTTTAACTTCTCGTTCAAGTGGTTATCGAATTTTGCGTTATATTTCATATTTATTCCTAAATATTTATAATTATTAACCACTTCTAATTGATCATCGTTAAGGTACCATTTTTCATCATTTCTCAATCTTCTAGCATGTTTCCTAAATACCATCACTTTTGATTTGTCTGTATTTATAGATAGTCCCAATAAGTTGCAATATCTATTTAATTCATCTATCATATTTTGTAACATTATTGGAGAATCTGCAAACAACACAATATCATCAGCATATAATAGTACTTTTAGGCACATATTGGCAATCGTAACACCACCAGAAAGAAATTTACTTAAGTCATCAACGAACAGTGCAAACAATATAGAGCTTAAGACACAACCTTGTCTCACTCCGGTACACGTTTGGAATCATCTCGATGTACTTCTTCCGTCCCATACTGTTGACTCATTCTTGCAGTATAGACTTTGCAGTATTTTCAAAATTTTTGTTGAAAAACCCAGCTGGCTTAGTTTGTAAAATAGTACGTTTCTTTGTATTGTATCGAAAGCAGCTTTAAGATCTACGTAAAAAACATATAACTTCTTGCTTTTTGCAATAAACTCTTGCGCTACACTAGTGATGACGAAAATATTATCTTCCGTGGAGTAACCTTTTCGAAATCCAGCTTGAAATTCGCTTAATATGTTGTTTTGATCAACCCAATTTTTAATTCTGTTATACAAGAGTGTTGTAAAGACTTTAGCTGATGTATTAAGAAACGCTATTCCTCTATAATTTGCTACATTTTTTGGGTCACCTTTTTTAAATAGGGGAAATGTTATGGCTTTTTTGTAACTATCAGGTGGGGCTGCATTTTCAAATATATAATTGTATGATTCAGCCATATGCTCTATAAATTGTGACGTGGCATATTTTAAAAACTCAGCTGGAATTCTGTTTTCACCTGCGGCTTTGTTATTTTTTAAATTCTGGAGC
>NC_051846.1:126108457-126114798 GCF_002237135.1 Teleopsis dalmanni | reverse complement strand
GTTTTATACCGGAACTTTTAACCCTTATACATGTGAATTTATTGTGCGCAACAGTGCGCCATTTTCATTATTCTGTTAATAATAGTGACCGGATGACAATATTTGAAAATGTTTGTTCGCAAGTCCCACACAACAAAGTTGGGATTTTTTTTGTCATGCATGTTTGTTAATAACTCAATTATGTATTATTCATTTCTTAATTTTATACCGAAGCTTTTTAAAACCCTTATCATGTGAATTTATGCAAGAGTTATATTATATATTTATTTCTAATATTATACATATATTCTGTCAATAAATTAGTGAATGCATGATATTTATAAAATGTGTTACGCAGTCCACATAACTAAATTTGAGAATTTTCTTGTCATGCATGTTTGTTAATAATTCAATTATGTATTATTCATTTTGTATGTTTTATTACCGCGAACTTTAAGACGTTATACATGTGAAATTTATTGTGCCAAACAGTGCGCCATTTCATTTATATTGTTAATAAATAGTGACGGAATGACATATTTTGAAATGTGTTACGCAGTCCACACAACTAAGTCGGAATATTTTTGTCACGCATGTTTGTTTATTAACTCAGTTATGTATTATTTCATTTTTAATGTATTACCGAACTTTTCTTAAACCCTTATACATTGTGGAATTGTTGTCGCCAACAGTGCTTCCTTTCATTATATTTGTTATTAAATAGTGACGGAATGACAAGTATTTGAAATTGCTTATGCAGCCACAAACAAGTTGAAATTATTTGTCATGCATGTTTGTTAATAACTCAATTATGTATTATTCATTTTTTAATGTTTTATACCGGAACTTTTTAAAACCGTTATACATGTGAAATTTATTGTGCGCAACAGTGCGCCATTTCATTATATTCTGTTAATAAATAGTGACGGAATGACATATTTTGAAATGTGTAACGCAGTTCACACAACAAAGTTGGGAATTATTTTTGTCATGCATGTTTGTTAATAACTCAATTATGTATTATTCATTTGGTAATGTTTTATACCGGAACTTTTTAAAACCCTTATACATGTGAAATTTATTGTGCGCAACAGTGCGCCATTTCATTATATTCTGTTAATAAATAGTGAAGGAATGACATATTTTGAAATGTGTTACGCGGTCCACACAACTAAGTTGAGAATTATTTTTGTCATGCATGTTTGTTAATAACTCAATTATGTATTATTCATTTTTTAATGTTTTATACCGGAACTTTTTAAAACCCTTATACATGTGAAATTTTTGTGCGCAACGGTTATATTATATATTATATTCTATATTATACATTATATTCTGTCAATAAATAGTGACGGAATGACATATTTTGAAATGTGTTACGCGGTCCACACAACTAAGTTGAGAATTATTTTTGTCATGCATGTTTGTTAATAACTCAATTATGTATTATTCATTTTTTAATGTTTTATACCGGAACTTTTTAAGATCGTTATACATGTGAAATTTATTGTGCGCAACAGTGCGCCAGTTCATTATATTCTGTTAATAAATAGTGACGGAATGACATATTTTGAAATGTGTTACGCAGTCCACACAACAAAGTTGGGAATTATTTTTGTCATGCATGTTTGTTAATTATGTATTATTCATTTGTTAATGTTTTATAACGCAACTTTTTAAAACCCTTATACATGTGAAATTTATTGTGCGCAACAGTGCGCCATTTCATTATATTCTGTTAATAAATAGTGAAGGAATGACATATTTTGAAAAGTGTTACGCAGTCCACACAACAAAGTTGGGAATTATTTTTGTAATGCATGTTTGTTAATAACTCAATTATGTATTATTCATTTTTTAATGTTTTATACCAAACCTTTTTAAAACCCTTATACATGTGAAATTTATTGTGCGCAACAGTTATATTATATATTATATTCTATATTACACATTATATTCTGTCAATAAATAGTGAAGGAATGACATGTTTTGAAATGTGTTACGCAGTCCACACAACTAAATTGAGAATTGTTCTTGTCATGCATGTTTGTTAATAACTCAATTATGTATTATTCATTTTTTAATGTTTTATACCGGAACTTTTTAAAACCCTTATACATGTGAAATTTATTGTGCGCAACAGTTAAATTGTATATTATATTCTATATTATACATTATATTCTGTCAATAAATAGTGAAGGAATGACATGTTTTGAAATGTGTTACGCAGTCCACACAACTAAGTTGTGAATTATTTTTGTCATGCATGTTTGTTAATAACTCAATTATGTATTATTCATTTTTTAATGTTTTATACCGGAACTTTTTAAAACCCTTATACATGTGAAATTTATTGTGCGCAACAGTGCGCCATTTCATTATATTCTGTTATTAAATAGTGACGGAATGACATATTTTAAAATGTGTTACGCGGTCCACACAACAAAGTTGAGAATTATTTTTGTCAAGCATGTTTGTTAATAACTCAATTATGTATTATTCATTTTTTAATGTTTTATACCGGAGCTTTTTAAAACCCTTATACATGTGAAATTTATTGTGCGCAACAGTGCGCCATTTCATTATATTCTGTTAATAAATAGTGACGGAATGACATATTTTGAAATGTGTTACGCGGTCCACACAACAAAGTTGGGAATAATTTTTGTCATGCATGTTTGTTAATAACTGAATTATGTATTATTCATTTTTTAATGTTTTATACCGGAACTTTTTAAAACCCTTATACATGTGAAATTTATTGTGCGCAACAGTTATATTATATATTATATTCTATATTATACATTATATTCCGTCAATAAATAGTGAAGGAATGACATATTTCGAAATGTGTTACGCGGTCCACACAACTAAGTTGGGAATTAATTTTGTCATGCATGTTTGTTAATAACTCAATTATGTATTATTCATTTGTTAATGTTTTATACCGGAACTTTTTAAAACCCTTATACATGTGAAATTTATTGTGCGCAACAGTGCGCCATTTCATTATATTCTGTTAATAAATAGTGAATGCATGATATGTTTTGAAATGTGTTACGCAGTCCACACAACAAAGTTGGTAATTATTTTTGTCATGCATGTTTGTTAATTATGTATTATTCATTTTTTAATGTTTTATACCGGAACTTTTTAAAACCCTTATACATGTGAAATTTATTGTGCGCAACAGTGCGCCATTTCATTATATTCTGTTAATAAATAGTGACGGAATGACATATTTTGAAATGTGTTACGCGGTCCACACAACTAAGTTGAGAATTATTTTTGTCATGCATATTTGTTAATAACTCAATTATGTATTATTCATTTTTTATGTTTAACTTTTTAAAACCCTTATGTATGTGAAATTTATTGTGCGCAACAGTGCGCCATTTCATTATATTCTGTTAATAAATAGTGACGGAATGACATATTTTGAAATGTGTTACGCAGTCCACACAACAAAATTGAGAATTATTTTTGTCATGCATGTTTGTTAATAACTCAATTATGTATTATTCATTTTTTCATGTTTTATACCGGAATTTTTTAAAACCCTTATACATGAAAATTTATTGTGCGCAACAGTGCGCCATTTCGATATATTTTGTCAATAAGTAGTGACGGAATGACATATTTTGAAATGTGTTACGCAGTCCACACAACTAAATTGAGAATTATTTCTGTCATGCATGTTTGTTAATAACTCAATTATGTATTATTCATTTTTTAATGTTTTATACCGGAACTTTTTAAAACCCTTATACATGTGAAATTTATTGTGCGCAACAGTGCACCATTTCATTATATTCTGTTAATAAATAGTGACGGAATGACATATTTTGAAAAGTGTTACGCAGTCCACACAACTAAGTTGAGAATTATTTTTGTCATGCATGTTTGTTAATAACTCAATTATGTATTATTAATGTTTTAATGTTTAGTACCGGAACTTTTTAAAACCCTTATATATGTGAAATTTATTGTGCGCAACAGTGCGCCATTTCGTTGTATTCTGTTAATAAATAATGACGGAATGACATATTTTGAAATGTGTTACGCAGTCCACACAACTAAATTGAGAATTATTTTTGTCATGCATATTTGTTAATAACTCAATTATGTATTATTCGTTTTTTAATGTTTTATACCGGAACTGTTTAAAACCCTTATACATGTGAAAACTATTGTGTGCCACAGTGCGCCATTTCATTATATTCTGTTAATAAATAGTGACGGAATGAGATATTTTGAAATGTGTTACGCAGTTCACACAACTAAGTTGAGAATTATTTTTGTCATGCAAGTTTGTTAATAACTCAATTATATATTATTCATTTTTTAATGTTTTACACCGGAACTTTTTAAAACCCTTATACATGTGAAATTTACTGTGCGCAACAGTGCGCCATTTCATTATATTCTGTCAATAAATAGTGACGGAATGACATATATTGAAATGTGTTACGCAATCCACACAACAAAGTTGGGAATTATTTTTGTAATGCATGTTTGTTAATAACTCAATTATGTATTATTCATTTCTTAATGGTTTATACCGGAACTTCTTAAAACCCTTACACATGTGAAACTTTTTGTGCGCAAGAGTGCGCCATTTCATTATATTCTGTCAATAAATTGTGACGGAATGACATATTTTGAAATGTGTTACGCAGTCCACACAACAAAGTTGGGAATTATTTTTGTCATGCATGTTTGTTAATAACTCAATTATGTATTATTCATTTTTTGATGTTTTATACCGGAACTTTTTAAAACCCTTACACATGTGAAATTTATTGTGCGCAACAGTGCGCCATTTCATTATATTCTGTTAATAAATAGTGACGGAATGACATATTTTGAAATGTGTTACGGAGTCCACACAACAAAGTTGGGAATTATTTTTGTCATGCATGTTTGTTAATAACTCAATTATGTTTTATTCGTTTTTTAATGTTTTATACTGGAACTTTTTAAAACCCTTACACATGTGAAAATTATTGTGCGCAAGAGTGCGCGATTTCATTATATTCTGTTAATAAATTGTGACGGAATGACATATTTTGAATTGTGTTACGCAGTCCACACAACAAAGTTGGGAATTATTTTTGTGATGCATGTTTGTTAATAACTCAATTATGTATTATTCATTTTTTGATGTTTTATACCGGAACTTTTTAAAACCCTTACACATGTGAAACTTATTGTGCGCAACAGTGCGCCATTTCACTATATTCTGTCAATAAAAAGTGACGGAATGACATATTTTGAAATGTGTTACGCAGTCCACACAACTAATTTGGGAATTATTTTTGTCAAGCGTGTTTGTTAATTACTCACTTATGTATTATTCATTTTTTAATGTTTTATACCGGAACTTTTTAAGACCCTTATACATGAAAATTTATTGTGCGCAACAGTGCGCCATTTCATTATATTCTGTTAATAAATAGTGACGGAATGACATATTTTGAAATGTGTTACGCAGTCCACACAACAAAGTTGGGAATTATTTTTGTCATGCATTTTTGTTAATAACTCAATTATGTATTATTCAATTTTTTTTTTACCGAACCTTTAAAGCGCTTTTATCATGGAATTTATTGTGTCATGCGCCATTTATATTATTCTGTCAATAAATAGTGACGGAATGACATATTTTGAAATGTGTTACGCGGTCCACACAACTAAGTTGAGAATTATTTTTGTCATGCATGTTTGTTAATAACTCAATTATGTATTATTCATTTTTTAATGTTTTATACCGGAACTTTTTAAGATCGTTATACATGTGAAATTTATTGTGCGCAACAGTGCGCCAGTTCATTATATTCTGTTAATAAATAGTGACGGAATGACATATTTTGAAATGTGTTACGCAGTCCACACAACAAAGTTGGGAATTATTTTTGTCATGCATGTTTGTTAATTATGTATTATTCATTTGTTAATGTTTTATACCGGAACTTTTTAAAACCCTTATACATGTGAAATTTATTGTGCGCAACAGTGCGCCATTTCATTATATTCTGTTAATAAATAGTGAAGGAATGACATATTTTGAAATGTGTTACGCAGTCCACACAACTAAGTTGAGAATTATTTTTGTCATGCATGTTTGTTAATAACTCAATTATGTATTATTCATTTTTTAATGTTTTATACCGAACTTTTTAAAACCCTTATACATGTGAAATTTTTGTGCGCAACGGTTATATTATATATTATATTCTATATTATACATTATATTCTGTCAATAAATAGTGAAGGAATGACATGTTTTGAAATGTGTTACGCGGTCCACACGAAACTAAGTTGAGAATTTTTATTTTTTTTTTGCATGTTTGTTAATAACT
>NC_051846.1:125993817-126108357 GCF_002237135.1 Teleopsis dalmanni | reverse complement strand
CCACAGGCTAAGCAGGCCACGACAACTGTGTGCAGCACAGCACATAATGATTTGTACACAGCTGTTCAACAACTGACCGACCAGGTTAAAAAGCTGCAAGTTGAAGTTAGCCAACTCAGGAAACCAATCACGAGTCGCAACAGTTCTCGATCGCGCTCACTCAAAACTGTAAGCGATGTCAATGGTCAACAGCGAGGTCATGGCAAATTGTGTTACTATCACACCTAGTTTGGGGACGGTGCCACCAAGTGCAAGCCAAGCTGCTCACGATGGACACCTTTAAACTTAAAAAGCTGTCGTCAAACACACTGGTTGACGGCAGTAGCAAACAACTTGACCACATAACCAGTGATTCATCAGTAGCAGAAAAACAACCACTCATAAATAGTGAACGTCTTTTTGTCGTCGATCGCAAATCATGTTTTCATTTCTTGGTTGACTCGGGCTCAGTTGTATCAGTAGTGCCACGGCATTTGGTGAAATTCAAAACAACACAAGGAGAGCTCCAACTATACGCAGCGAACCGAACTCTCATTACCTTATTTGGCAACAACACAATGGAATTAGACCTATGTTTACGGAGATCATTTAGGTGGCAATTTATCATCGCTGATGTCGAAGTTGCTATTATTGGTGCTGATTTCTTAAACCATTTTTATTTGTTAGTTGATCTAAGAAGCAAACAGCTTAAAGACATGACGACGAAGCTTAACACACGAGGTGATCTTTCAGCTTCTCCGCCATCAACCATATCTACAATAGATGAGACAGCCAAGTTCAGCAATCTGCTCAAAGAATTCGTTAATATTACACGACCAGTGTTGAAACAGTCACTTCACGACACTCAAAAGCATGGGGTGACTCATCAAATTGAGACAAGAGGCAACATTGTATTTGATCGTCACAGAAGGTTATCTGGACAGAAACTTGCTGTGGCAAAAGCCGAAATCACTCTATTACTGGACCAAGGTATTTGCCGTTTGTCAAAAAGTCCATGGGCAAGTCCCCTACACATGGTGGCGAAAAATAATGGTGGCTGGCGTGCTTGTGGCGACTATCGAAAATTGAACGCAATAACGATACCGGACAGGTATCCTATCGCTCATGTGCATGATTTTGCGGAAAAGTTATACAACAAAACGCTGTTTTCAGCACTCGACTTGGTGAAAGCATATTACCAAATCCCAATGGCAGAGGACGACATTCAAAAAACTGCTGTGAGCACACCTTTTGGCCTGATTGAGTTCCAGTACATGCCGTTCGGATTGAAAAACACGACGCAGACATTCCAACGTTTCATGGACCAAATTTTTCGAGGCCTTGATTTCGTGTATTGCTATATTGACGACATTCTCATAGCTTCAACGTCCATAGAGGAACATGAACGTCATCTCCGAACAGTGTTTACCATTTTGCACCAACATAGAATCAGGATAAATGTCAATAAATGTCAATTTGGTAAATCGGAAATTCTCTTTCTGGGCTACACGGTCAGCAAGAATGGCATTAAACCACCACAGGACCGCATTGAAGCAATAGTGAATTAAAAACAAGCTGACACAGTCAGTGACCTAGCACGGTTTCTAGGTGTTCTGAATTGCTACCAGCGTTGTATACCACACTTATCGCAACATCAAAAAGAATGACAAACGAAAAATCTCTTGGACTCCCGAAAGTCTCGATGCGTTCAATAACTGTAAACACAGCGTTGCGAATGCTGCACTAATTGCACATCCAACACCTGATGCTGAGCTGGCACTTATCTGTGATGCATCTGACGTTGCTATTGGCGCTGCCGTAGAACAATATGACCAGGGCACTTGGGTACCACTCGGATTTTTTTCGAGAAAACTCTCAGCAACTGAAAAAAATTACAGCGCATATGATAGAGCATTATTAGCAATCTATAGCGCCATTCGTTTTTTCAAACACCTCCTAGAGGCACGAGTCTTCGTCATTAAAACGGACCACAAACCGCTGATATATGCTTTCAAACAGAAACCAGTGAAGGCGTCACCACGACAACTCCGCCATCTCGATTATATTTCCCAATTTTCAACAACCATTGTACACCTATCTGGAAGTAACAATGCTGTGCCAGATGCTCTTTCTCGCATTTCAGCTGTATCGCTGCCAACTGCTGTCAGTTTATCAACCGTTGCAGAGGAACAACAAAACGATCAAGAGTTAAAAACACTGTTGCACGGGGAAACATCTTTGAAACTGCAAGCAATTGTGTTCAACGACAAAAATTCTTTGTTCTGCGATGTGTCTACAGAAACAATTCGGCCATACGTGCCAGTTTCTTTGCGTCATAAAGTTTTCGCATCAATTCACGGCATGTCACACCCAAGTGGAAGATCCACCCTGCATCAGATAAAACAAAAATGCGTCTGGCCTTCCATGCGAATTGACATAGTTGAATGGGCGCGAAATTGCTTACCCTGTCAACGAGCAAAAATACACAGACACAATAATTTTCGGCCAATTAAAATCGACATGCCAGACAACCGTTTCGACCATGTACATATCGACATCATTGTGATGCCAATGGATAAAGCGTATCGCTATTGTTTAACAATGATTGATCGTTTTTCAAGGTGGCCTGAAGCTATACCTTTAAAAGACATTACCGCAAACACCATAGTATCTGTTTTTTGGTCAAACTGGGTGGCGAGATTTGGATGCCCGCAAACCATAACAACGGACCGGGGCCTACAATTTGAATCAGCTTATTTCAAAGCCGTGACCAAAATGATAGGAGCAAAACACGTCCACACCACGTCATACCACCCACAGGCAAACGGTATGATTGAACGCTGGCACCGTTCTTTAAAAGCAGCACTTATGTGTCACGAAGTAGAATCCTGGACAGAATTACTACCAACAGTCCTGCTAGGCCTACGAACGTGTTTCAAGGAAGATCTGCAAACTTCAACTGCTGAGATGCTGTATGGCTCCCCGATTCGACTACCGAACGAGTTTGTTGAGGATGACCAACAATGCACCAGCCCGCAGATTTTCATAGAAGAGTTTCGCAAACACATGCGATTAGTGCGAACGACTCCCGCAACACATCACCGGAAAAATGTTTCATTTGTGTTAAAAAACCTTTACAACTGTTCACACGTCCTGCTTAGGACTGATTCTGTTCGTCGCCCGTTGGAGCCACCGTACACTGGACCATTTAAGGTACTCAGTAGACCAACGGACCGAACTTTCGTAATTGACATCCAGGGAAAAGAGACCACAGTTTCAGCAGAAAGGCTCAAACCTGCTTTTATTACTAAAGAAGTAGATGTGAAAGAGGCAACGAAGAACCCACACACTCACGTAAAGAGAAACCAGGTGAGGTTTTCACAATAGACAATCCTGGAAGGGGGGTACTGTGGCGACAGTACAACCAATACAGCAACCCAGAAAATATTCAATTGTCATTCTTGAAGAAAAAATACACCTGGCAATGCTTAAAAGTTAAAAGCACATAAAGTTAGTTGATGGTTAATTTTCCTAGAGTAAACTTGTATTATTTTGTAGTTTGAAGAAAATAGTTTTGTATAATTTTGTAGTTTAAATAAAATAGTCAAAAGAAACGACTAAAATATAATTATGAAAATGGAAAAATCCTGAAGCAAAATTAATATTTTTCATTTTACTCCGGTTGTGTGTTATTATATATACATATTTATAATTATTAGAAGGGTTTTCGAATAACAAAGAAAGAAATAAAGGACAAACACAAAAATTTATTTTTTAATTTTATTGAAATTTGGCTGACCATACAACGCTGTTTCGAGTATTGCCAAGTACTCTTCATCAGTGGTCTTTGGGAATAATCGAATTTTATTTAATTAGTTTATAGTCCGTATATAATTTGTTTGGACTGCAAGTGCCAGGCTTAGAACTCGTGCCTGTCAAATTAGAAGCGATGACTAATCGTGTTTATCCACAAAAAGCCAAGGCTGCACAAACTTTCAATGCTCAAGTTCCAGGTTTTATTGTCACTTATTTTTATTTAATTAGTGACAACAACCAAAGCACTTGCCGTGCTTTAAATTAGAACGAGCTTATAAACTACAGCTTTATTTTGGAAACACAAGTTCAACGAATTGAAAGTTTAACTTTTTGGGTTTGCCTTATTCTTTATTTCTTTTCAAAGCTACTCTTTTTGTAGAGACATATTGTACTGCAATATTGTTTTACTTACTATATGTAAAGCGACCATTCTGGTGCTTTTTACAAAGAAGCTATGCTATGTTATTCTACAAACCCGCTTTCGCGGTTTAGGAAAAGCTGAACAATATTATATTTTAACATATTGTTCTTATTTTTCACAAGTCTAATTTTTGAATAAAGTATTTGTGTTGCTGTAAAGCTAGACTTTCTTTGTATAGGGACAAAGAAGCTTTATTAAAATTTAGAGGGGTTTTTGAATAGCAAAGAAAGAAATAAAGGACAAACACAAAAATTTATTTTAATTTTATTGAAGTTTGGCTGACCATACAACGCTGTTTCGAGTATTGCCAAGTACTCTTCATCAGTGGTCTTTGGAATAATCGAATTTTTATTTAATTAGTTTATAGTCCGTATATAATTTTGTTTGGACTGCAAGTGCCAGGCTTAGAACTTGTGCCTGTTAAATTAGAAGCGATGACTAATCGTGTTTATCCACAAGAAGCCAAGGCTGCACAAACTTTCAATGCTCAAGTTCCAGGTTTTATTGTCACTTATTTTTATTTAATTAGTGACACCAACCAAAGCACTTGACACCAACACATTTTTGTGTTTGTCCTTTATTTCTTTCTTTGCTATTCAAAAACCCCTCTAAATTTTAATAAAGCTTCTTTGTCCCTATACAAAGAAAGTCTAGCTTTACAGCAACACAAATACTTTATTCAAAAATTAGACTTGTGAAAAATAAGAACAATATGTTAAAATATAATATTGTTCAGCCTTTCCTAAACCGCGAAAGGGGGTTTGTAGAATAACATAGCATAGCTTCTTTGTAAAAAGCACCAGAATGGTCGCTTTACATATAGTAAGTAAAACAATATGCAGTACAAAATGTCTCTACAAAAAGAGTAGCTTTGAAAAAATAAAGAATAGGCGAACCCAAAAGTTAACTTTCAATTCGTTGAACTTGTGTTTCCAAAATAAAGCTGTAGTTTATAAGCTCGTTCTAATTTAAAGCACTGCAAGTGCTTTGGTTGGTGTCACTAATTAAATAAAAATAAGTGACAATAAAACCTGGAACTTAAGCATTGAAAGTTTGTGCAGCCTTGGCTTCTTGTGGATAAACACGATTAGTCATCGCTTCTAATTTGACAGGCACGAGTTCTAAGCCTGGCACTTGCAGTTCAAACAAATTATATACGGACTATAAACTAATTAAATAAAATTCGATTATTCCCAAAGACCACTGATGAAGAGTACTTGGCAATACTCGAAACAGCGTTGTATGGTCAGCCAAATTTCAATAAAATAAAAAATAAATTTTGTGTTTGTCCTTTATTTCTTTCTTTGTTATTCGAAAACCCTTCTAAAAATTTAATAAAGCTTCTTTGTCCCTATACAAAGTAAGTCTAGCTTAACAGCAACACTAATACTTTATTTATAATTATATTATTTACATTTCAACAAATTTTTGTAAAAAATATATGTCTTTTAAAAACATATTGTACAATTATGTTTGTTTTTTTTTTGATGGTTTTTTCTTTATATCAAACACGCATTCTATTTTATAAAATTGCTGCAGTATTTTTCGTAACTAATATCTTTGTGTTAAAAGTTCCTTAATATTTGTCAAATCTGTGTTACATGCTTTCTTAACCATTTTAAGTAATGGTCGTTTTATGATTTTTATTATAGAAACGAGTAGAAGACCCTGTTAAGAATTTGTGGCTCCACAAACGGAAAATTTTATGCCTGTGATAGGCACTTATCTGAAAAAATGCGTTGCAATAAAAATTTTAACCCTTTAGCAATACCTGGATTATTTTAAAATCGTAATGCTTTCTCTTATATATGTGGATGGCTTTTTTTAAAAATGCAAATTAATTATAATTGTCTGTTCACTTTTCCATACATTAGTAAACTTAGTAACATCGAATGTATCCATCCAATGTAGCATATAGCATCTCTTTTGCTATAAATGAATTTTTTTAACAGCATATATGTGAACATAGTACGTATATGTGCAACATGATAAAAAGAACTTTTTTTTTAACAAATACGGCACAATTTTTTCACTCTATCAAAACACTTTCATGACTAACTATTTAAACATATTTACATACATCAATAATAATTAGAGCACTACAGATTTTAGTTTACCTATTCTTCATTCATATTTGATTTATATAGCAACATTTAAAATTTACTAGGGTGGCCAGTGGTCGAAAAATGACCAATAGAAAATACAATTTATTAACAATGTTAAAATAATTCTATATTTTATATAACAAAGTTCTCAATACTTCAGTGTAAACAATATTTTTCGTAAACACCCTTTCATCATTAGCCAAATGACATTGTTCACCATCATGACTGACATAAAATTCAAGCCCGTCAAATGATCTAACTCTACTGGCCGCGACGTAAAGTTGACCATGCGAAAAAACAAGTCTTTTCAACAATATTCAAATATCTGTCCTTGGGATTTGTTGTCATAACAAATGCGGTGATGACTGGAAACTGTGTTCTTTGAAAATTAAATGGCATTGCAGTCCCTGAATACGTCAAATGTATGCGTGGAATCAAAATACGTTTTCTGCCAGCAACTCCAGTAAGCACTTCACAATCTATTGTGTTGTTATACATTGCTTTGACTCACATTCTCATTTTAAATTTTGAATTAACAAAACTATCGCATTAATTTAGAGCTCTAACTTATGTGGTGGCAAACCACTTACAATCAAAGTATTCAAAAATTCTACTGGATATTTGCCCGGTGTTATCCTCTCAAATAATTGTGTCAAAACTGTGATAAACCTTTTTCTCACCAGCGATGCGATTCAATACATCGTTATTAATAAGTCCACAATCTTCATTAGTTAGAGCTAACACAATTGACTTCAACTTTCTAACTGATAAAATGGTCTCATTGATGTCTTTAAAAATTTCTTATATGTTACTATGTTATATTCAACACCTACCAAATTTGCTGCAATTTCAACTAAATCTTCATCAAACTGTCTGAAATTAGATTCACCATTGCCAATTCTCTTAAGAAATAGAACGAATTTTAGCTCTTCGGGGAGTGCTCTCATAATTTGAGTTAACGTCATATGATTGAAAAACGGGACTCGACTCATAATTCAATTTGCAATCATTACCAATCGCGATGCATGAGGAACAACGGGCAATATTTGTCTAAAATTTCCACATAATAATATAGTTTTTTCAGCAAAAATAATTTATTTTTTGTGAATCGTCGCATAACGTATCAAAACATTTCATTACTTGTAACGGACACATCGAAATTTCATCAATGCTGCCGAATTAATAAATCAGGCATAACTACTATTTTTTTTAAATTCGGTACTGTATTTTCTATCAGATTTATGGACAGTTTAAACACATTATGGAGTGTCTTTCCACCGATCATAGAACCAATATGAAAGTGATCAAAATAAGGGGGTATTTCAACCAATGCACATTTGAACGAATTTCGCAAAGTAACTGAATTATTATCAACACTATCATCAACTTCAATTAAATTTAAATTTGTAGTATTAATCACATTTCGTGTTCTTCTTACTTGCATATTTTCTCTATTTCTTTGTCTCCGTACTTTCCCTGTAAGCGCTTTACGGTAAGGCATAACGACAATTTCAAAAAAATTTCATAAACTAAATAAATTGTAGTACCCATGACCTACATTAATATCATATGTGACAAGCCACTGTTCATTCAGACAAAATAAATGTGTCATAAATTATAATATGCACTTTTGTCGGTTTGACGCTTTGACTTCCATCATATTACTTAAAATAAATATTTAGACTCATGCTGTTACAAATATGCATTTGTAACATAAGACATGATAAGCATGTATGGTCATTGCACTTTTCCAACCTTTGCCATTACATCAATTAGAAGTAAATAATAATTGTTTAGTAAATAAGCTAGAATAAGTATAAATACTCATGATTTTAATAATAAAAATAGATTCAATTTAACTTAAGACAAGGTTACGTCTTTTACTTGAATCGTGTTCTATGTGGCATTTAGATGCTGACAGGACAATAAGCGGCTGAAGAGCTTAGCAATACTTACCTCTGCCACTAATACTTCGTATCCACTTACATTAGTCGATAGGTGATCCTTAAATCGTTTCCAGGAAATAGTATACTGATAATTCATTGAGAAGACTTCAACAACATTACAACCTGCACATAACATTACATGGCAAAAGAAAAGAGGTGGCCGAAAGAGAAGGTTAATAAAAAAAAATGGAAAATTAAAAAGATTAATAAAAATTGCGGAAGGCAAAATTAAAGCTACTTTGCAACAACAGCTGCACGAGTTAATTCATAATGGGTGGCACTCAAACCAAAGAGGAGGTCATAAACAACAATAATGCAGCAGCAACAACAATCAATACTGACAGCACTAGCACTATTATATATTTAACATTCATTATACTAGTTATATTATTATTGAATAAAATACATTCTCATTTTAAGAATTATATAAAGAAGCAAGCATTAAGAAATATTAATGTATAATGCTATATAGATTGTAAAAAACAAAGAAAAAAAAATTTAAGAAATAAATAAAAACTTATATCAAAATAATGTATTCTGGAAGCGATATTTTAATAATAAAAAACATAGAAACAACTGCTATAAAATTAATAGCATTAATTATAACAACAATTATATTATTATATGAATTAATAAAAATATTTAAATTTAGATAAATTTTTAAATGAATTTGACAGATTTAAAACCCATATTATCTAATTTAAAAAAAAATCCAAAAAGAACTTATACTGATAAATATATTAGCATAACTAAGAATTACCATATATAAAACAAATTTGGTTAGAAATAGAAGAAAATACTGACATAAAACAGTTACAATTAGTAAGAACGAAGTTTGACACAATAGTAGAGGAAATAAATAAATATTTAAAAAACAAACCAGAGCAGATTAGCGACAGCACAGTATCAAAATTTGACAAAATGGCTAGTTTTGACATGATACCAGCTCCAAAAATAATTCCTGAATTTAATGGAAATATAAAAAGTTTATCTAACTTTACCAGTACTTTGCAATTCTACGCAGATTCGTTGAAGGATGAAATAGGGAGAAACATTCTACTAAATTTTGTAAGATCAACTAAACTTTCTGATCGAGTTAAAAATAAATTGGTTGCAAGTGAGGAAGATGACACAATAAAAAAATTCATCAAGAAGCTAAATACAATTTACAAACCAAAAGCCAATCCCTTAATCATACAGAATAATCTTACTCGAATGCGTCAAGGCATACAAACGATTGCTCAATATGCTTTAAAAATAGAAGAACAAATAGCAATGCTTAATCAAATATACATTTCAGAGCAAGGAGAAAATAATAGAGATGTCATAATAAAAATGACAGATCAATTAGGTGTCAGTACATTCACAAATGGGCTGAATGAGAAGATAAGAAATGTGATGATAGCATTCAGGATATCGACATTATCTGAAGCCATACAGATTGCAACAGACGTTGAGACACAAAACAGAAGTCGGACGCAAAATGCATACAGAAACTTTAACTATAAATCAAACAATCAGGGATATATGGTAGATCAAGAAATGACAGAAATCAAGGAAACAATGACTCAACGAGGTTTGTAAACACGTACAGCAATCAACGAAGCAACAACAATGGTCAAACAAGAAATTTCAACAATTTTCAACAAAAAAACGGGAACACCCTCGGTCATAATACTCCGGGGAACGTAAACTCAAATATCAATAGGAACATTCGAAAGTAATAAATTTTACTTCAGCAAAAAACATTTCTAACTGTATAACAATAAGAACTTCAATTAGCAATAAGTTTATTACATTACTAATAGATACGGGCGCCGAAATATCAATATTAAAGAGAGATTCATTAGAAGATAAAAATTTAAAAATAGATACTACGAAAAATGCAAATTAAATGGCATTTGTAATAGTAGAATATCTACATAAGTTGTAACGACACTTTTTTGGTGACGTTCAAAAATATTTAGTTTTTGCTGGGGTATCCTCAGCCGTCGTCCAGAGTCATTACAATGAATTTATTTTTTTCGGGGACGTAGGTTTTAAAAAAAAGAAAAGGAAACGTTCGTTTACTAGATTGAATTGTATAGTTTATTTACTTTGAAAGACAATATTCCAAAAGAAATTATTCCAACGTATGATAAAGTTATTTCCATTACATTATAAATAAATTTATAGTTTATTTACTTTGAAAGACAATATACCAAAAATTATTCCAACGTATGATAAAGTTATTTCCATTACATTATAAATAAATTTATAGTTTATTTACTTTGAAAGACAATATACCAAAAATTATTCCAACGTATGATAAAGTTATTTCAATTAAAATGTAATTTTAATTCAATAAAATAAGAACATGAAATGTGCCTCTTCTTTAGCTCAGGCTCCTGTTGTATTTCCTATCGTACTTGTCGATGAGATCTTCACTTGCAGTGGTTTCCCGAATTTCCTCCTCTGTTGCCTAAGACCGACTCCTTTTACACCTCTGTAAGTTGCTTTAATTTTACAATTTAAAATTAGAAAGGAAACTGATTACAAATCTATCCTAGAAGAAGAAAGATATAGTACAACTCGATATGTATTATTAAAAGAAGGTATATATATATGTTTCATAGACATATAATTATGGCCGTTGTCGTAACACCAACGCAGGACTTATATATTTTTGATATATGTTTCATAGACATATAATTATGGCCGTTGTCGTAACACCAACGCAAGACTTATATATTTCTGCTATATGTTTCATAGACATATAATTATTATTATAATTTTTCGGCGTAATACCACCTTGACGAATGTTCATAGACTCGTGCCTGCTTCAAAATTTCGCTGTCTTAAATACTCCTACGCCGGAGCTTTCGTCTAGCGCATTTTAAATTCTTCCGTTCGTTTACCTGCGGTGTTTTGCAGCGTAAACTGCTGTGCTTTTATTCTTGGCCGTGTAGCCGCTGTGCTTCTGATCTTGCCGTATTTTGCTGCGCTTTTGACTTTGTTTTCGTCGTGTTTTGTTTTGACAGTTTGTTATTTTAACACGCGTTTTAAAATCGTCAATAAACAATAATTTTTTTGTTATATAAAATAAAATTATTAAATTTAAATTTAAATTATAAATTATATTAAATTAAATTTTAGTATTAAATTATAGTATTAAATTATAGTATAGCTTAAATTATTGTAAATAAATTAAATTAACCAAAATTTCAATTTTTCTCAGTGTTAATTCAGTGCCTAGTTTTTTTATGTAGGCGGAAATTTGGTGTCAAAATTTCCGTCCTTACAAAGTATTATTAACAAAACAAAATTATTTTTAGATGAGAAAAGTATATCTCATGAATTCAATATCGTTAAACCCAATATCAATCTGCCAACTGACGGTATATTAGGTAGAGATTTCTTATTAAAGCATAACTGCAAGTTAGATTATGAAACATGTACATTAACAATGCCTTATTAGGAAGATGAAATAATCTTACCTATAAATATAAATGCAAAAAATTTGGCATATAATAGTTTTCAAAGAATGCTAACTTTAGCATTAACTGGTTTAGATTCGTCCGCATTTTTATATGTAGATGACATAATAATATTCGGTTAAAATTTAAAAAACCACAATGAAAATCTAATAAAAGTATTTAGTAGACTACAAGAACATAATCTTAAATTAAACCCTGAAAAATGTAATTTTTTACAACCAGAAGTTGTATATTGTAATGTATATGCGTTAGTTATATTGGCAATGCATACAATTATTATAATAATAAGTGGTTCTATATTTAAATGCGCAGTGTATATAAAAATACACTAATTGTTTCCAAGCGCATTGCATTGTTTACAAACAAATGCACAATTCCACACAAGGAATTTGACACCACACATATCGGCGCCACTTTGCCTTCGATATAACCATATGCTTGCCAGGCATTGACCGCATATACAACAACATCAACAGTAAGCGTACTCGATACAAGTGGAATCGAAAACGCTTACTTAACAATAAATTATTAAATAGTAAAGTACTTATGCTGCACCGTTTTGTACATAAATAAAAATACATATTAAATATTAATATAAATAATACTAAAATACATATTTAATTATAAAATATTTAGTAAATAAGAAAGTACATACGCTGCGTTGTTATGTACCTAGGTTAAGTCGAAAGTAAAGAACTAAATAAAAATCAGAACCAGAAGTGCACTCATAAGAAGCGCACAAGGTTCCAAACCTAAAACAAAGCATTCTTTTGATTTTAAAATAAATAAAAATTGATGTTAGCAGAAGGATCGCCAAATAATATCGGCGTTTAAATATCCTTTAAAAACTAAACATTATTACAATATCTTGGACATTTGATAACAGCGCAAGGTGTATGCACTGATCCAAGCAAACATGAAGTAATCCGAAATTACCCAAAACCTAGAAATTCAGATGAAGTTCGAAGATTTGTTACCATGTGCAATTATTATAGAAGGTTTATACAAGATTTTGCTGAAATAGCTAGACCTCTCAATAACTTATAAGAATCAAATATTCTGCTGGTCGGAAGACTGTGATAAATCTTTTGAAAGTTTAAGAACAAAGTTAATTTCACCACCAATCTTAAGCTACCCAGATTTCTCGAAAAATTTTATTTTAACGACAGATGCATTAGGAGCATTATGCATTAGGAGCAGTTTTGTCATAAGGAGAAATAGGAAATAATAAACCAATAGCTTATGCTAGTAGAACTCTAAACAAGCATGAAATAAACAAGCCTGTAATAGAGAAAGAACTGCTTGTAGTTCATTGGGGAATTAATTATTTCAGACCATATTTATATGGACGAAATTTTAAGGTATATACTGATCACAGACCATTAGTTAGTCTTTTTACACACAAGAATCCATCTTCAAAACTGATCAGGATTAGGATAGATTTAATGGATTACAATTTCAACATTATATTTAAACAAGGGAAAATGAATACGAATGCAGATGCACTATCTAGGATTCAATTAGATTCAAAGCAACTAATTGAAATGATACCCAAAAACATAAATGTATTAACTAGAACAATGAGCAAAAATATTAAAGCACATAAAGAAGAAAGTAAAAAGCAAACCTTGAATGCTAACACGGAGATTGATCACCTCCACATGTGGAACGCGACATCAATAACAGATGTAAGATTTGTAAAGAAACTTGAATTCAAAAAGGTAAACCATTCTGCAGATGGAAAAGAAGAAAAAGCACTTGAACATTAGAATAAAAAGTTCAATAGAAATAGTGCAAAATATATTAAAGGTGGAAAAGCACTTAAACATAAAAATAAAAAGTTCAATGAAAATAGTGCAATAAATATTATAGCAGCAAATAAAATAGTTGTCGAATACAACGAGAAATCATTATCAGAGATAAAATTGATTCTGAAGAAGTTATTATTCAAAATGAACAACTTAAAAATTACAAAGCTAGCGTTAGCAGAAAATGATGAAATATTAAATGAAATAAACTTGCAAGAACTGGAAGAAATGTTGCAGAAAGCTGCAGAAAGAATTAAAATTAAAAGAAAGTCTAGACATAATTATATATACACCACCGAAAGAAATAAAAGATACAGAAGAAATGCTCAGATTAATAAAAGAATATCACGAATCTCTACATGGAGGACATTGTGGAATCAAGAGATGCATAAATAAATTGAAACAAAAATTTGTTTGGAAAAACATGAACAAAATGGTAAAAAATTTTGTCAACAACTGTAACACATGTGCAAGAGTTCAAATAATTAGGCACACAAAAGAAAAATACCAAATTACCGAAACACCAAACACATCGTTCGATGTAATAACAATAGACACTGTAGGCCCATTAATACCATCTAACAATTATAGATACATCTTAACACTTCAATGTGAATTAACAAAATTTGTAGAAGCGATCCCTTTAGAAACGAAAGACGCTGTCAATGTTGCGAAAGCAATTGTAGAAAAATTCATACTTAAGTACGGTTGTTTTAGAAAAATGAAAACTGACAAGGGTACAGAATTCACAAATGAACTTCTAAAAAACATTTGTAAATTGGTAAAGATAGAAAAAGTAACATCAACACCATTTCACCATGAGACATTAGGAATAGTTGAAAGAAACCACAGAGTTTTGAATGACTACTTAATGACCATGAAATCAATAAACAATTTGGACTTACTACGTGTACAGTTACAACTCGACTCCACACACAACAACAAAATACACTCCATTTGAATTAGTATATGGTAAATTATGTGCATTACCATGTGAAATTACTAGAAATAAACAAACGATATATGATATTAAAAATTATGCTAATGAATTAAAAATAAAATTAAAATTCTCTCAAGAAAAAGCAAAAGAACAATTAATCAATGCTAAACATTTAATGAAAGAAAAACAAAAAATTGTTAATAAAGCAGATTTTAAAATATATGAGTTTGTATATGTCAAAAAAAGCAACAGAAAGAAATTAGATAACCCATATAAAGGCCCATATAAAATTGTATCACAACAAGGTACAAACAGTACATTATTAATGAATGAAAAACTTGTTGAACTGCACAACAATAATTTAATAAAATGCAGAAGCAGCAAAAAATGAATTTTGTAATATCACATTAAGTAAGAATTATACGAATACTACATATTGGAAATATTAAATAATAATATCATATTTTACTATATAAGAATCCAAATATTAAGTAATAATTACATTTATAGCAATGTAAAAACAAAAAAATATATATAAAAATATTAATTTAAGAAACACGATATATGAAAAATTAAAACACTACTGTACATCACTTATAATTATATAAAATCGTTGTAGTGCAAATTACTTAAATATTCAATTCAATTAATTTACACTTTTCTAAAGGGGTAGGGTGTAGTGCCCATGACCTACATTAATATCATATGTGACAAGCCACTGTTCATTCAGACAAAATAAATGTGTCATAAATTATAATATGCACTTTTGTCTGTTTGACGCTTTGACTTCCGTCATATTACTTAAAATAAATATTTAGACTCATGCTGTTACAAATATGCATTTGTAACATAAGACATAATAAGCATGTATGGTCATTGCACTTTTCCAACCTAAATTCTAGAAACTACATTAACTCTTCAAAACAATATATGTATGACGTATAATTGTAATGCGTTAGAAGAGTATTTGTTTATAAAATATATGTAATAAAATAATTAATGTAATTTATGGGAGTAACCAATGCATTGATTGGTTACTCAAATCAATCAGAAGTAAATAATAATTGTTTAGTAAATAAGCTAGAATAAGTATAAATATTCATGATTTTTATAATAAAAATAGATTCAATTTAACTTAATATAAGGTTACATCTTTTACTTGAATCGTGTCCTATGCGGCATTTAGATACTGACAGGGCAATAAGCGGCTGAAGAGCTTAGCAATACTTACCTCTGCCACTAATACTTCGTATCCACTTACATTGGTCGATAGGTGATCCTTGAATCCTTTCCAGGAAACAGTATACTGATAATTCATTGAGAAGATTTCAACAACATTACAACCTGCTTATAACATTGCAGAATGATTTCAAATAAACTCACCAATAATAAAGAAACTAATTAATTTTAAGGCTCACTAAAATAAAACTTATTTTCTTGAAATTTCACATTTTTTAATTTTACTACATTTGGATAGCCTACTCAGCTTAAGAAACAATTTAAATGTGCTTTTTGTAATTATTACTTAAAACCAGTATTGAAATCTTACTTTTACTTTAGACAGTATTACATGCAAAAAATAACAAATAGACATTATCAACCTGCATACAAAAAATAACGTTGTGCACTTGTGTACGTCTTTACCTTTCAACGGTATAAATTTTATCCATATACGAGTATGAACGGCAACACAGTCAAAAAGGGATTACAAACTTTTTTGTTAGCGTAATAATGTATCTTTATATATATAATTCTTCTGTACGTGTGTTGACAGTGAACTACCCCTAAACAGCTGAAGCGATTTTGATGAAATTTTTTGTGTGTGTTCAAGTGGATTCAAGGATGGTTTAGTTTCACAATTTGGTCCACTGAATAATTTTTATTTAATAATTATACAGTTTTTTGGTATCCATATACATTTATATTAGACATTTAAAATTTATTCATGCTTACATTGATTTGGTTAAAAAGTTTAAAGTCTCTAAAATGAATCGTTCAACTATCCTGTTGAATTTTTGAATTCGCTGGATTTTCCAGGAATGCTACTAACAGATTAAAAATTGGCTCACCTATAATTATGCTATAATTATGGAATTTAAATGCACCTAAGCTATGCAATGGCACGAGATTAGTCATAAAAAAAAATTATGGGCAATGTACTTGAAGCTACAATTTCGAATGGCAAATTTGAAGGTGAAACTGTTCTCCTGCCACGAATCCCAATGTGATCCCTTCAGACTCACCCATTCCATGCAGACGTATGCAATTTCCAATTCGCTTGGCATTTGCCATGACTATTAATAAGTCACAAGGTCAAACAATGTCGATTTGTGGGATAGATCTAGCAAATCAGGTCTTTTCACATGGCCAATTATATGTGGCGTGTTCTCGCGTTGGAAAACCGTCAAGTTTATTTATTTATACTCCTCAAGAATTGACTAAAAATATTGTTCATTAACTCACATTAAGATGAAATTAAACAAACATTATTGATTATTACAAATTGCTATTTAAAAAAATTGATGTTATTTCAAAATAAAGAATAATAAAATTATTACATTATTTGTCTTTCATTTCTTACTTTGTTTAATATCCTTATCGCTTAGTATATCATGCAGGACATCTGTTGGGTCCGCTAGTAGATGTATAAATTGAAGTAAAACTGATATAAAATAATGCTTATATTTACTCATTACAATGATGGATTTTCCAATAACAATAATATAAATGATTTCTTCTAATTAAAAGAAATGGTTATTATGCAACTACAAATATAGTAAACATTTAAATAACTTACTAAATGTCTGTGTATAAGCGGGAAGGTGATATATTTGAAGGTGATGCATAGATTTTGTTTTTGTGCTTTGGTGTGCATGCAATGCACAAGTTTTTTTAAATTATATAAAATTTGTGTTTTCATGAAATTTTATACTGGCATTATACAAACATTGTAACGACCGCTTTTCAGTCGTTATGTTTTGCTGAGGTATGCAAAGCGGATGTCCAGGTTCGTTGCAATAAAATTTATATTCGCTGAGACTAGACAAGGAAAAGGCGTAGATTTTACATATTTTATTAATACTTTATTTAATTATTCAAAAACAAAACAATTATAATAGTTATAGTTTAGATAAACAAAATATTATTTTTTGAATTATATATATATTATAAGAATTATATTATATGGATTATATATAAGATCCGTTGCAGTCAAAGATGACGATGTTTCGGCGACTGGCTCTGGCTGATCTGTTACGAAGACTCCTGCCTTTGTGCTAAGGGATGTAATAGTTTGGCTGAATGAGCCAGGTTAGAAAGTAAAAGAAAGAAAATCAATAAAACAAGTGATCGAATAGACCAGTAGTATATCCTGATTTGATCAAACTGACCAGGTTAGGCTGATTAAGCCTATAAACTAATATTGGTCGAATTGACCAGTTGATTATCCTGATTTGATCGAACTGACCAGATTAGGCTGATTAAGCCTGTGAACTAAGAATATCCTGATTTGATCGAATTGACCAGATTAGGCTGATTAAGCCTGTGAACTAAGATTATCCTGATTTGATCGAATTGACCAGATTAGGCTGATTAAGCCTGTGAACTAAGATTATCCTGATTTGATCGAATTGACCAGATTAGGCTGATTAAGCCTGTGAACTAAGGTTGGTCGAATTGACCAGTTGAACTTGTTTATCGTTTGATCTCCAAGACACAAGTTGCTCGCTTTGTGAAATTCGCGTTCTTATATACTGATTTGACCTGAGCTTTTCGGTGTAGTGTACCGGCAAACTTCGTTGTTCGTGTACTTCGTGTTATTTGCATTTTTGCGCATTTTCTTCGCCTGCCTTTTGTTTTCGCCGCGATTACGTTTTGATTACTTCGCGTTTCTATTTTTTTGTTAAAACAAAATATAAAAAACAAACTATAAAAATATATTTATAATTAAAATAAATATCAAAGTAATATGTGTCAAAATATAAGTGAGTGATTTAATAAATGTGGTAATAGAATTTTAATGCTACTGCATAAAATCAGTGCCGGTGTAATTGGGATTGTAGTTTGTTTCCTCCGTCGGTGGTTTGTTTATGTTTATAAAAAATATAATTTAGTAACGCAGTGATTTTGTTTTTTTATTTCTTTTGTGTAAAATAGAAATAAAATAAACCAAAAATCAGAAGTATTGTTTGTGATATGTTTTTTTTGTTTATCGTAAAAAAAACGTAACCAGTGAGTGTTTGAGTTGTTGGTTGATTCTATATATAGAATGTGTTTTATTGTTTAGTAAATGTTCAATGTATGTTTTAAATATGTAAATAAAACTCCAAATTCATTCATAAAATTCACTTTTATTCATTGCTTCTTCTTTAGGTTTGTGCAGTTTACGGACCAATGCCCGCGGCTCATCAGGCTAGTGGATCACAGGTAATGTCTGTACAATTAAATGACCAAATGTATATTAATAAATTTCTTATTTTTCAGGTATTTCCAATGTAATATTTTTGGAGGGTGAGTTGGTTACTTATATTGTCTGATATAGTGCTGGTGTTGATTTAATGCTGACGGTCTGACGTCAGATTTGTACTTATGTATGGTTGAAATTACTTTGTAGCAATTTCAACCTTTACAACACATGAGGTTTGCCTATTATGAGATGAGTAAGCATCGGCAGCGGCGCAATTATAGTCAGTGTAAATACTATTAAGTTATTAATTTACATAAGTTAGAGCATAATTTCCATATTTGATAATGATTAATACTAATACAATTGTTGCCAATAACCGCACATAACAAAACAAATTGCACGTTATACTACGTGGCGATTGCATACATATATGTATACTCGCACATTCTGCAGTTACCGCTTTTACATGTCAAACCGTATTCTTCCAAATGTTGAAAAATTTCAAAAACATTATTCCAATGTTCTTTATTACTTCGACCTGTTACGATTATATCATCTAAATAACCTGCACAGTTCGATATTCCGTCGGTTACTTCTTCCATAAGACGTTGAAACATGCCAGGAACACTGGCAGTACCGAATAACAATCGTTGAAACTTGAACAAACCAAATGGCGTATTGATTACTAGCACTTCTTTTGTTGCGTCAGATAATTCTACTTGCAAGTACGGTCCAGTAAGATAATTTTTGTAAAAAATTGTTCTCCTTGAAGTTTATAAAAAAGTTCCTCAACTATAGGAATTAGATACCTATCAATCTCAATTTGCGAATTTACACCAATTCTGAAATCTGCACAAATTTCCCATTTGTAATTTCCCTTTTGGCTTTGCCACTACAACTATAGGAGCGGCCCAAGACGCTGCTTCTGAAAGCTTTCAAAACTCTAATATTTACCAACCGATCAATTTCGGTGCGAACGTCCTCTCTTTTCGCAAACGAAAGGTTGTATGGTTTAAAGAATTTAGGCTTAGCATCTGTCTTCAATCTGATTTCAGCTTTGAACAACGTACATCGCCCCAATTTCGAAGAAAAAATGTTAGCATGTTGACATCTGAATTCATGTAGAGATGCGGTTAAACTATGTTGACTTGAACCACAAGGATTATTTGCATAACATTCAATAACGGGTAACTGCAGTTTGAAATATAATATTGTAAACCAATACAATCCCAGTATGTTAGTAACATATTCATCGTCAACACTTGATATTCACTTTAAGAGAACCCTTAGAAAAATAAGAGCTCCTCCATATGCTTTCACAACTTTGTTCGTAGGCCCACAACTAGGCCTACCCAGTTGTGTTAAACCAATTAATGAACATGTTGGGCCAGTATCTATAATTGACTCAAATGAAACATCACTCATAGAGTATACATCTCTTGCTCTATTTTGTTCTTGTCTTCGAGCCTTAAAATTAGAGTTCTACTGAATCCCTGTCACTGCTAATTGACAAACCGCAGCAATATGACCTTGCTTTGTACACAAACAACACTTTGTTTTATTCTTGAAATGATAACATTGATTTCTTTAATGTGCTTTTCCACAACGTGGACATGATTGTCCTCCCTTCATTGAATTTCGGGACTTAATATTACCTCGATTCTGTTTAACTTTCTTGTTTGAACTGTGATTAACTTCGTTAACTGTCTGACTGATTTTACCTTTAATTTCCTCACAAGTTTTAACCGTTGCTTCATATACTGCTACTATCTGTAGTACTTCCTCTAGCGATAGGTTTGTTTTCTGCAACGCGGCACTACGGACTTTATCATGTTGTGTGTGTATCACAATCATATCTCGTATACAGTTATCTATAAACGATTGACGGCAAGTCGTACTCGTACATAGGAACATGCAATCTTTAGCTGCACCACGCAGTTCTGCCACCCACTCAGCATATGACTGATTTGCTTTCATTCGTATTGACTTAAATTTAAAACGTGCTTCTACTATATGCTGTTTTTCCGCAAAATGATTATGCAATTTTACTAGGAGTTCACCAAAAGACTTATTTTCAATATACACAAAATGCTTATGCATCTGCTGAATATACACCGACCACTTTTCCACATTTTTCTCAAAGCGTCGAAAGGTTGAAGTTGAATTAGCAGATTTTTTCTCATTAATCACGCTTTTCAATACTTCTTCATTTTTATTTAATATTTTTTCAAAAAATTCTTGATTTGCTAATGAAAATTCTTTTAAAAATGTCGCGAGTGCCTAAGCGTCCATTTTCTCGTCGCCAACTGTTAATTTGTGTTTTAACCAACTTAACTTTATTCTTATATATCTTATCGGAAGTCAAAAGATGAATTAATTTCTAAATTTTTACATATGTTAAATATGATTAATCAAATAAGGATAGCCTACTATTCAATAATGATTATATGTTTTCAACAGTTAATATGATGCAACTTATTTTAAATGCGATTTTCTGCATAAAACGCGGAAGCAAATTATTAAGGAAATTATTGAGTTTAACCTTTGAACTCCGCAAACAGAAGTGTAGGTAAAGTTGAGTAGTTTAATAATTCCGACTCCTGCATTTTTGCTTATTGGGCGTTTTTAGCATTGGCAAATTCCAATGACTAATTGGGCTAATGATTTAAATTACCTTTAATATATTTGCTTTTTCTGCTAAATAGCAGGAAAGTTTGGGAAATTTAAGATCATGCGTTAATTATATGATCAATGCTTTGTGTTGGCAACTCTGCCAAGGATGACAGATGACATATAAAGAAGAATTAACATTTTAATTTTGTCAGTTATTTTGAACTTGTGAAATAATAATAACTAGGAGTTTTTTGTATAAATAAATATTGAAATTATACACATATAATATGTCCACGTTAAAATCAACAATGTGCGAATCAAATTGCAATTTGATACTGCATCGGACATAACTATCATTTCAAAATTTAATTTCGACAAATTAAATATTTTAAATACAATGGAAGTACAACCAGAATCTGCTAAAAGTGCAACTGGAAACTTACCATTGTACGCAAAATTTACATGTGATGTGCAGTTAAAAGACACAATTAGAACACTTACGTGCTTCGTTACAACGATCGATTTGAACGTATTCGGATTGGACTGGATAACTGCGTTTCAACTTACCGATATGACGCTTAATGCTATTTGCAGCCAAATTTCAACAACAAAACAGGCAAGTAATGTTTCAATAAAGTCGTCAAATTGCAAATTTCTTCCGGAAAAATTATTTCCAGAACTTGTCGATAATGCTATGGGTCTTTGTAATAAAACTAAGGCACATTTAATTATTAAACCAAACTGTCAACCTGTTTTTCGACCTAAGCGCCCGGTAGCATACGCAGTTCAACATTTGGTTGAAGAAGAAATTAAGCGACTTCAAGATCTCGATTTTATTGTACCCATCAATTACTCTGACTGGGCCGCACCAATCGTAGTTATCAAAAAGCCAAATGGCAGCATTCGTATTTGCGCTGATTTCTCAACTGGTTTTAACGACGCGCTTGAATCTTACAAGTATCCACTACCGCTTCCAGAGGATATTTTTGCAAAAATGCAACAGTATTTAGTCATATAGACGTTTCGGACGCTTTTCTCCAAATCGAAGTTGATAGCAAATCGCAAGAACTTCTCACAATAAACACGCATCTAGGTTTATTCAAATACAAGCGTATGGTTTTTGGCGTCAAAACTTTTCCGGCAATTTTCCAACAAATTATGGATAAAATGCTTGCGAGCTTACATTGCGCAGCTGCTTACATTGACGATATCTTTGTCTCAGGTAGAAACCAACAAGAGCATGACAACAACTTACATAAAGTTCTACAACGTATCTATCAATACGGGTTTAAACTCAAGTTCGCAAAATGCAATTTTTCAGTTCCTGAAATTGCTTACTTGGGATATATTGTCAGTAAAGACGGCATTCGCCCAGATCCAAAAAACATTGAAGCAATCAAGACAATGCCTGCGCCAACCAATCAATCCGAACTTAGATCACTCTTAGGTGCTATCAATTTTTATGGAAAATTCATAAATCACATGCGCAAATACCGAGGACCATTAGACAAACTACTTCAAAACAACAAGCAGTGGCAATGGACGGAACTTCATCAACGCTGTTTGGATGGATTCAAGCAAATTTTGTCATCAGAGTTATTATTAGCGCATTACGATCCACTGAAAAACATAGTAGTCGCTGCAGATGCATCTAACTATGGGCTCGGAGCTTGCATTTTTCATGAAGCTGACGACGGTTCAATGAAAGTAATATGTTATGCGTCCAGATCACTAACGCCCACAGAAAAACAATATAGCCAAATAGAAAAAGAAGCTCTTGCGCTTATTTTCGCGGTTACGAAATTTCACAGAATGGTTTTTGGGAGAAGATTCAAACTTCAAACAGATCATAATCCTCTTCTAGCTATATTTGGTGATAAAACTGGAATTAAGGTGCATCAAGCAAATAGACTTCAACGTTGGGCAATTAAACTGATTGCACACGACTTCGAATTAAAGTTTATTTCAACTAATAGTTTTGTAGAGTTTGAAATTGAAAGTAAACAAATTTTACATAACTCACTTGATAAGCTGCCGCTTACCAGCAAAATGATTACTTACGAAACAGCTAAGGACAAGGTTTTAGCTAAAATTCTCGAATATGTAACTGAAGGATGGCCATCAAAATGCAACAACAGTGAGTTAAAAGCTTACTTTAACCGAAAAAAACGACATATGTATAGTTGACGGATGTTTAATGTTCGGACAACGCATTATTATACCTCAAATTTTCCGAAAGCACATTCTTAAAGAAATTCACCGAGGTCATCAAGGCATAGGTCGTAATAAAGCCATCGCGCGGAACTACGTTTATTGATCAAATATCGATTACGATATTGAAGCAATGGTGAAAAGTTGTTCAAATTGTGCCGCAGCAGCTAAAATGCCTACAAAAACAACTTTACATCCTTGGCCAAAACCTTCTGATTCTTGGGAACGGCTCCATATTGATTATGCATTACCGATAGATTCATACTACTATTTGGTCGTAATCGATGCGTTCTCAAAATGACCAGAAATTATACAAACAAAATCTATAACAGATACTCAAACAATTTCCAGCTTGAAAGAAATTTTTGCTAGATTTGGGTTACCGAAGACAATAGTTTCAGACAATGGTACTCAATTTGTGAGTCACCAATTTCAACAGTTTTTAGCGAAAAACGGCATTAGTCATATACGAAGCAGTCCGTACTATCTCATGTCAAATGGACAAGCCGAAAGGTTTGTGGATACTTTAAAGCGAGCACTCAAAAAGTTAAATGGGAAGAGGGTGACTGCTAAAAATCTTCAAACATTTCTACAAGTTTACCGATCAACTCCGAATAAGCAAAATGAGGACAGTAAATCGCCAGCTGAAGTTTTACTGAAAAGAAATATCCGTATGAAACTTGACTTAATTAAACCAACGCTGGTGTCTTTACCATACCCAAATGCCAAGTTTAAAAACAAGTGCGATACACAACTCAAAATGAAAGCGCAGTTTGACAAAAGCCACGGTGTAAAGCCAAAGTTTTACGAAAAACAAAAGCTCGTTTATGTCAATATATATAAAAACAAACACTTTGAATGGACAAAAGGAAAAATAATCGAACGCATAGGTAACGTCTTTTATAATGTTCGCTTACAAAATGGCAAACTTATTCGTGCACATGCCAACCAAATTCGTGACCGAAAAGATCAAGAAAATGAGTTTAGAAATATGTACTTCCGAAGATATCGCCAACGAAAAGTGTTTAGTTGATGCATTTGGCCTCTACGAAACAACACCTAAAGATGTGGTCGAAATAACTAACAAAAACATGGTTTCGACTCCAGATCAATCTTTCAACGAAGTAACCGAGATTGCAATCCCTCAAACTGAGAAGCACAATGAAGCAGTTGTTCCGTATACCCGACAAAGGCGTACTAGACATCCTATTGACCGTTATAGACCCTAGAATCACCGCACATTGGAGATTTAATCTCAAAAGGGGAGGTGCTGGCAACTCTGCCAAGGATGACAGATGACATATAAAGAAGAATTAACATTTTAATTTTGTCAGTTATTTTGAACTTGTGAAATAATAATAACTAGGAGTTTTTTGTATAAATAAATATTGAAATTATACACATATAATATGTCCACGTTAAAATCAACAATGTGCGAATCAAATTGCAATTTGATACTGCATCGGACATAACTATCATTTCAAAATTTAATTTCGACAAATTAAATATTTTAAATACAATGGAAGTACAACCAGAATCTGCTAAAAGTGCAACTGGAAACTTACCATTGTACGCAAAATTTACATGTGATGTGCAGTTAAAAGACACAATTAGAACACTTACGTGCTTCGTTACAACGATCGATTTGAACGTATTCGGATTGGACTGGATAACTGCGTTTCAACTTACCGATATGACGCTTAATGCTATTTGCAGCCAAATTTCAACAACAAAACAGGCAAGTAATGTTTCAATAAAGTCGTCAAATTGCAAATTTCTTCCGGAAAAATTATTTCCAGAACTTGTCGATAATGCTATGGGTCTTTGTAATAAAACTAAGGCACATTTAATTATTAAACCAAACTGTCAACCTGTTTTTCGACCTAAGCGCCCGGTAGCATACGCAGTTCAACATTTGGTTGAAGAAGAAATTAAGCGACTTCAAGATCTCGATTTTATTGTACCCATCAATTACTCTGACTGGGCCGCACCAATCGTAGTTATCAAAAAGCCAAATGGCAGCATTCGTATTTGCGCTGATTTCTCAACTGGTTTTAACGACGCGCTTGAATCTTACAAGTATCCACTACCGCTTCCAGAGGATATTTTTGCAAAAATGCAACAGTATTTAGTCATATAGACGTTTCGGACGCTTTTCTCCAAATCGAAGTTGATAGCAAATCGCAAGAACTTCTCACAATAAACACGCATCTAGGTTTATTCAAATACAAGCGTATGGTTTTTGGCGTCAAAACTTTTCCGGCAATTTTCCAACAAATTATGGATAAAATGCTTGCGAGCTTACATTGCGCAGCTGCTTACATTGACGATATCTTTGTCTCAGGTAGAAACCAACAAGAGCATGACAACAACTTACATGAAGTTCTACAACGTATCTATCAATACGGGTTTAAACTCAAGTTCGCAAAATGCAATTTTTTAGTTCCTGAAATTGCTTACTTGGGATATATTGTCAGTAAAGACGGCATTCGCCCAGATCCAAAAAACATTGAAGCAATCAAGACAATGCCTGCGCCAACCAATCAATCCGAACTTAGATCACTCTTAGGTGCTATCAATTTTTATGGAAAATTCATAAATCACATGCGCAAATACCGAGGACCATTAGACAAACTACTTCAAAACAACAAGCAGTGGCAATGGACGGAACTTCATCAACGCTGTTTGGATGGATTCAAGCAAATTTTGTCATCAGAGTTATTATTAACGCATTACGATCCACTGAAAAACATAGTAGTCGCTGCAGATGCATCTAACTATGGGCTCGGAGCTTGCATTTTTCATGAAGCTGACGACGGTTCAATGAAAGTAATATGTTATGCGTCCAGATCACTAACGCCCACAGAAAAACAATATAGCCAAATAGAAAAAGAAGCTCTTGCGCTTATTTTCGCGGTTACGAAATTTCACAGAATGGTTTTTGGGAGAAGATTCAAACTTCAAACAGATCATAATCCTCTTCTAGCTATATTTGGTGATAAAACTGGAATTAAGGTGCATCAAGCAAATAGACTTCAACGTTGGGCAATTAAACTGATTGCACACGACTTCGAATTAAAGTTTATTTCAACTAATAGTTTTGTAGAGTTTGAAATTGAAAGTAAACAAATTTTACATAACTCACTTGATAAGCTGCCGCTTACCAGCAAAATGATTACTTACGAAACAGCTAAGGACAAGGTTTTAGCTAAAATTCTCGAATATGTAACTGAAGGATGGCCATCAAAATGCAACAACAGTGAGTTAAAAGCTTACTTTAACCGAAAAAAACGACATATGTATAGTTGACGGATGTTTAATGTTCGGACAACGCATTATTATACCTCAAATTTTCCGAAAGCACATTCTTAAAGAAATTCACCGAGGTCATCAAGGCATAGGTCGTAATAAAGCCATCGCGCGGAACTACGTTTATTGATCAAATATCGATTACGATATTGAAGCAATGGTGAAAAGTTGTTCAAATTGTGCCGCAGCAGCTAAAATGCCTACAAAAACAACTTTACATCCTTGGCCAAAACCTTCTGATTCTTGGGAACGGCTCCATATTGATTATGCATTACCGATAGATTCATACTACTATTTGGTCGTAATCGATGCGTTCTCAAAATGACCAGAAATTATACAAACAAAATCTATAACAGATACTCAAACAATTTCCAGCTTGAAAGAAATTTTTGCTAGATTTGGGTTACCGAAGACAATAGTTTCAGACAATGGTACTCAATTTGTGAGTCACCAATTTCAACAGTTTTTAGCGAAAAACGGCATTAGTCATATACGAAGCAGTCCGTACTATCTCATGTCAAATGGACAAGCCGAAAGGTTTGTGGATACTTTAAAGCGAGCACTCAAAAAGTTAAATGGGAAGAGGGTGACTGCTAAAAATCTTCAAACATTTCTACAAGTTTACCGATCAACTCCGAATAAGCAAAATGAGGACAGTAAATCGCCAGCTGAAGTTTTACTGAAAAGAAATATCCGTATGAAACTTGACTTAATTAAACCAACGCTGGTGTCTTTACCATACCCAAATGCCAAGTTTAAAAACAAGTGCGATACACAACTCAAAATGAAAGCGCAGTTTGACAAAAGCCACGGTGTAAAGCCAAAGTTTTACGAAAAACAAAAGCTCGTTTATGTCAATATATATAAAAACAAACACTTTGAATGGACAAAAGGAAAAATAATCGAACGCATAGGTAACGTCTTTTATAATGTTCGCTTACAAAATGGCAAACTTATTCGTGCACATGCCAACCAAATTCGTGACCGAAAAGATCAAGAAAATGAGTTTAGAAATATGTACTTCCGAAGATATCGCCAACGAAAAGTGTTTAGTTGATGCATTTGGCCTCTACGAAACAACACCTAAAGATGTGGTCGAAATAACTAACAAAAACATGGTTTCGACTCCAGATCAATCTTTCATCGAAGTAACCGAGATTGCAATCCCTCAAACTGAGAAGCACAATGAAGCAGTTGTTCCGTATACCCGACAAAGGCGTACTAGACATCCTATTGACCGTTATAGACCCTAGAATCACCGCACATTGGAGATTTAATCTCAAAAGGGGAGGTGTTGGCAACTCTGCCAAGGATGACAGATGACATATAAAGAAGAATTAATATTTTAATTTTGTCAGTTATTTTGAACTTGTGAAATAATAATAACTAGGAGTTTTTTGTATAAATAAATATCGAAATTATACAGATATAACACTTTGACTTTTTTCGAAGGTGTAAACTAGGGAAAATTAAATGTAAAAGTAATAGTTCTTTAAATAGAAGAGCGGTTGAGTGAGGCCAATCAAAAGGATAAGAAGAGTGTTGTTCAGTAGTTTTATTTGGTTGTGTTTCGGAAGTTTTATTTGGTTGAAAAAAGCTGTAGATCGGAAAAGACGGTAACTTCTTTGGTGTTTAAGTTTTGATTTTTTTATGAAAAATACAAGGACTTAACGGAAGAGAAAATTAAGGAGTAAAAATAAAGTCAAAAAGAGAAAATCTTTTGTGATTGTTAATGCTCATGTAGGTATATATGTTGTTATAGTGAATTCAACTAAAAACAATAATTAAAATTAACTACGTTTTAAAAATTTGTGAAATTAGAAATAAATATTAGGAGTAACTTAAATTTATGTAAAGAATACGAGCGTATTGAAGAATGTACAATTTAACACTTGTAACAATTAAATGATATGAAGTTGCAGTGTAATTGAAGAACTTCGAATAAATTAATGAAACTATAGTTTAAAGAACGAAAATACGTAACAAAAATGAGAATAAACTAAAAAATAAAGTGTGTTTAATTTATACCGGATTTGTTAGTTGACTCACGATTTATTGGTTTCATCTTCACCATAGAAGAAGAACAGAATGACAGACTTCCTTTTTTAGACGTTGAAATAATTAGACATGATAACCGAATTCACTCCTAATGGTACAAAAAGCCTTCAGCGTCAGGAAGATTAATTAACTACAATTCCAATCATCCAGAACACGTTATTTTAAATATGACATCCAGTATTATTAGAAAAATTCTGGTACTTAGTGACAATATTTGAGCAGCCCAGGCTCATGAGCAACCGTGAGCCCAAAATTGGCACATATTGATGATCTGCTCACCAGCGTTAGCCTTCAATTTGTTTATATTGAAGAGGTGCTCATGAGGTCTCACGAGCCGAGAGCTCAACTGCTCAATAAAAAGCGGTTTATTTGTTTGATATGTTACTTGCTACGTGAAAATATATAATTTGAAATTATTTGCTATAAAATATTGGACTATTATGTTATTACTATTTATATTAAAACAATATAATGAAACAATAATACATTGTTTTTCGCATTGTAAGCAAATTGTTTTATTACATTCATGTAAAACTTTGAAATATATATTTTTTTTTATTTAATTTTCCGAAACACAATATAATATAGTTTAAAACTTGTCACGACACTTTTCCTAAGGCCGTTGATATTTGCTGGGGTATCCTTAGCCTATCCAGAATCGTCACAACTACTTGACTTCAAATTATATCAATACAGTAGAAGTACTACAGCCGGTCGTAATGATATAATTTTAAATGGAAACTATTCCTTCGTGTGAAATATCCTGATATGGATATATTCCTTTATGTTTTAATTGAAAAATTATTTCACTTGCAGTAGACGTACTACAGCCGATCGCAGTGCAATAATTTTAAATACAAGATATTCCTTCGTGCATATTATTTCTTTATTTCGAAATTTTTCTATGTGCAACTAGTGCTAATTTGAACTTGTAATCCCCAGGTGTATTTGCCTTAGTAAATATTTTACAAGTCGCTGCCTGAATAAAAATGCGCGTCTTAAATACCCAACCGACCAAGCTTTTTCGTAGCATATCATTTTATTTACAGATGATCTCACGCATTCTTGTTTACTTTGTCGTTCTGCGTGTTTAAGGAGAATATTTTTGGCAGTTGTTGTTTTCCTATTTCGCTATTCCGCTGCTTTGTTTTGATTATAGTAAAATGTGATTTAAAAGTGCAAGTTTTGTAATTTTGCAATTTTTATTTTAATTTAATAAAAATATTAATTTAATATATATTAAAATGTGTTCCAAAACAAAATATAAAATATAATTCATAAATAAATAAGGTAAGTGTATTATTCAATTAATTAACTACATTTTTAACTTTTAAATTTAATTTCAATGGAATTAATTATTTCAGACCATACTTACATGCACGAAATTTTACGGTATATACTGATCACAGACCATTAGTTAGTCTTTTTACACACAAGAATCCATCTTCAAAACTGACGAGGATTAGGATAGATTTAATGGATTACAATTTCAACATTATATTTAAACAAGGGAAAATGAATACGAATGCAGATGCACTATCTAGGATTCAATTAGATTCAAAGCAACTAATTGAAATGATACCCAAAAATATAAAAGTATTAACTAGAACAATGAGCAAAAATATTAAAGCACTGTGACGAGTTTTAGAATCTCGTCACAAACAAACAACAAGAAAATAAAATAAACAAAAAAAAAAAAAAACAACAATAGAATTAAGGTATTTTTAGTTAAATATAATTTGTTTATTATTAGTTAAGTTACACATAAAATAAAATGTTAGTATAAGGTAGTAATAAAAATTAAGGTATGAATAAGTTTAAAATTAAGGTATTATTAAGTTAGTATATAAAATCAGTATCATTAAGTTAATATTAATTTAATAAAAATTAAAAGCAATTCCTTTTAAAATATAAATTAAGTAATAACACACCTTTTTGTTTGAGGGTAACTATTTTGTAAAATTTTAACAAATGTGCAGCAACAGTAAGCATACCAGACGCAGACACTTAGAATGGACAATAACAAAGCTGTACAAAGTGCACTCAACAATTAGAAGTCCCGTTTCCAAAATCCGTATAAAAGGAGAAGCAAAGTAAAACACAGAGACTTGGCCACAGCACTTCGAACAGTGCACATCACCAGAGGGACTTGGCCACAGCATTTCGAGCAGTGCACATCACCAGAGAGACTTGGCCACAGCACTTCGAACAGTGCACATCACCAGAGACTCTATGGCAGGCCACGAAGCAGAACACTTGACAGAGCCAGAGCAAGTGTATAAACAGGTAATTAAAAATATTTAAATAACATTTTCCTAGTCCATCAGTGTAGCCCTATCGGTAACACTGTTCCTAAGCAACGCAGCCTTGTCGGTAGCGTTGGTTCCAAGCTCATCAGTGTAGCCCTATCGGTAACACTGCTCCTAAGCAACGCAGCCTTGTCGGTAGCGTTGGTTCCAAGCCCATCAGTGTAGCCCTATCGGTAACACTGCTCCTAAGCAACGCAGCCTTGTCGGTAGCGTTGGTTCCAAGCTCATCAGTGTAGCCCTATCGGTAACACTGCTCCTAAGCAACGCAGCCTTGTCGGTAGCGTTGGTTCCAAGCTCATCAGTGTAGCCCAATCGGTAACGCTGTTCCTTAGCAACGCAGCCTTGTCGGTAGCATTGGTTCCAAGTTCATCAGTGTAGCCCTATCGGTAACACTGTTCCTAAGCAACACAGCCTTGTCGGTAGTGTTGGTTCCAAATCCACCATTAATTAAAATTTCTTATTATAATTCTTAATATGTATTATATATTTTATTAGCAAATAAGTTATAAATATTGTAAAATAAATTCCGAAAAAAAAATAATAAAGAAATTAAAAACAATTAAGTGGCTTGAAAATTATTATTCGAACGATTCAGGGTTACAGAGAAAAAATATTCTTGTAACGACTCTGGGATCCGGCGAGAAAAACCCCGGCTTGAGAGAAAAAAAAAAGGTTCTTTACAGCACATAAAGAAGAAAGTAAAAAGCAAACCTTGAATGCTAACACGGAGATTGATCACCTCCACATGTGGAACGCGACATCAATAACAGATGTAAGATTTGTAAAGAAACTTGAATTCAAAAAGGTAAACCATTCTGCAGATGGAAAAGAAGAAAAAGCACTTGAACACAAGAATAAAAAGTTCAATAGAAATAGTGCAAAATATATTAAAGGTGAAAAAGCACTTGAACATAAAAATAAAAAGTTCAACGAAAATAGTGCAATAAATATTATAGCAGCAAATAAAATAGTTATCGAATACAACGAGAAATCATTATCAGAGATAAAATTGATTCTGAAGAAGTTATTATTCAAAATGAATAACTTAAAAATTACAAAGCTAGCGTTAGCAGAAAATGATGAAATATTAAATGAAATAAACTTGCAAGAACTGGAAGAAATGTTGCAGAAAGCTACAGAAAGAATTAAAATTAAAAGAAAGTCTAGACATAATTATATATACACCACCGAAAGAAATAAAAGATACAGAAGAAATGCTCAGATTAATAAAAGAATATCACGAATCTCTACATGGAGGACATTGTGGAATCAAGAGATGCATAAATAAATTGAAACAAAAATTTGTTTGGAAAAACATGAACAAAATGGTAAAAAATTTTGTCAACAACTGTAACACATGTGCAAGAGTTCAAATAATTAGGCACACAAAAGAAAAATACCAAATTACCGAAACACCAAACACATCGTTCGATGTAATAACAATAGACACTGTAGGCCCATTAATACCATCTAACAATTATAGATACATCTTAACACTTCAATGTGAATTAACAAAATTTGTAGAAGCGATCCCTTTAGAAACGAAAGACGCTGTCAATGTTGCGAAAGCAATTGTAGAAAAATTCATACTTAAGTACGGTTGTTTTAGAAAAATGAAAACTGACAAGGGTACAGAATTCACAAATGAACTTCTAAAAAACATTTGTAAATTGTTAAAGATAGAAAAAGTAACATCAACACCATTTCACCATGAGACATTAGGAACAGTTGAAAGAAACCACAGAGTTTTGAATGACTATTTGATGACCATGAAAACAATAAACAATTGGGACACATTACTTCCTTACTACGTGTACAGTTACAACTCGACTCCACACACAACAACAAAATACACTCCATTTGAATTAGTATATGGTAAATTATGTGCATTACCATGTGAAATTATTAAAAATAAACAAACGATATATGATATTGAAAATTATGCTAATGAATTAAAAATAAAATTAAAACAAAAAAAAAACAAAAAAATGTTAATAAAGCAAAATTTAAAATAAATGATTTTGTATATGTCAAAAAAGGCAACAGAAGAAATTAGATAACCCATATAAAGGCCCATATAAAATTGTATCACAACAAGGTACAAACAGTACATTATTAATGAATGAAAAACTTGTTGAACTGCACAACAATAATTTAATAAAATGCAGAAGCAGCAAAAAATGAATTTTGTAATATCACATTAAGTAAGAATTATACGAATACTACATATTGGAAATATTAAATAATAATATCATATTTTACTAGATACGAATCCACATATTAAATAATAATTACATTTATAGCAATGTAAAAAAAAAATATATATATAAAATTATTAATTTAAGAAATATGACATATGAAAAATTAATCACTTGTAATTATATAAAATCGTTGTAGTGCAAATTACTTAAATATTCAATTCAATTAATTTACACTTTTCTAAAGGAGTAGGGTGTAGTGCCCATGACCTACATTAATATCATATGTGACAAGCCACTGTTCATTCAGACAAAATAAATGTGTCATAAATTATAATATGCACTTTTGTCTGTTTGACGCTTTGACTTCCGTCATATTACTTAAAATAAATATTTTGACTCATGCTGTTACAAATATGCATTTGTAACATAAGACATGATAAGCATGTACGGTCATTGCACTATTCCGACCTAAATTCTAGAAAGTACATTAACTCTTTAAAAACAATATATGACGCATTATTGTAATGCGTTAGAAGAGTATTTGTTTATAAAATATATGTAATAAAATAATTAATGTAATTTATGGGAGTAACCAATGCATTGATTGGTTACTCAAATCAATCAAAAAGTAAATAATAATTGTTTAGTAAATAAGCTAGAATAAGTATAAATACCCATAATTTTTGATAATAAAATAGATTCAATTTAACTTAAGACAAGGTTACGTCTTTTATTTGAATCGTGTTCTATGCGGCATTTAGATGCTGAAAGAACAATAAGCGGCTGAAGAGCTTAGTAATACTCTCCAATAAACTGATAGGTCGTTTCCACTCATACTGGTCGATAAGTGATCCTTGAATCCTTTCAGGACTCAGACATCATATGGTGATATTAATCGAAAAGACTTTATCTAACAATCCTGCTAATATATATTGACGATCCTGACATCCTGCAATAACCATAACATGGTAATTCTGTAATACCATTACATGGCAATAGTAGAATATCATAACAAAATATTTATTAATTGAACTTTATTTCAGGTATCTCAAACATTTGTTACCAGTAAGTGTTTTATTAGGTGTTTGGGATGATGGCAGTTGTGTTGTGTGTAAAATAAATAAAACTGTATTGTGATGTTATCTTTTTAGCTCATTGTAAAGTTTTTACCAGAGTTCGGAATGTGGTGCACAAATTCGCACACTACACTGTGCGAGTGGAAATTATTTTTAAAATATGAATACGCACATTTGTGGTGTTAAGAAAAAAAATGCACGCACTCAATATTGTTGTGCGGTTTCAAATTTCACATCGCACAAAGCGATGATTGTGCACACAGATTCGTGCACACACATTTGTGCTGTGTGACTGACTTATAAAAATGTACACAATCAGATGTGCGAGAAAATTTTATGCTCGCACCGCACTGTGCGACAAAAAATTCTCTGTGCACACGAGTGTGCTGCTCATATTACGATTGCACAGATGTGCACTAATGTGCGATTACACAAATGTGCACAAATGTGCGATTGCACAAACATGCCCAAATGTGCGATTTTGTGCTTGCACCCAAGGGTGGAAAAAAATTACAGGAACTTCACAATTTTGTTTGAAATAGAAAATATTATTTTGTTGCAAATTTTGAAAAAATTGATATTTGCGTTCGTTGGAATCGTAACTTATGTTAAAAATTGCATAAATTAACAAATATTTAAAATAATTATTTTTGTTAAGTAATGTTAACTAAAAATTATAACTGTCTTAACCTTATTTGTATTTTAACTTAAAATATTAGTTTTATGTATATTACTTCCCAACTTTTGTGCAATTTTAAATGCAAATATAGTAAGTGAACTTAAAGTATTTGTTTGGAAAGTTTTGCACCAGTTTAAAAGAAATAAAAACATTGATAAGAACGCGTTTGTTCTTAATAAATTACAAATTGTTGTATCAACCAAATATGATAAGAACTTGTTTGTTCTTATTTGAGTTGCCAATAGTTATATCACGCTTCCAACACGCACATGAACGTGTTGGATGATATATTTTAGTATTTTGTTTAACTGGTCGTAAACTGCCGAGCACATAAACTCGTAGTTTGCCTTATTGATCTATTTGAAAATGAATACTCCAATTATTTTGTATGTATTTTAATCTTTATTTATTTTTATTAATTTTAGACATGTGTTGTTACCCGGTTCACGATTCAAAACCAAAGAGGAAGTCTTTCAGCTTAAACCCAACACAGAAGCTGCTCTCATGTCCCTAATCAAGCTTAAAGCTTACTTCATTCTCCTTTTGTTGCCAAACAGCTGATTATTAGTGTTTTACACCGTTAAGCAAATGAAGTCTTTTATATAGTTAATATCTATATACCAAGATTTACGTTACGGAGAATTAACATCCTCCCCCGCGTTGAATTATTTGAATAATTTAACTAAAAGTACCATAAAATGCATGTCTGCAATTGATATGGCATAACTGCACCTTATATTTAAGTAAACAAGTTGATCTAACCAACACTACCTTTATGTTGGTTACTCGACCCAATGACCACTGAAGAGGAGGTAAATTTCCATCCTTCATGATAACTAAGGTGTTTTCCTGCAAGTTATTGCATTCTTCTCGCCATTTATATCGGTATTGTAGCTCCGTTAGATATTCAGAGTTCCACCGTCTCCAGAATTCATGTTTTATGTGGGAAACCAATTTCCATTTTGTTAATAATGATGTTTTTAACCTTGGTGTGCTTGTACTTGCTGGTGCTGTAAGAACTTCACCAATTAGAAAGTGGCCTGGCGTAAGTGCTTCAAAATCATTTGGATTATTCGACATTGGAGTAATCGGTCTTGAATTTAATATCGACTCTATTTCAATAACAACTGTTTCTAGCTCTTCGTACGTTAAGGATTCTGTGGCAACGCTGCGCACAAGCAGATGTTTCGCCGATTTCACTGCTGCTTCCCAGAGTCCTCCGAAGTGAGGCGTACGAGGAGGAATGAAATTGAATTTAATACCTTTTTTACTGCACGCTCTTTCAATTACTTCTCCTGCTTTTTTTGAGTAAATGAGTTGTTCTAGCTCATTCGTTTATTATTGACTCCAACAAAATTAGTTGCATTGTCACAAAATATATTTTGGCAATGTCCACGCCTCGCAACAAAACGTTTAACTGATACAATAAATGCGTCGGTAGTTAGGTCACTTACCAGCTCCAAATGTACTGCTTTGGTGGCGAAACAACAGAAAACAGCAATATATGCCTTGTGCGGTCGTTTTCCTCTTACCTTGTAATGTACTAGAAATGGTCCACAAAAATCCACGCCTGTATTAAGAAATGGTCTGGCAGATTGTACTCGAGTACTTGGAAGATTCCCCATAATTTGGTTAAATCTTGTAGGCTTACACCTAGTACAGCGAACACAATGTTGAACAACTAACCGCGCCATTATTTTTCCCGGCCAGAATCTCTGTCGAGTTGTTGCCAACAATGCTTGTGCACCACAATGCATGTTTGTTTCATGAATATTTTTCATTATTAGTTTCACAATTTGGTCGTTGAATGGAAGAAGAATTTGATGCTTAGCATTATATGGCAATTTTGATGCATCTAACCTGCCTCCAACCCAAATGATGTTGTCTTCATCTAAAAATGGAGTAAATGCAGCTAATGCGCTTGATGCCTTTACCTGGTTGCGATGCCTTAATTCCTTTTTGTCTTCTTTGAATTCAGCTTCCTGAATGCACCTAACTATGTGAGTCTCTGAATCCCGTAGCTCTTTTGGATCGAGTTCTATGGAATGAATCTCGCCCTTTTAAAGTTGTCTGGTCCGGTTTATGAAGCGCAGCACATAGCCTACAATATATAACAAGGTGTCGAATGAATTTCTGTGGTTTATTGTATACACCCAGTCGGCACTACAGCTAGTTGCAGCTAATGCTACCTAACGTAAAGTACCCTTCAGCTCTGCGTTATCTAGTAGACTGCATAACATTTTTTTGAATTCTCCTGGTCACAGTTACTCGGACCCATGTAGAATCATTGGGCCTTAAAACCATAATGATAATGCATCTGCAAGGTTGTGTCGTAAACTCACATGTCGCCATTGGCTTGGTACTGAAATGTCTTGAATTGCAGCAAATCTGTTTGATATAAATTGTTGATGCTTTGCTGGCACCGAATTTATCCAATACAGTACAATTTCCGAATCGGTCCAATAATATGTTGGCACCTTGTAGTTCAATTCATTTTTTACTCCTTTCATTACTGTTGCTTCAAGAAAGCCGCGTACAATTCAATTTTGCTCGAACATATATTACAGCACCAAAAGCCTTTTCGGAAGCATCACAAAATGCATGAAGTTGTAACGATGTCGCCATCTGCTATCCAAATACACGCCTTTCAATTTAAAATCGATGAAGTGCTCTTAATTCGTCGCAAAAACTGATCCAACTGCTGTATACTTCACTTGGTACCGCTTCATCCCACGTTAGGTTGAGTTGCTATAAGTCCTGAATCAGTACCTTGGTGGTTACTAAAACTGAACCCAGGTTGCCAAGGGAATCAAATATTTTAGCTACATTTGAAGTAATTGATCGTTTAGTCACCCGCTTCGCTGGATATAGATCCACCTTAATACTGAATTTGTCTATTTTCGGTTGCCACACTAACCCCAAAGTTTTGATGAATGGTTGATCTACACTGTCAAAGTATAAATTGATTTCTTGATCTTGTTTTGCTATATCCTTAAGCAACGAAGAATCATTGGCGCACCACCGACCGACTCCAACAAATCCTTAAGTTGACGTTGTATCTCCAATGCAGTATTGAGATTGTCTGATTCGCTGAGACAATCGTCAATATAGAAATCATTTTGAATCGCCGAAGCTCCGAGCGGATATTTAGATGATTCCTCAATGGCCAATTGTTGTAGACATTTCGTTGCTAAATATGGTGCCGACCGTGTGCCGTATGTCACAGTATTTAGTCTATAGAAATTTAACGGTTTAGGTGACGATTCTCTCCAAACAATAATTTGGTAATTCCGATCATTCGGATGTACAAGGATTTGCCGGTACATCTTTTCAATGTCTGTGCAGAATACGAACCTTGGACATCCGAAACGAAGTAGAATAGAAAAAAGCTCACATTGAATTTTTGGACCTGTCAATAAAATGTCATTTAAAGACAAGCCGTTATGAGTTTTGCATCAAATACTGCTCGGAGTTTGGTTGTGCTGCTTTCTGGCCGAAGTACGCAATGATGTGGAATCATATAATGAGATGCATTTCCCTTGATATCAATCTTTTCCATGTGACTCATGTTCTCATATTCTCTTATGAAGTTCACGTATTGCTGCCAACCAGTCTCATTTGTGCCCAATCTTCTTTCAAGTGCAGAAAATCTGTTTATCGCTATTTGATCAGATTCTCCAAGGCTTTCTGGGTTTTGCTTAAAAGGCAGTTTCACTACAAATCGACCCAAATTGGTTTGTTGCGTGTTATTTACAAAATGCGATTCGCACAATTCTTCATGTGGACTTAATGTCTTTGTTGTAGGTTCCATTGCATCCAACTTCCAAAACTTCTCTATGACCTGTTCTAGTCTTTCATCATCGTCTGAAAGTACGCCGTAAGTCTGGGTCTGTGTAGGTAATTCGTGATCACTTATCCTTCCTATCACTATCCAGCCCAGTAACGTGTTTTGCAATGATGGAAGATTATTTCCAATCCTTATTTGCCCTATAGATAGCAGTTGATGTGAAAACTCCGCACCTAACAAAATATCAATTTAATCACTAGCATTGAAGCCTGGGTCAATTAATTTAATGTTACTGGGTATTTTCCAATTCGATATGTCGATGTGCACACTCGGCTGATCAGATGCAATTTTCGATATTACGTATGCTTCTACCCTTGCTGAATAGTTGTTAATTATAGAACCAAATGTTAGATTTACTCGTCGTTGAGCATTTTGTTTTCTCTGTCCAATACCTTCAATGCATGCTGCCGCCCTTTGGGGGTTTTCTCCTAATTTCTTCATAAGCCTGTCTGTGATAAGGTTGACCTGCGAACCAGAGTCTAATAATGCTCTGCATTCGATCTCTGTTCCTCTATTGCCTTTTATAGTTATACGGGCTGTTCCCAACATAACATAGCATCGTGTGTGATTATTGCTATTAGAGACTAGGCTTATTGAATTATTTACTTCCTTGCTTTGTAGCCTTACTGCTTGGATCTTCTAAATGTAGGAGTGAGTTGTGTTTTTTGTCACATTTTTTGCAACTACTTGACTCTGCCAGACCATTTGGCATTCTTTTGCAAAATAACCCGCCTTCAAACAATTAATGCACAAGCGCATCTGCTGAACTAGGTGAAGCCGTTTACTAGGAGCATCCTGAAGAAAAGACTTACATGTGTACAACGGATGGCTATCCCTTTTACATGCTAAACACAGTTTTTCAGTTGAAAATTGTTCATTTGTAACTGCAACTAATCTTGATGTGTTCCAACGTTTTTGATCGAATCCTCTACCAAGCGTGTCTAACGATTGGAATCGATTTTCAATAAACTGAAGCAGTTCTTGTAACGACACGAGCGAACGATTATCCTTAAGTGATTGTTCAAATGCTGTATGACTGACCTTATCCAATTTCCTTAAATTGAGGTGTACCAATATTGCATCCCACTGTTCTACAGGAATGCCTTGTGCATGCAAACCCAAGATACACTCTTTAGTGACATCGTGCAGCGATTTTAATCCGGAAGAACTTTCTGATGTTCTGATGATTATTGACTTAATAACTTGTTGAGTAATGCAGTGACCAAGAGACGTTTATTATCGTAACGAGAGGTCAAAATTTCCCACACTGTTGTGTAGTTTTCTTCAGATGCTGGTAAATGTTTTATTAAATTTTTGGGCTCTCCAACCAAATTTGTAGTCAAATAAATCATCTTCTGGATTGGCTTAAATACTTGCACGTTTATCAATTGTGTGAACAAATCACGGAATTCCACCCACTTTAATGGATTACCATCAAATTTACTGATTGTGATTGCAATGTTACTTTATTTTCTGAGATCCCATCACTAGAATTTAACAATTTTAGCTTCGATTTTATTAACACCAATGTAGTGTGTAATTTCCTTTCTATTTCAAAAAATACCTTCCAACTGTAGTCCTTTACCGTGTCTGCAGTGGTGGAGTTCCATATTATATCATTGTTTTGACCTAACTTGCTGAGATAATTTTCCAGCTGTGCTTGACTTACCATGTTAACCACTTCTTGTTGTGGTTCTTCAAATGTTGCTTCTATTTCTTTCATCGTTTTTTCAATTACGCGAATCAGCGCCCTTTGATTCCGTAACGGTTTTGTCACATCTTCGCTCAGGCTTGGTCCCTTCTTGTTTTTTGTCTCCTTCAATGGATTCCATTTTTTGACTTGAAAAATTAGTTCTTTTATGAAATTAACAGTTGGTACCAGATGTATGTATGACTGAATACAATTGAACACGTGTCTTAATGCATTCACGTTGTGTGCACATGCACCAGGTTCTTAGCTGCCGTAGATTACGCACCAAGTGATGATCCTGTTAATGCAGTAATCACGTCGGGGTCAAAAAAAATGATAAGAACGCGTTTGTTCTTAATAAATTACAAATTGTTGTATCCACCAAATATGATAAGAACTTGTTTGTTCTTATTTGAGCCGCCAATAGTTTTATCACGCTTCCAATACGCACATGAACGTGTTGGATGATATATTTTAGTATTTTGTTTAACTGGTCGTAAACTGCCGAGCACATAAACTCGTAGTTTGCCTTATTGATCTATTTGAAAATGAATACTCCAATTATTTTGTATGTACTTTAATCTTTATTTATTTGTATTAATTTTAGACATGTGTTGTTACACGGTTCATGATTCAAAACCAAAGAGGAAGTCTTTTAGCTTAAACCCAACACAGAAGCTGCTCTCATGTCCCTAATCAAGCTTAAAGCTTACTTCATTCTCCTTTTGTTGCCAAACAGCTGATTACTAGTGTTTGACAACGTTAAGCAAATGAAGTCTTTCTTGAACAGGTAGCAGGATTTTAGCGCCCTTTCTACTGTGCTAAGTAACCAAAGATATAATTTAAGTGAAAAAAATATTTCAGCAATGTTATTAATAAGATTAAATGAAAATTTATTTCAAAAAATATGTAATTAAAATTAAATATTTTTTAATAAGAAATTAAGATATTAAATTATTTCAATAACTTCGTTAAATTTAAGCTGTAATTAAAGATAAAAAATTAAGTGAAATCTAATAACAAAATTAATTTATGTTGTTGTAAAAAATATTTAATTTGCTTTTTATAACCTTACTAACGAATCTTAGTGTATAACTTACTATTAAATAAAATTTTATGAAGTAGTCCAAAATTGATATATTTAATTAAAGAAATATTTAAGTAAAGAAGATCCGTAGAACCGATCCTCTTTACTTATAACATTTCGAAATAAATACTCTTTCTCTATTAAATTCATGTACCTATTTAATATAACAAAGTTTTCAAGTACATTGTGAAATTAACTTTATTCCCATGTTTTAAATTAATAAACCCTAAAATAATAAGTAATATAAGCAATAAATATAAATCTAATAATAAATTCAAAATTAAAATATAAATACAAAATCATTTCTTCAATAAAATATTTCGCATAAAGACCAAAATTAATACGAATCAGTTTTCCGTACTATTTTGCTGCGATATTTGTCATAATATTGTACGCTTTTAAATCATCATTTTACACAAATGTGCAGTAGACATTTCGTCTCCGCGCATTTTTATTTTCGAGTCTGCACACAAAATGTGCTCCTCGTATTCTTTTTCTGTGTGCGAAGGTAAACTAGCTGCCTCACACACAATATGCTGTGCGAAATAACTTCGGCACAAACACCGTTTGCGTGTGCGAATTTTATTTCACTCCACCACATTCGTGTAAAATGTGCGTTTTGTTTGTGCACACAAGATGTGCACTTAAGATGTGCACAAAAATTTTCGCACACCACATTTGTGGTTTACTAAACTTAATTTAATTATATAAAATAGAATTATTAACTAAATTTAATTACATTACATTTAATATTACTTAAAATCAATTTATTTACATTAAATAAATAATATAAATATAATATATATTATATATATTATTATATCTATACAAATTCAAATTTTGTACCATAAATTCTGGTATAATATTTAGAATTTTTATTGAAAAGTCTAAGAAAATTTCGCGATAAGCCGCAATTTGGCTCCTCAAACCCTATATAAATTGTATTTTAGGCAGTTATATTTTGTGCTCAAGTGCTAATTTAAATCAGCAAATATATCGTTTATAGTTTCTACAAATTCAGTTGTTGGGGAGATAGTTTTATTTAACTTTTTATTTCTTTCAAATAATTTAACGCCATCATAATATTTGATAGTCTGTGCAGATTTACTTAATATCTTTGTGGCCTTTCTAACGAACATTTTTTTCAATTTCTCTGTCAAAATGTGAAAATGCTACACAGACCACTCGTAAATTTTATTTCATTTAAAATTTGTGTTGATGTATGAATCAGCAGTTTTTGCGTCACTAGTGTTCCACCACACTTTACAAAAAGCTGTTCCATGCAAATCTGTTTAAATAGCGTAAATTGACACTTTATTTGTGTTACGCTCTCAGTTTGTATTTCACTCAAGTTTTACTTGAATTTTACTACGAGTAGTTCGTGGAACTACTAAAAATAAGCTGAAATTACCCGATTGAATTTAGTAAGTTCTAAGAGCAACTTATGCGTGCCAATGACTGTATGGCAAAACATGGGGTCTGCGACCAAAAATGATGGCTTGGTCGCACAAGACCGTAATAGTTCCAATGATCACCTATGCATCCTTGGCATGGTGGCCAAAGGTAAATCAGGCGAAGGCGAAGATGACCCTCAATAAGATTTATCGAACTGTCTGCCTAAGCGTAACGGGGGCAATGAAAACGTGCTCCACAGAAACCCTAGCAATGCTAACTGGATTCACTCCATTACACATCACAGTTAAAAGGACTGCGACCAGTGCCGCGCTAAGGCTTTCTTACCTTTGTAATCTTAAAGTGGGCAATCTGACAGGACACGCAAAGATTCTAGATGAAGTCTGGAACTCTCCGTGCCTTAAGGTCTTTGACAAGATGAATAGAAAATTAGCTTTCTCCAGGGAATTCGAAGTGGTCATTAGTGACCGATCCACCTGAAGAAACAATGAAATTAACTTAAAACAGGGCTCTCAATTATGGTATACTGATGGTTCCAAAATGGAAGATGGCAGTACAGGAGCAGGAGTTATAGGATCGAAATTTCGCAAAGCAATCGCAATGGGAAAAACTGCTTCCATTTTTCAGGCAGACGTCCATGCCTTAGAGCTATGTGCAAGAGAATGCATACGAAGGGGCACCCAAGGACCAAAATATGCATTTTGTCAGACAGCCAAGCAACTCTAAAATCTTTAGCAAAATCATTATTCCAATCAAAGTTGGTCTGGGAATGCTTTCAACTTCTCAACATCCTAGCATCGAGGAACTATGTTACTCTTATGTGGGTACCGGGATACAAAGGGTATGAGGGCAATGAAATAGCAGACTCCCTATCAAAGAAGGGTGCATGTACTCCTTTCATTGGTCCAGAGCCCTTCAACGGGGTAACAAATAGCTTCGCAAATAACTTATTATGTGAACGGTAGAAACAACATCTACTTGAACACTGGAGAGCCCAAACAGGCATGCCACAAAGTTGATGCTATCCTTGGCCTTAGCAGAAACTATATTAAAATCTACACTGAACTTCTTACAGGACACTGTAGACTTAATTACCACATGAAGATTATAGGTGTGGTAGAAAGTGACTCCTGTCGACTCTGTCATGAGGAGAAGGAAACATCAGAACATGTTCCATGCAACTGCCCAGCGGTGGCAAGACGTAGACTCTATTACCTTGGAAGCGGGATATTAGTCCCAAGTCAAATAGGTAAAATTAAGCCCACAGCAATTACAAGATTTATAAATAGTCTAAAATTGTCCTAGTTGGGCCTTTAAGCGCACAATAGATCTTTTAGGTAGGGGTGCTTTAATAGCTTATTACTTAAATAAAAAATAGTTAGTTCTATGAATGCATTTGTTGTGGTAAGAGAAGGTGCTAGATTAACTATACAACAAGTTATCATATTTTGGCAAAAAGCACAAATACCAATATAAGAACAAAAACATTGCATAAATAAACTAGAAAAACTTCATCAAGAATGGAGAGGTTTGCAAAAACATGCTAATAGAAAAAAACTTAAGAGATCAGCAAAAAGAAGTTGAATGCACAAAACAATTAATGACATTACTCGATTTGGCCATCGCAAATACACTTGATATGATAACAATAAAAGACAATAAGAACTTTTTAATAAATCAATGGAGGGAGGGTAGACCTGGTTACATGTATGGCCTAGATAATGAATAAATTTAAAGAGAAACAAGATGTGAAGAAAGGAATCAAATAGTTGTACAAAACAGAGAACGTTGTATGCGGCAAATGATAGAATTAGGTAAGCATTCCTTGCTTGATTTTCTAAAAAAGAAATGTTACAATTTTGATTAGAAACTGTGTCATTGCTGATATCATCAGAAAGTGGAAGTTCTTCCAGTGACAACTATATTAATAAAGAACCAGATACCGAGTTTAATTTTGTAATGACGGTTTCACCTATTCTACGCAAAAAAACAAGAGGAATTTTGAAAATTGTAGATCAGAACATTGCAGCTGTCTTTAATGCTTGCAAAATAAGTGATTGTAATGCTGTTCATCTCATTATCGCCACAATCGAATCATTAAGACATGATTCAAATAGTTTTATTTTGAACAAAAATGTCATGCGCTTTGTTCGACAAAACCTGCGATCACAAAGAGTAGAAGACTTGAAAAAAAAAGTTCAAAGTTTGTTTACATTGGGATGGAAAATTGCTGCCAGCTTTATATGGAAAACAAAATGTGAACCGTCTATCTATTATAATGTCAAGTGGGTATGTTGAGCAATTACTTGAAGTGCCTACACTGAATAATGGTACAGGAAGAACTCAGGCATCTGCTATTTGTAAATAAATGTTCAAGTGGGGTTTGCAGGATCACCTGCAAAGCTTTAATTTTTGATACGACACAGTAAACACTGGTTGTTTTAAGAAACCTTGCTCAATTATTGAAAAACTTTTAGAAAGGAATCTTTTATATTTAGCTTGCAGACATCACATTTACGAAATTATTCTTAAAAGTGTTTTGTATGCAAAGATTTGCAAGCCTGAAAGCTTAAATGTTGAACTATTTCAACGATTTCAAAAGCTTTACCCGAAAATATACGGTGATAATTCTACAGTTGGCTTAGAAAATGTAGAAGTAAGAAAATTGTTGAACACAAATGAATTACCTTAATTGTTACCTTAATAAGATTCGAAAGGATAACAAAACAAAACATGATTATAGGGAACTTCTGAAACTTGCATTAACATTTTTAGGAGAAAAGCCGAACTGCAGCATAAAGTGACATGAAAATGATGACATGGAACACTTTTCAGCTTAAAAATAGTAAACCATAAGGTAAAGTGAGGAGTGAAACAAATGCTGGACTATAATCCAATTTTAACAAAAAATGAAAATCGGAAACAGTACATATTAAAAAGTGTTAACGATTACCGCCGCACAGTTTGACAAAACAAAAATTAGGTGGTCAAAATTCGATATTTTCGGAACCAATAGAGATATTGACATGAAATTTTCCTAAAATATAGTTTTTGAGATGATCTTTCTTTATTTGACTTGAGCCCAATCGGCTTACCAGAACCCCCCGAAATTTTTGTTTAAACATGAGGCTTTCAGTGATGTCCCAAGAGTACTCAAAACCTAAGATAGATAGCAAGCTGAATTTGGAGTCCAAAAACCCTACATTATTATCTAGATTCCAAAATTGTTTTATGGTTTTTCGCCTACTTCGACACCCACCCCCATACAAAATTTTTATATAAAATCCTTTATTATCGTTAGTTTTTTAAATCAAATATGTCGGAGATATAAGCAATCAAATATGAATTTTATGGAAAAAATCGATATTTTCCAAACTTTGGGGTGTTGTATATATTTATTATTGAATGCAGAAGTACTATATTTATTATTATTATTATATTTTTATTATAATTAATATTATTATAATTTGTTATTATTATTATTATTATTATTATTATTATTTATTAATATTATTTCTATGTATTCAATATATTATAATTTAATGTATTATAGTTTATAGTTTAATAAGTTAGGTTATTTAATTTACTCACGCCACTGTAAGATTAATATTGTAAACGGCACCTGCAAGATCAGATTAACTGTGATGTTTTGTTTGTTTTTGACAGAGAAGGTTGGTATGGTTTTGCAAGAATGGTAAAGGTGGCGTGATGATTTGCAGAGAAAAAATAGAGTGGTTGTGCAGTTCACCTTGTGGAAAGCAAAGGAAGTTTCTTATCGAATTAAAACTTAGCTATATTAATTTATTTTTTAAATCCGAATTGTATGAATTTTTTTTTGAAATGGAATAAGATAGATACTGAAGGAAGTAAAGCATATATAGTGAAAACAATATAAGTACTATGAATAACAGTGGTAATTAAATTGAATATATAATAAAAAGTTTGTAATTGGATTGTTTAATAAATTGTCAATACAAATTTAATTACATTTGTTTTTTTTTCAATAAAATATTATATACAAATTTAAAAAAAAAAACAATAAAGTAAATAAACACTTTGATTTATGGAAAAATTATATAACATTTTGGTGAAATAAAAAGTGTAAATAGTGGAAACAATATAAATGCAAGTTATATCAGTACCAACACAAATTTTATAACATTTTTTCCAAACACAAATAAATAAATTAAATTACACAATATATAAGAAAGATATATACCAGGGGCTCTTGGGGCGTCATTTTTACTTATCCAATTGAACCAAAATTTTACGGAAAAAAATTTCCCATATACCTTAATGACACCCTAATGTATTTTATATTAAAATGTTATTTTTTTTAGCCTGAAACTTTTTAATTGAAATTCTATTATACATAAATGCAAAGCGGTATACTAAAAAATTACAAAGATAATACAAAACAATACATTTAAAAAAATGGATTTATGTCAAAAACGGATTTATGTCAAAAATGGATTTATGTCAAATTATATTTACTAATGCTTAGAAAAATTAACAATAAAATAGGAATATTCACCTTATAATAAATAAATTTACTTTAAATAATTATAATTGTTATTTAACTAAATTTAGTTAATAAATCTATTTTATAGAATTAAATTGTAATATTAATACTTGTCATGTAATATTACTAAATATAGCCAAAAAAAAATTTTTAGTACAAAGACTTTTATCACGGCAAGGTAGCCAAGTAGTAATTTTATTATATTATTGTTTGAAGAATTTAAATGAGTTATACTCGGAAACAGCAATTCTTATTTTATATAAGTTTATTAAATAGCTCCATATATTTATATGTAAGTTAATATCATTATGTTTTAATATCTTAAACACTTTACAATATTTCCAGATCACTAGACTGCCATACTAAGACCATCTTATAACTATGATCTCACAAAACACTCGACACATGTGTTCTAAATTTTAAAACCCGAATTGCCAAGTTATTTCTTTTTTTTTAGCTTCAATTCTGAATTTTCTTGCTTGTTCAAGGGATAGTCTAAGTTGTACTTTTAGTTCACTAGTTAAATATTAAGTTATATTTAGTTAATATTTACCATAGTTATAGTTAAATACTTGTTGTTTATTGTTTATGTTCTCATTTGGTAATGTTAGTAATTTACCAAATACAAGTTCGTGTAATGTATAATCTTTGTCAACATGGGGAGTAGTATCATAACCGAATGTACATATAATACTGTACCCATTTGTCTCAGTTGTAAACTTCGTTAATAATTATTCATTTAGCACAGGTTTAATTCCTTTCTGTAGTACCAACTGTTTCTTGGTGGTATGGGGTTGAAAACATTTGTTTTATCGCCGTAGTTCCATGCTACCGAATTTTAATACAAGGTGTTTTACTAATGTTTTGGCTACTGTTTTGGCATCTCTGCTAACTATTGGGTGTGTAATAATGACTCTACTTAATTCACATTGCATTGTTAATATTGTTAATCTATATACAATTACGCTAGCAAAAAAGTTTGTGTTCCCTTTTTAATTGTGTTGCCGTTGACATATATGGATAAAATTTATATCGTTGGAAAGGTGAATACGTCCAGAAGTGCATAACGTTAATTTTTCGCATGTACATTACCGGAGACACAGGCAAAAATGCGTTGGCTCAAATTTAGCGACTACAACAACAAAATACATGTGATTTTTAATGTTTTTTGTTTTTGTAGCGAATTGTGTATTGTTTACGGCGGATTTGTGTATGCGATTTTTTTCCACTTTTAATTGTGTTTGAACTTTCCGTGCTGCAAAACTGAATTCTGTTACAAATACATTTTTTTTTACTATTCCATTGATATTACAACTATCGTAGATATCTAGTGTAACGATTAAAATTTTTACAATTTAATTGTTACAACGCCGCGAAAACAGATACTGCATGAATTTATAAATTTCCTAACATGTGCGATACGGAGCAAACACGACGAACCTCCTAACAAATTTTACAGAGGATACATACAACACTCACTTGAATTGATTTAATCGAAGATGCCTGTAATAAACATTTGTTAAGTACGTATAAGTACATTAAGTAAACCAACTCACCGCAATCCTCTGCCACCAACAACGTAACTTGACAAACTCTGATATTATATGAAATAAAATTTGATATGGTGTAAACTAATATATTAAAAGAATATTATACACACCTTGAACTACCCTTTTGGATATTCATGTTGCTGGAACTTTATTTAATATGAAATAATTTTAAATTAATTTTAAAATAATTTTTCACTGTCACTTAATTAAACTCGTTGACCGGCACAACACTTTATTGAAAAAAAAAACAAATAAGATCAAAACAAGATATTAATAAAGAGATCTGTCAAACTAAGAAAGCTTTTGTGCGAAGGTGTAGAACTAAAGCAAAGCTTAGTCAAAAACAACTCCTAACTTCCACATGAATAAGAGATAGAATTCACCGTAAAGCGGGATTTTCACTGGTGTATTGCAGTGGGATCAGCTAACGAGCTTTGATCAACGGTCGTTAACTTTAACGTAGCTACAGCTGATACCGTTGACCGTTGACGATGTAAAAGTGCGTGCACCAGGAAGAAGCCTTCTTGTTGTTCGGTTCTACGCAGTGACATAGCTTTATTTGATGACTATCGAGTTCGACAGCGAAGGTGAGCAAGTGATTACTGGATTTTTTTTGGAAAATTATTTAATTGTAATTGACGGTGATCAACTTAGCTAATAAAATTTCTAGATTTTGAATATAAAAGAAAACTTAAAAATTTTTACAAACTGTTTAAAATATAAAAATTAACTACATTGAATTAAAAAAAATTGTTAAAGAAAATTACTAAAATGCCAGTATTAAAATAAACTAAATTGTACAAAAGAATAATAAATTGTACAAACTAACTAACAATAATTCTAGATTTTGAATATAAAAGACAACTTAAATATTTTTACAAACTGTTTAAAAATATAAAAATTAAACACATTGAATATAAAATTGTTAAAAGAAAATTACTTGAATACAAGCATTACAATAAATTAAATTGTACAAAAGAATTTAAATGTCAATGATAGTTATAGAACTTAAAATATCGATTGTAAATTAGTGAAAATTAAATTGTAATAAAGAGATTTTTTTTTAAGAAATAAAAAATACAAAACAAAACAAATACCATTAAACACGGTGGAAAAACTACTTATGTAAAAGAAATATCATTTAAAATTAAATACATTGATTATAATTTTTATTGGTTCGCAATATTTCGTGTGCAAAGACGCTTGACTGTTAACTCCCACAGATACAGGTGAATACTCATAAGCGGCGAGTGGTTAAGGTAAATCTGGAATCTTTAATAGGTAGCTGTCGCAAATAGTGTTGAAGGATTGAACTAAGGGTTGAAAAGGTGAGCAAGATTCAGGGCTTTAACAGTTACTGAACCTAGGTCGCACGGGGTATAACACACGTAGCTTTAACAGTTACGAGTGTCTATAACGTAGTGTCAGAAACTGTAGGTGGCTTTTAACAGTAACCTAACGTCTCCGACTCCTGGACGCTTTAACAGTGTACAGGGAAGGGCGTGTTGTCTATGACCTGTAATACAACACACGTAGCTTTAACAGTCACGTGTAATTGTATTATATCGTGTCGAGTATCGAGAGGGGTTCAGCTGTATAAAACGATTTAGTTTACCTCCAATTCAGTCCTTCAGAATTCAACGGAAGTGACAGGGTAAAAAAGATAAAACAAATTTCTTGTGAAGACCTTGGACAAGGCTGAGCTATCCCAGCTCTCAACGAACCGCCAGAAAAGGTTCATTACACTAGTAATACTTTTAACAAATGAAAATTTGGAAGTTTCAGTTATCTTAAATCATCATTTAAGATGACATGTTAACGAAAATGATATATTTCATACAAATTTCAATACATTTCATAAATAATTACATAAATACATACATAAGTAAATAAAATAAATAAATAAATAAATAAATAAATAAATGAAAAGGTATTAACTTAAAAGATGGATTCAACTTAATTTAATACTTTATACTTAAGTATGTTGGAAGTGTACGTTTAAGACGTTTTTTGTACCCTAGTTCTAAGGCAGGAAGTCTTCTCATTTCCAGGTTTGAATGCTGAAGTAATTTAGATAAGTAGTTAGCACTGTTTTTTTGAATTGTTTCAAGTACAGTAGGGATATTCAGGTCTTTGTGAATATCGTCGTTTTTGATGTACCATCTAGCATCTACTATCTTACGTAGGCTTTTTGATTGCAGCCATTGAATAGTAATCAATTCCGTATTTCCAAATCGGAACAATAATAGTTTTGTAAATTAGTAGTTTGTTATCTATTGGCCGACTGGGATTTTTACCAAGAAGCCAATATAGATTTGCAAATCTTCGATGAGCTTACTTTTTCTTCTGAATTATGTGCTCCTCCCAAGTCAACTTTTGGTCTAATAGCATACCCAAGTATTTGGCTTTCTTGCGGATTGGTATATCAATGTTAACCATTTTCAGTTTCTGTTCTTTAAATTTTCTGTTGGTGAAAATAACTTGGACAGTTTTTTCGGCGTTTATCTTTATCCCCCAGGTGTCAAACCAATGCAATCGTTTAGATGATTTTGAAGGTTTACAGTTGCTTTAGTGATATCATGGTTCGTTGATAAAAGTCCAGTGTCGTCAGCAAACGTTACAATTAGTATTTCTCCACTTTTTGGCTTAGGAATGCCTGCAGTGTATAATAGATATAGTATCAGGCCCAATACACTCCCTTGAGGGACACCGGCTTCTATTTTTATCATGTGGGATGTGTCGTTTTGATATTGCACAAAGAAGTATCTATCTTTAAGGTAACTCTTCAGTAGTAAATAAAAATCGGCCGGCAATATTCTTGATAGTTTGTAAAGCAATCATTCGTGCCAGACGCTATCGAATGCTTTAGCTACGTCTAAAAACACACCCACAGTGATCTTCTTAGAGTCTATATTCCTTGCAATTTTACTAGCCACCTGATGAATTTGCTAAATAGTAGAATGTTTTTTACGAAATCCAAATTGGTGATTTGCAAATAGGTTGTTTTCTTGTATTATTGGCTCCAGTCGGGAGAAAAGCAGATTTTCAAATAGTTTGAATAAGATGGGTAATAAGCTTATTAAGCTTAAAATCTTATTGCTGATCATGCAGTTAAAGATGTTTCTAATGTAAATGATAGCTATTACAGGTAATTCTAGAAGAAATTTACCAGATATCTCATCATAGCCTGGTGATTTTTTGGGTTGATATTAACGGCGATGATGTTTTTTATTTCAGCAATTATTGTCTTCTTAATTTTAACATTCTTCTGGGTCAGATTCTTGGGTAGTGCATGGTTTGTATCATTTTTAGAATTTGTAAATGTGCTCTTAAAATACTCAGCGAGAACAGTTGCTTTTTCTTGGTTTGTGCATGCCCAAGTGTTATCTTCTTTTTTAAGCGGTGCGCAATGTAGTATGACACCATTACTACCCTTTGTCGCTTTCCATAAGGAGAAATTTGTAACCTTTGTAGCACTTAATCTTGATATAAAATTTGATACATTTTTTGTCTTTCAGCCTCTAATAAGTCTTTCAGCACTTTTGTTAATTTATTCAACTTTGTCTTTATTTGTGGAGCTCTACATACTTGCCAGATTTTTCTCAACTTTCTTTTTTGTTCTATTTTATGTTTGATGGGATTCGGGACAGGTATTACATTTTTGGTTTTTGTTATTGGTGTAGATGCAGATGCTGCAGACAATAGTAGAGAATTGAAATTGATTATTGCATTATTTATTTCCTCTTCTATTCTTAGAGCTACATTTATAACTAATTGTTATTTTATTAGTTCGCGATATGTATCCCAACACTGAGTTGCGCTGTAAACAAGTACTATCGGTGAGTGGTCAGAGGACAACTCAAGACTGAAATGAATGGAAAGGTTACTTACATTTATATTTTTTGTTATAAAGAAGTCAATTAAATAAGGTTGCTTTCTTGGGTCACTAGGCCATTATGTTGGTTCACCAGTACTTATAAATTTTACTTTGTTTTCATTCAGTGCAGTGTGGAGATTTTTGCCTTTTGCGTTTGTTAAACGTGATCCCCATAGGGTATTTTTTGCGTTGAAATCCTCTCTGACTATAAATGTTTGACCAAGAGATTTGAGGAAATTCAAGTATGTGTCTTTGGTATTTGAGAACTTTGGAGGACAATACACAGCAGCCAATTTCAACAGACCATGAGAATCTTCAATCATTATTGTGATCGCTTGAATTTGTTATGTACTAACATATGATTTTCTGATTCAGAGCTAACTATACAGTTTTTTATGAAGATGGCAGTTCCACCGTGTCCCTTTCCGTCGGGATGATTGGTTTGAAATATTGTACAATTTTCTATTTTCTATTTTTTCAGTGAAATGCGTTTCTAAGGTTAATAGTAAGTCGATCGAATTTGAGTACAGAAAAGTTTACAATTCGTTGATATGTCTACTTATACCGTTTGCATTCCGTGCTACTATTTTCAATTCATTGAACTTACCCATTGATTTTATTGACCAACGCCGTTAAAATGTTCATCATTCCTGACATTTGTGTTATCAATGTTTTCATCATTTCTTTTAACTCTGCGAGTTCTGAGTTTTAAGAGTTAGATTCAACAGGTGTTTGACGCGTAACTTGGGCATATGATAATGTTTGTGGGATGTTGGCATTTGTGTTTTGAGCAGTTGCATTGTTTGTTGTATTGAAAGATTGTTGATGACTTGTTTGGACGGGTGTTACTTTTTCTCTCATGATTGGATATCGTTTAATTTTAAGTGATTTGTATACCTCACATCCCTTGTAGTTGGCTGTATGCTTTTCTCTGCATAAGGCACAGCTTATGTTTTCAGAATTTCTTTTTGTTGGACACCTGACGGTTTTATGATTTCCTGCACATTTAACACAAACCGGTGACTTGGAAATTTTTTGTGTGTCCATATTTTTGACAGTTAGAACAGTTAGGTACATTGAGGTCGCACTTTTTGAGAGCGATGTGGCTCAAATTGGATTTTGCAGTGAAGTAAATATTTAATTGAATAAATTTCTTTATTATTCACATTTTGTTTAAAGTCTAAAGAGAATAAATTTAATGGCCTACAACCTTAGTTCGTGGTTGTAATATGTTTTGGATATTTATGATTTCATGACCGTTTTCATGAAGGCTTTTTTTAATTTCATTTGCATCCACTGAGTAGTGCATGCCACGGAGGAAGACTTTAAAACCTCGTTCTTTCTTCGATTTATATGTATAGTATTCGATTTTTTTCTTTAAGCAGCTTTATTATGCTGGTGTAATGAGTTGAGTCAAATGGTTGCAGTTAGACTTCATTATTTGGCAATACTTTTATTTCATATTTGCAATTCGGTATTGCGTCAATTGCTTTTATTAAAATGTCTAGTCTCTATACTTTTTGAATAAAGAGCGGTGGTGGTTTGCTTTTTTTAAATTTGTTTTGTTGCATCATTTTCGTTATTGTCGCTCTTTTCACTATTCACTTCGCCGTTATCATTTTCGTCCGATAAGCATGCAAACCGTTTGCTGGTTTGGCAAGCCAATAGTTCGTCAGGGTTTGCTGATTAGATGATTGCTCCTTTTGCTTTTGTTTCTTAATCCTCTGCTTTTCTTTTTGATTATTAAGAGGTGATCTATTTCTTTTTGTTGAAAGTGGAGTATTTTGAGTAGTACTCTGCAATTTGGCGGTAATATTGTTGACATTATTGGTTCTTGCATTGATGTTGTTGTTATTATGCTAGTTGATAATGAGGTGGCAATTGTATTTGTTCTATTACTTGCAGGCAGAGTGTATACAATGTTTTCCACAAATGTTTTTACGGGAATTTAGTTCGAACTTACATCTTTATATGTTTTTGTGTTTTTTAATAAAGAATTTGTTAAGTTGTTGGTTAACTTAATTTTATTAGCAGTGGCAATTTCACTACCTATTTTTGCTATATTTGTTTCGTTTTTTGCTATGTGTACAGAATTTGTTTTGAGTTTATTATTTGTTTTAACGTCTTCTGTGCAAGCATAATATAGCCATTTAAGCCATTTTCACTTATATGAGAGTGCCGACGCTCATATATTAAATTTACAATTTAGTTACAGTTGGATTATTTAATTATTTTTTAAATTATTTAAAATTGAAAATTTCCAAATAAAATTTATTTATATCCATTTAAGTTTTTTAAGAATACTTGAAAATTACACTGTGGCAACACCACATTTATAATTTCTTACTTTCGTTAAAAAAAGATCATACAGCTGATAGTGTTTTGAGCAAGAACTCAATTTTTTTGTTTTGGTTGTTTTTGCGAACTTAAAAATTTTTAATTTGTTCAACAAAAATTTTTATATTTACTAAATTTTAATATCACCGTTCACTGACACTGTTTTTAGTAAAATATTTATATTTACGGTCTATCGCTCAAATGATCATAACTTTGAAATTACATTTTTAATGCACATTAAATTTCAAGTATTGTTTGTAAAAAAAAACACATTGCAGTGGAAATACCCTTTGACATCATTCGTTTTATTTTGGCGAGTTTTAAATTTTTAGATTAATTTTAATTGCATTGTGTGATAGTTAAATCTTTTATCATTTTTTTCCAAAGGTTAAGTAGTTGGTTGAATCGACATTAACAGCACTTCAATTCGACATAATTTCTTCGTGTGATTTGACGATATTCCATTGCTTTTTTTGGCGAGTTTATTTTTTTCTTTACTTTCAATTTGTGAATAAAATTGCGAACGTAATTTGTATGTTCGGTAGCTGATATTTATTGCTAATCAGTACAGAGACCAAGAAATAGAGAAAATATGCAATTGAGTAGACCACGAAATGTAATCAATACTACAAATTTAAATTTAATTCAAGTTGATGATAATGTTGATAATAATTCAGTTTTTTTGCGAAATTCGTTCAAATGTGCGTTGGTTGAAATACCGTCTAATTTTGATCTCTTTCATATTGATCCTATGAACTTGGTTTGTAGGCATTGTTTACCTAAGCATTTTGCTTCAGAGTCTACAATGCGTGAAAGAAATTCCTTCAAAATGTGTTGCCAAAAGGGTAAAATAGGGACCCTACCTCAAAGTAATACTAACGTAGTCCCGGGGTAGAAAAAGGTCTCTAGGAATGAGGGGGAGTGGTTTAGTCCGTGCGTGTCGGGCACTCACCTTCCGGAGCGACGGATTGTGGTCAGTGCGTAGGCATTCCACTCCTCCTTGCCGCAAAAAAAAAATCTGACTCAATGCTGGAGTTTTGCTATGATCCTAAAAATAAAGTCACATTTGAATCATGGTACAAGTGTTATAAATCAGTTTTCGCTATGGAAGCAGCACATCTCACTGAGCCGACTAAGATTCGATTGCTCACTAGCAAATTAAAAAATTTGGATTTCGAGCAATATGCAAACTCAATCTTACCAAAGGAAACCCAAGAGCTTACACTCATGCAAACGGTTGCCAAACTCTCCTCTATTTTCAGATATCGCCAATCAAAATTTTCTCAGCGCCAAAAATGTCTTACAATTTCAAAACAGGATTATGAAGACTTTGCTCAGTATGCAGCTCACGTCAACAAACATTGTGAAAAATTTAACATCGTTAATTACAGTCCCGATGAGTTTAAAACACAAATCTTTGTCAATGGCTTGAAGAGTTCATACGATTCGTTAATACTCGAGAAACTCTTTGCAAGACTCGACAATGAATCAACACCGTTTGGTGCACTTCAGACATAGGCGCAAAAGGATGCCTTCGTGTACTTAACACTTCAAGACCTCACTAATGAAACTGAACGTATAATCTGTCTGAAGCAAAACAAATACACTGTCGTCCAGCCATCTTCAAGTTCAGAAGTTTTTGCAATTCACCATCGATCTCCACGCAAAAATGAGTCATTACTGTCAAATTCTTTAGCAAAAGACGAATATTCGAAACCACCCACATTGGTGTTGTGGAGGTCTTCATTGGGTTAATGATTGCCCATTTAAAGGCAAAGAATGTTCAGCATGTAACACTATTGGCCACAAAAATGGTTACTGCAATATGAAGCCAAGCAAGTTGCAACGCAGAAAATCTCAGCCTGACACATCATGTGTGAAGAAAATTGACGAAACTAATAGAACGCAGCAGCATCGTAGGTATGTCAGACCAAATCTCAATAGATCTACAATTAAACTCCAACTTGATAGGTGGTCGGACATAAGAATTATTTCCAAATCGAACTGGACCAAACTTGGCCAGCCAACCCAACAAACTACTAATAAAAAATCTGGCAATGCTTCTGAAAATGTAATTCCTCTTCTGGGCAGCTTTGCTTGTGTTGTGAACCTAAATAGAAGAGAGGAATATGATGTGTATTATGTCACACCACTTAAATTGAACGTGTTTGGAATTGATTGGATAGCGACATTAAACTTATGGTAGTGCCTATCAGTTCCTTTTGTAAAGCAATCCTACTAACTAGTAGCGATAAATTAAACGATGAAATAAAGGCTAGGTTTCCGTCTCTTTTTTCTAATGACCTTGGCTGCTGTACGAAGACCCAAGCGAATCTGAAGCTAAAAAAAGAAGCGCGACCCGTTTATCGTAACGCTCGACCAGTTCCATATGCAGCAGCTCCCATAGTTTCGGCAGAACTTGAACGTCTTCAACATCTTGAAGTAATTTCACCACTTGAATACTCACAGTCAGCGGCGCCAATCGTAGTTGTAAGAAAGAAGATTGAAAAAGTTCGTATATGTGCCGATTATTCTACAGGTCTAAATGACGGCCTAGAGCCAAATAAATATCCTCTTCCAACGCCTGACCAAATATTCTCCAAACTTGCTAATAAGAAAGTCTTTAGCACAATTGACCTATCAGATGCATATTTCCAGATTCCAGTGGACCAAGAATCTCAAAGCCTGATGGCAATCAAAACTCACCTCGGCTTATTTAAAGTACTTAGACTGCAGCAAGGTGTTAAAACAGCCCCTGGCATTTTTTAACAGGTTGTTGACACAATGCTTAGCGGAACCAATACCATTGGGTTTATTGATGATATGATCTGTTCAGGAATTAACGAAGAAGACCACAAAATTCAACTGTTTAAAACCTTAAAGCGTATTCAAGATTATGGATTCAAACTTCGCTTCGAGAAATGTAATTTTGGAGAAACATCTGTCGAGTTCTGCGGACACAAGGTAGATCAATATGGTAGCAGACCACATCCAGGGAAACTCCGATCAATCCAAGATCTCCCACTACCAACAAATTTGCAACAAACACGAGCATTTTTAGGAACTGTAAATTATTATGGGAAATTCATTAAAAGTATGAAAAGCCTTCGCGGTCCTTTAGATGAACTTTTAAAAAAAGATAAGAAGTTTGAGTGGAAACAACACCATAATGAAGCATTCAACAAGATTAAAAATGTATTAACTTCTGATCTATGTCTCACGCATTTCGATCCAGCAAAGAAAATAATTTTAGCTACTGATGCTTCAGAATACGGTATGGGTGCAGTTCTCATGCATCAATTTAATGACGGAACGCTTCATCCAATTTCAGCTACATTCAATGCAGCAGAGCGGAAGTATCCTCAAATGTACAAGGAGGCTCGAGCTCTCGTATTTGGATTAAAAAAATGTCACTACTACATTTTTGGTCGTCGCTTTACCATTCACTTCTTGCTATATTCAACCCGAACAATTGCATCCCTTTGTTTACAGCGGCTCGCCTGCAACGGTTTGCAACCACTATTAAGTCATACGACTTCTCTATTGAATACATAAATACTGGCAGTTTTAGATATGCCGATATTATTTCTCGACTAATCGCAAACTATGTAAAACCTGATGAAGATACCGCCATAGCATCTATTCATTAGAAGAAGAAGAGGACCTGAAAATCAATTGTTTTGCGGTAGAAACAGCCACCAAACTTCCAATCACTTTTACTAATATTCAAACAGCAACCAAAGCCTGCCATACACTCAATAAGGTCAAGGTTCTACATCCAAAATGACTGCTGGCCTCAAAAGAGAAAACAAATCACAGATAATGAAGTAGCGTCATTTTTCCAGCATCGACATCATCTTACAATCCAACAAAAGAGTATTTTCTTTGATGAGAGAATTGTAATTCCAAAAATTTACCACCAGCAAGTCCTTGAAAATCTCCATAATGGACATCCAGGTGAGTGTCATATGAAACTTCTTGCTGCTACCAAAGTTTTTTGGCCAAACATTAAACTTGATATCGAACATGTGGTCAAAACTTGTGACACATGCGTTACAGCCTCAAAAAGTCCAATGAAATGTACTCCTCAACAGTGGAAAATTCCTTCTGCACCATAGAAACAAATTCATATTGACTACGTCTAATCGATGGCAATTACTTCCTTGTTATCATAGACGCTTTTAGCAAATGGCCAGAAATATTCAAAACTTCAACTACTACTGCAGCAAAAACTATTGAGTGCATTGAGAAAGTTTTTACGCAACACAGCCTTTGTGACACGATTGTTAGTGATAATGCTCCGCAATTCATCTCGCAGGAATTCAAAAGTTTTTGCGACTTCCAAGGAATTAATCACATATCTACAGCTCCATACAGTCCACAATCAAATGGTCAAGCAGAAGGGTTCGTTGACCTACTCAAATCAGGACTTAAAAAGGCAAAGGGAAGTATCGACAGGAAGCTCAACGAATTCCTCACTTGTTATCGATACATACCATCCTACAATCTCGATATGAAATCACCATATGAGCTTCTAAATGGCATAAAATTGAAAATTCGTCTTGACTGGTTTGAAGTTCCAGAATTCACGCATACAGTTGAACCATTCATTGTTCCAAATCGAACTTATGTACCGGAAGAGATCCTATCCCCTGCTATCGAGCAACAGTCTAATTCCAATGATGATGTTAATAGCAATCAGGAAATATCGACTATAATATAACACGTTACAAAGAGTAAAGATGATCTCAAATAGCTACAAAGGAGCATGCGCCACTTTGGCATTAAGGCTGCCAACAATATTAAAAGAGTCGGACTGTAGTAAACGGACGTAGTACAACACTGGTAGAAAACGTACGTTGTACAACACAGGACAAGAGAAGAGCAACTGGCAGAAAAAGGGCGGCAAGATAAGCGTTTGTGTAAGATTAATAATTATTGTGTTGTGTTGTAATTAGAGAAATAAAGTGAATCGAAATAATAGAGAACTGTATTTGTGTAACTAGCGACGATACTACACACAGCATGCAAATCCAACATTTAAATACTGCAAAGACTACAATCAAAAATACTTAGGACTATCATCAACGCTGACAGGTACATCTCAAGGTATGATTCATTGCGATTTAAAGATACCAGTCGTTGCAGACGTTATCCGAAAAAATAGTAAAAAGCACACACAGATTACTTTCCCATCCTAACCCAACAATGAGGCAGCTATCTAATGACGAAACCACACATAATAGACGATTGAAACGCTTATATCCATCAGAACTATCAATATTATAATAACCCATTAGTTAGTTAGTTATCTAATATATTCATAGTAAATTACTATTCTATTTAATTGACTCATTTATTCTATCATCTATCTCTTATTTTAATTATGTTATACTATTTAATTTAAAGAAGTTTTCTTTTTTTTATTTTTTTTCCATTATTAGTTCACTCGTGTAATTCTTAATCTTGGTTTTGAACCAATTTTTGAATTTCCATTATGTAAAAATGTATACTAAATGGTAAATCTTGACAGTTGTATAAATAAAGGGCAAAAAAACAAACAAAAAAACCTATTAATATAAAAAATTTCTGAAGAAAACATGCATTGCGGTGGTCAAGCATTATTGGCAGCGATACGACAAAAATTTTGACCGATCAAAGGTAAGGTCATGGCGCGGTTCGTCGTGCAACACTGTATTTGCTGTACAAGATGTAAACCTGTAACTTTCAATCAAATCCTGAGAAACCTTCCTCATACTCAAGTTCAACCAAGTAGGCCAAGTAGGTGTCGATTTTTGTAGACCAATATGGGCACACTACAAATTAAGAGAAAAGCGATCGCACAAGGCATATACTGCTGTTTTTCGTTGTTTTGCCACTGAGGCAGTACATTTGGACATGATAAATGACCTAACTATTGACGCATTTACTGGAGCAGTTAAACGTTTTGTTGCGAGGCGTGGACACTGCCAAAATATATTTTGTGATAATGCAACTAATTTTGTTGGAGCCAATAATAAACTGAATAAACTAGTAGAACTCATTTACTCAAAAAAATCAAGAGAAGTAGTTAAGAGCGCGTAAAAAAAGTATTAAATTCAACTTCAGTCCTTCTCGTACGCCTCACTTCGGAGGACTCTGGGAAGCAGCAGTGAAATCGGCGAAACATCTGCTTGTGCGCAGCGTTGCCACAGAATCCTTAACGTACGAAGAGCTAAAAACAGTTGTTATTGAAATAGAGTCGATATTAAATTCAAGGCCGATCATTCCAATATCGAATGATCCAAATGACTTTGAAACACCTTCGCCAGGCCACTTTCTAATTGGTGAAGCTCTCACAGCGCCAGCAAATACTAGCACACCAAATTTAAAAACATCATTACTAACGAGATGGAAATTGGTGTCCCACATAAAACATGAATTCTGGAGACGGTGGAACTCTGCAAAAATTTCCAAGAAAACACCTTAGTTATCATAAGGAATGGAAATTTACCTCCTCTTCAGTGGGCAATGAGTCGAGTAATTAACATATATAAGGGTAGTGACGGAATGGTATGTGTGGTCGATGTCAAAACAGCGTCAGGTATTTTGAGACGTCCCATACATAATTTGGCTCCACTTTTCCCTGAAAACAAGGATAGTGAAGATGACGGGATACCACTAACGCAACCCAAAGAAGCAGCAAAACAACAATTGACAGCATCAAAAAGGTCTATACAGGTACCAAATTTCTCAGTTGGCAGTATCAATCATTTCGGACGTAATTCGAAGGTATCCAAACGGTCGAGCAACTGCTGATCTCACATCAAAATCTAAGGAAAATAAAACATGATGTAAAATGATATAAGCACACAGTTATCTGATGAGGTTTCTACCAATGTATAATTCAGTCTATTGTTCATCAATGTAATACTAATAATAATATGGTTAAAATTCACTTAAAAATATTTTTAAATTTTATAAATATTTTCAAAATTTTCAATTACTAAACTGAAAATTAATTTTAACTAATTAAAATTATTAAATTACATATATGAAATTTTTAATTATTCTTAAACTTAAAAACTACTATTTAAAAAGTTGAGCAATTTAAAGCAATTTAAGATGTAAACAAGCAAAAAAAAAAACAACACAGAAACAAGTTTCTCATAACCTCGATCAACTTATTTACTTAAAACTAAGGTGCAGTTATGCCATACCAATTGCAGGCATGCGTTTTATCATACTTTTCAGTTAAATTATTTAAATCAATCAAATAATTTAAAGTGGTCTCCCTGCGGGATAGTGGTTAGAATATTCCCGCTGTTAGGCATGCCTGTCGTACGAGGCGACTAAAATCCAGCCAGGCGTAGGAGGGTGTGACTTAAAAGTGCACAGAGAGTGGTTTAACAGCTGTGCACCATCGAGGGATACAAGCAAGTGCACTGTCCTAAGAGAAGGCAGCCATTCTCGCCTAAGAGCGAGTACATAATACAAAGGAAGAGACGGAGGCAATGGAGCAATGCAAAGTCGTTCAAAATGAAAACCACTGTATTTAGACAGAGGAATGTTGCGAATGACATAAAAGAAGGAGTTGCTGCATTAGATGTGCTCTTTGACGACATGAGTTATTACCCCTTATGTTGGGTAAAATCTGAAGCAGAAAGAGTACGTAGTATACCACAATCAGGACTACAAAAAAATAGCAGTATAGTGGACACTGTTGTATATATTTATTATTGAATTCAATAATACTATTTTTAATTATTATTATTATATTTTTATTATAATTATTATAATAATTTTATTATTATTATTATTATTATTAATTATTAGTATTATTTTTCTTTACTTACTATTAAATTAATCTATTCAATATATTATAATTTAATGTATTATAGTTTATAGTTTAATAACTTAAGTTATTTAATCTTACTCGCGCCACTATAAGATAAATATTGTAAGCCGCACCTGCAAGATCAGATTAACTGTGATGTTTTGTTTGTTTTTGAGAGAGAAGGTTGGTCTGGTTTTACAAGAATGGTAAAAGTGGCATGATGGTTGGGCAGAGGAAAAAGAACTGCTGTGCAGCTGAGTTTGTTGGAAGTAAAAGAAGTTTTTGATTGAACTGTAATTTAACAATATAAATTTTTTTTAAAATCTGAACAGTTTTCTTATAAAAAGAAAATGTATGAATTTTTTTAAATTTAATAAATGTGTAACATAAGTACATAACATAAGTACAATGTATATCAGTGGTAATTAAATTGAATACAAAATCAAAAGTTTTGTAATTAAATTATTTAATAAATTCTAGTCAACACTAAATTAATTACATTTTTTCAATAAAATCAATAAAGTAAATGAGCACTAGATATATGAAAGAATATATAACAACCCTCCGACCGCACAACGACAAAAGCGAGCTGCAACTAGCCCAGTGGCGCAAACCATTGGAAAGAAATACTGCGAAAAGCCAACATATAAGTAGCAAATCGCTACTAAAAAAACCAAAGAAAGAAGCGGGGGAAAAAAAATTCAAGGACTAAGCGCCGAGCGCTAAAGAGAAACCTGTAGCGGTACTAATAAAGCCAATAGAAAGCAGAAGTTACGCAGATATTTTAAGTCGTTAAAGAGCAACGTAAAATTAGAGAAAACGGAAATTGCGATCCACTCCATTCGCAAGACTACTGCTGGTGCAGTGTTGCTAGATGTCGCAAAGGGCGGAAAGAAAGCGGAGTTTTGCGAATCCATAAAAGAAACACTGAAAGAAATAGCGATGGTAAAAGATCTAAGACCGCAAGCCACGATTGAGATCCGCGACTTGGATTGTCTAACGGATGAAGAAGAGGTCATCATCGCTATCCGTTCAGCAACCCAAAATCCAACAGCTGAGATGAAGGTACACGTCACCAAAGGGAACAGTAGAGAACAATGCCGCGCTTTTGTGAAAATGGCAATTACTGACGTAAACAGCATATTGGAAAAATCCCACATAAAAGTAGGCTGAACAATTTGCCAAGTAAAATTACGAGCCGACGTGAAACGATGTTTCAAATGTTTTGGAGTCGGCCACGTACAAGCAAATTGTACTGATCCAGACAGAAAAGGACAAGGATTGTGCATAAGTTGCGATGAGAAAGGGCATAAATTTAAAGAATGCACAAAACCACTGAAATTCTGTCTATGCGTAAATGAAGGGCTCACAGCAATAAATCACATCCCTGGATCAACTAGACGCTCGGCACACAAGAAAACGGGATTTTAATGAAAGTACTTCAAGCAAATATGCACAGAAGTGAAGTAGCTGACGATCTCCTTGCGCAAATAGTTATAGAACGGAGAATCAATCTAGTGCTTATAAGCGAGCAGTACAGAAGAAAGGAAACCGGAACCTGGATAGAAGACAACACAACAACTGCTGCAATTTGGGTACCAAGAGGCAGTAAAACACAAATCACTAATAGCGGTAAAGGAGATGGTTATGTTTACGCAAAATGTAACGGAGTAACGGTAATGAGCTGCTATTTAACACCCAGCGATGATATGCAAACATTTCTAAATAAGTTAGAGACAATTGAAGATAAAATTCTACAGCTCGACGGTTCCTTTATCGTAGGTGACGACTTTAATTCCACGATAATAGAATGGGGTATGGGAACCACAAACTCAAGGGGAAGGACGAGTTTTAGAAATGGCTTCCAGGCTAGGTCTTTTAGTCGCAAATACGAGTACGACCCCAACCTTCAGAAGAGAAAGATGTCAAGGCACTATACCAGATATCACACTTACATCGGAAAGAATAGCTAATAAGCTTAACCAATGGAGAGTCTTAGAAGACTACACAGGAATTGACCACCAATATCTGACGTATTATATACAGATCAAGCCAATTTCGGGTAATGATCGAAGCACAAGAGGAACCCACAAATGGAAGGTGGCGAAAATAGAAACAAGAAGCCTATTAGAAGCAATTGATGCAGCACTTCCCACGCATATGGTAAACGCCGAAGAAGTGGTGAGACATACAATGATAAGAATTACACAGGTATGTGCGATATCAATGATGAAAACTACCCAAAAGAAAGGTAAAAAGGGCGCTTACTGGTGGACAGAGGAAATAAGTCAACTGCGACAAGCATGTCTACGCACCACGAAGACGCTACACAAATAAACGAAGAAAATGGGAGGAACTTCGAAATGACATAAATCATCCATGGGGCCTTGAATACAAAATAGTCATGAAGAAACTGGGAGTAAAATCAGCAGTAAGTGATTTAGAAGAAAGGAAAATGAACGAAATTGTTAATACCCTGTTCCCAAACCACGATATAAGGAGTGACGAAAATGTCGCACAAGTTCAACCGAAAAATATTGACAACTACACAGAGAGAGAACTAATGAACTAAAAAACTACAAAATAATAAAGCAACTGGAACGGATGGGATGCCAAACGAAGTTTTAAAAATAATTACGGAAAATAAACCTCAATTATTACTGACAATGTACAATGCATGTCTTAGGGAGGGAATTTTCCCAGATATATGGAAAAGGCATCGATTAGGGCTTATCGACAAAGGCAAGGGAAACAGAGATACTCCAGCAGCTGGTAAAACCTAGACTAAAACTCGCAGTAGAAGCATCTGGTGGACTCAGCTCTAGACTATATGGCTTCAGAGCTAAAAGATTCACAATATCTCGTTATTATCTCGGTCGCAATAGTAAGCCAACGTGGTAGTCACTACTGAAGACCAGTAGTACTTCTTGCCAAAAATTGTCTTTAATAGTCTTAGATGGAAAGACGTCATACAGGCGGTAGAAAATCGTTTCCAAGTACCCATTTATATAAGCGGAGTAATCAGAAGCTACTTAACAAATCGACAATTAATTTATTCAACAAAAAATGGTTTAAAAACGGTACAAATAACGACTGGAGCAGCGCAAGGATCAACCTTGGGACCTGAGTTATGGAACATCTCTTATGATGACTGTTTGCAAATAGAGATGCCTCAAGATACCTTTCTAGTAGCTTACGCAGATGATGTGGCAGCAATTATTTCCGGCCGTGATAACCAATTAGTTCAAAGAAAACTCACACAAGTGATGCTAAGAGTACAGGACTGGTTAAGCTCTCATGGCTTACAGCTGGCCACTCATAAAACGGAGATATTACTGTAAATACAGAAATAGAAATGCGAGTAAATAATGATGTACTGAGGACCTAAAAAATTATTAATTACCTTGGAATAAGATTAGATGGGAAACTCACGTTTTGAGCGCAAATAAAGTATGCAGTAGAGAAAGCAGCGAAAGCCAATGCTGCCTTAAGCAAACTAATGGCTAACACGGGAGGACCCGTCTCGGAAAAACGGAAATTGTTAATGACAACAGTAAACATAATTCTTCAGGCCAAAGAGTATACAACAAGAAAACAAACGGCGACTACACTCAACAAATGGCAAGAGAAGATCAGGACCAAACCATCGAAATGTGGCAACAGAGATGGAACAATAGCACGCAAGGAAGATGGACAGCTAGATTGATACCATATATAATCACTTGGCTCAAACGGAAATCTAGATCGGTCAGATGCTGACCGGACGTGGATACTTTTGTAAGTATCAGTACCGCATGGGAAAAATGGATTTGCTCGACTGCATTTATGGCGATGGAGACTGTGACGACGCAGAGCACAGCTTTTTTTACTGTAATAGGTGGCTCACAAATAGAGAAGAGATAATAGCGCAGATTGGACCTATAAATCCCGAAAATATAATGAAAAAGATGAAAGTGAACCTAGAGAGTTGGCGAGCGATAGTCATATGTGATTCAAGTTCTCAGAACGAAGAAGTTAGATCTAGAAAGGAGAACTAGAAACTAGAATAAGAAATATAATAAATAGAGTGGACACCAAGAAAATACGGTGAAAAGTGGTGGTCTCGACGCAGAGCGAAAATCAAGAGAGCGTGGCTTGAAATGCCAACATAAAAGAGACCCTCCTTGAAGTAATGCGAAAGCGGTTCAGAGAAGGAATAAGTCTCGCTAAAGAGGGGGTGTTTTAGTCCGTGTGCTACATATTAATGTTAGGGAGTCGGACACACCATTCCGACGACAGTCGGCTTGATGGTGCATAAAGCATTCTACCTCCTTACACAAAAAAAAAACAAGAAAAAAACAAAATAATATATAATTTAAAGTGGAGGAGGATGTTAAATATTCTTAACGTAAACCTTGTCTTAAGACATATATAAAAAGCTTCATCAACTTAACATTGTCAAACACTAGTAATTAGCTATTTGTCCACAAAAGGAGAATGAAGTAAGCTTTAAGCTAGATTACAGTCTAGTTTTTGGACTCAGAGGCATAGCAACGTGTTACAGTAGCATAAATTAAAATATTCGCAAAAAATATACAAGAGCATATTATTGTTAATTAATTTAAGTGCTCGGCTGTTTTTTAAATAAACTGACTTTAAATAAGCTGACTCAATAGAGTTCAATGTTTTGTTTTTATTATTAGTTCTCAAACATGTACGTGATTTTACTACGGTAACCAGAATAAGATATAGATAATGGTTAATGGGGGAAGGTAGAAAACATACAAGGTAAAGTGTATGATTGCATTTAACACAGTAAATGCAAGCACGATAATTGTCACTGTTCTCTCCAAGTTGACACACAACCTCCACGTGGTCCCCTCTGGATAGCTGCAATCATCCGTATGTAATGAACTAATGCGTGCAGTGAAAATCTCCTCATGCATATATGAGGTTAAGTGTAAGGCTTGGAACCAACCATTTAAAAACACCTTTCTATGAAAACGAAGAAGCAGCCTTATATAAGGAAACGATTTACTGATGACGACAATCGCAAACGTTATAAGGAAAATGATTTGAAAATATGTACCTGGAATATCCGAACTCTTTACAGAGAAGATGCATCTATACAGCTAGTTAATGTCCTCAAGAAATATATGATATTACCGCCCTTCAGGACATACGATGAGCGGAACAAGGATGCTCTAAACGAGAACATTGTGGCATCTACTACAGCTACGAAGGAACAAAGTTCGAATTCGAAGTTGGATTTGTGTTAAGCGAAGGATTGAGAAATTTGGTCTCAACATTTACACCAATAAACGAAAGGGTTGCCAAAATTAAGGCAAAATTTTTCGACATTACTCTAATTTGTGCACATGCCTGGACGAAAGATAACGATGACGACACCAAAGAAACTTTCAATGAACAGCTTGAACAAGCATATAAACGCTGTCCCCATTATGACATCAATATCGTTGTAGGAGACTTCAACGCAAAGCTGGGTGAAGAAGGTATATTTGGTACTATTGTCGGAAAATTCAGCCTTCATACAAAAACATCTGATAATGGAAGAAGGCTGATTGATTTCGCAACGGCTGGAAACATGGTGATTAGTAGTGTCAGATTCAACATGGCCATCACTTGATCAAAACACAAGATCTTGTTTGATCACGCTATGATAGACGGAAGGCATGCTTCTAGTGTCTTGGATGTACATACTATCCGAGGAGCCAACATTAACTCGGATCATTATCTTGTTGCAGCCAAGATCCACACACGTTCACGTACGATGAAAAAGATGAAAAAAGGCGAGAGCTAGACGTCGAAAAGCTGCAATCTAAGCTAATGCCTTCGCTGCTCGACTCTCATAATATGATATACGTATGTACTCGTAGAACGTCGCTGCTTGTGTGTTACTAGGGTAATAACTTGTTATATAACTGAGGCGTCACATAACTCGCGATGTTAAAAAACGATATCGGCAAAAGAGAAAAGAAACGTCTTTTCGGATGAAAAAAAAAGAAGCAGAAAGACGTGAGTATGAAGAGCTCGACAGGAAGAGCTGGGTGACAGGAATAAGGTTCGAAAATTTTACCAAAAAATCAAAAGTCTGAAAAATGGTTATAAAACCGAAGATAATTCCAGCAAAGATGAAAATGGTGATCTGGTAATAGACGTTCAAAACATGCTTAACATTTGAAGGGAACACTTCCCGAACCTGCTAAAGGGCGGTAGTAGTAATGTGACTAAAAGCGAAGATGATCCCAAATTTGCAATCGTTGGCGAATAGTCCCGTCTCCCGATCATAATAAAGTTAAAAAAGCTATAATGCGGCTCAAATACAACAATGCTACAAGCGCCTGTGGTTTACCGACTGAGCTGTTTAATTTGCGAAGAGGTGGTGGCGAAGAGGTGATACTTAAACGTACTATATAAAATATTGAAGCCAATCGACAACCAACTGATTGGATCTTATCAGTGTGGCTTCAGACCCGGCCTACATTTCGTAGATCTGATGTTGCAGTGCGTCAATTCATGGAGATGTCCTAAGAAAAACAAATCAACACACACCACTTATTTGTCGATTTAAAAGCCCCTTTTGACAGTACGACTAGAAGCACTCTCTATGTGACTATGTCCGAATTCGGTATCCCAGTAAAACTTATACGGCTATGTAAAATAACGTTGAGCAACACTACCACCTCCGACAGAATCGAGAATAACCTGTCCGAGCCGTTTGTTACCAAACGAGGTTTCAGACAGGCTAACTCTTTGTCGTATAACTACTTTAACCTAATATTGGAAACTATAATTCGGGCAGTAGATTTAAACCTTATTAGCGAAATATTCGACAAAAGTGCAATACTGCATGAGTATGTCGATAATATTGATACCATTGGCCTGAACACTCGCGCTGTCATTGCCACATTTTCCAACTTAGAAAAACAAGCAAACCAAATGGGTCTTGTAGGAAATGAGGACAAAACAAACTAAGACTTACGTCTGTAACGGCCAACTAAGTAAGTAATGGTTAAAGATTGGATTTTTGTGGATTCCAAAATCAAATTTCCATTTGGAAATATCCAATTTGCACTCGTGTATCTCCTTCATTTATTGCTGTTAATTCGGAGTTAGTGTAATGAAGGATTTTGTATTACTACCATACAGGTAACGACCAGTATTATTAGGATTTTTAAACTAAATTCGTTCGACTCTAGATATCCGAATGTTTTTCCTGATATACATGTTGCTAAGAATTCTATACTAGTTGTCAGTTGAAATAGAAAATGCCAGCTGCTTGAGAGGAAAATACTTCGTAAATTTTTTTTAATCTTAACACACTTTAATAATTTGTTAAATTAACTTTTATTTTATGAAAAAATTTGTAATAAATTATTTTATTATGGTTTTTCGACTATTTTACTTTATTAAAACAAAATTTTTATTTTTATCAATTTTGTATGTACTATTCTATTTTATTAGTTTAACAATATATTAAATTTTCATTTTAATCAATTTGTTCATTATGAATTTTTCACTACATTAGTATATTAAACAAAATTTCGATGTATTATTTCATTATATTAGTTTATTAAAACAAAATTTTAATTTTAATCAATAAGTTTATTATTGATTAAGTTTTAAACTTTTATACTACTTCACATTGGATGCCAGTAAATTAAATTATGTTTCAATTTAAAAACAAAACGAATTGTAACAATTTTTTTTTTTTGGTTTTATTAACAAAAACATTAATTGCTCTTAAATTTATAGCTTATAAGAACCCTAATTAGTTTGAAACTTAACGAAATCGTAACTGAAACTAAAAAACTAAAAATATGTTGCCACAACTTCTTACACTACAATATTTGCAACGTTGTCAGTTGCAGATGTGCCACAATATGTATTGTCGCGAATATCGAAATCACATTATTACCAATTTATAACTAACATTATTCTCCCCGTTGGTTTTAAAGTTTTTTGGGAGGTGTTAACATTATATATATATATATTTACAACAAAAACATGTACATTATTAAAGCGCTAAAATACATTGAAAATAGATTTCAGCAAGTTTTTGTACCCTTTACATAAAGAAGTGAAAAAGAGTAAATTAGGTTTGGGAGAACTTTTGCAACACATTTTTGTAACTTTGGACACTTTATTTTTAGAAGTGCACTTTGATTTGTAAAAAAATATGTCTTATATCTTACATATGTGATCACTGAACAATCATATATTAGTTTTATCCATTTTTAATGTAGATATTGAAATGAAATTTGGTGCAAAATATTGTAACGTTACTTTCCTCATGGTCGTATATATATATTAAATTAAAATGAATTAATGTATAGAAAAAATGTAAATATATAAAATGTTTGAAATTTTTTGCCGGGCTTTAGGTCGTAGTTTTTAATTTTAAATTTTTATATAATAACTCGTATTTTATATAAAATAAAAAAAAAAAGATTAATTCATGTAATAAATTATTTTATTAACAAATATTTCGGCCTACTTCGTAGGCCATCTTCAGTGTTATTAAATTTATACAAATACAATTAGGTATATATATAAAAAAATTTTTTAAATGTCAAAAGTCATACAATAATCAAACAAAAAGCTATGAAAAAGGGAAATTAATTTTTAAAAAAAGAATAACAACCAGTGTTGTCACAATCAGAACGAAAAACATGTTTTTTAAAGAAAATTTTTAATTTTTATGAAAACAAATAAAAGTAAATATAAACTTAGCAATTTATGTTTGATTAATGATCTATAGATTTGCGCTAAGCCTTCAGTATCCCTCTTATAGTTTAGTTGTTGATCATCTGGTACGTCAAGTATATGTAGCATTTCTAGCAACATCCTACGTTTGTAATTTTTCTCCTGGTGAAGAATTTTAACATCATTGAAGTTGGGAGAATGGTTCATTTTAATACAATGTGTTGCTAGAGCAGTTTTTTGTTCCAGGGGTGTAGAGCGAACTCTTAAGATCATGTTTGTGTCCAGCGATTCTCGTTCTTAATTTATTTTTTGTTGTGCCAACATATACCTGTTGGCATACGTTGGCTCCGTCACCTCCACAGGAAATTTTGTAAACCAAGTTATGTTGGTCTAACTTGTCTAACTTGAGTTTTTGTTCTATTAAACCAATTTTTTAATGTATTTGTGGTTTTGAAAGCTACTTTATGCGTTGTTTTGTTGAAGCATTTTGATTTTTATAAGCTTTCGGAGAAGCTAACTATGCTACGAAGTAGGCCGAAATATTTGTTAATAAAATAATTTATTACATGAATTAATCTTTGTGATATTTTATTTAATTAAAAGTTTGTTTTTTTTTATTTTATATAATATACAAGTTATTATATAAAAATTTAAAATTAAAAACCACGACCTAAAGCCCGGCAAAAAATTTCAAACATAAACATTGAGGTCGACACCAAACGAACATAAATATATAAAATATTATACTTTATATTGAAATAATTAAACAGATAAATAAAGAAATATAAAATAAATAACTTAAAATTCTAATGTTTGCAAGTGTGTTGGTTGTAATATTTTGTCCAATGTTGTGTTTTGTTATGTTGTGCTGTGTTGTGTTGCAATGTGTTGTGTTGTAACGTGTTGTGTTGTAATGTGTTGTGTTGAATTGTGGGCTTAGAATCGCAGCTTTTGTAGAACACGTTTGTAATAAAATAATAACTGTCTCTGTCACAATTTTTTGTTTTCTTTATATATACATAAAACTGCACTGTTTTTTTTTTTATTTGAATACTTACTCACTTTTTATTTTTAGGTTTAGCAATTAATCTGCTGTCTCTGTCAGCTGTTTGAGTATTTTAATAGAGTTGTGCAAAAAAAAATCAACTAAAATCGAAAAGGTCACGCTATTTTCAAATTAATATTTTATGCACTTTTAACTTTTTGTAATTGTTTTTTGTCCAAAAACGGTTTGTGTTTTTATATTAATTACAAAAGTAATTCTTATAAAAATACTTGTTATATATTTGATTTTATACTGGAATTGAAATTCCTCGGATACCGCCTTAAAACACGTTCGCTCACTAGAAATGTTTTAGGCGATGTATCTTTGACATTGAAATTACCGAAACGGGTGTTCGCTGTTACAATACCAAAACCAAAAACATATTCATTTTTTCAGCCACCTGGCTTACGTTTTCACCATTATCAAAGAAAAACTTGCAAATATGGCGTATTTTCTCTGTGCTAGTGTCAATCTTTGACGCGCGCTCAAACAAAACTGAGTTAACCTTTTACCAAACTGTCAAAAATTTTTTGGGAACAAAATTCATATTTCTAATGCCATCTAGCATAAATAATGCCATCTAAAGCAATATACATTAAGACCGAAAAGTTTTCGGAAATTCTCATTTAAAATTCGCGCGCTGTATATTTTTCGATATTTTAAGTTTATGTAGTTTGGCAGCAATTAAGGACAATTACTATGCCAAAAATGAGCGCGATCTGTCAGACAGTTCGTTTACGGCAGCTGTTGAAACCAGTTCACCTCAGTAGTGCGTTGCGAAAAAAACAATGGAAAAAAATATTGAACAAAGAGTTTGCATCAAATTTTGTGTTTCGAACGAAATTTCGTGTGCAGAATCGTTGCGAATGCTACAAAAGGCTTATGGGGAATCAGTTTTATCGAAAACTCAAGTTTATGAGTGGTACAAAGCCTTTCAGGACGGTCGTACGACCGTCGAAGACATTTCGCAACGCACTACTGAGGTGAACTGGTTTCAACAGCTGCCGTAAACGAACTGTCTGACAGATCGCGCTCATTTTTGGCATAGTAATTAAGGGCAGTGCTGCCAAACTACATAAACTTAAAATATCGAAAAATATACAGCGCGCGAATTTTAAATGAGAATTTCCGAAAACTTTTCAGTCTTAATGTATTTAAAAAATAATAGATTTGTTTTTGCTACACCTAATATTTGAAACTGAATCGTAATTCATAAAATGCAACCTGTGTAATAAAAATGGGATCTTGTCAATTGGTAGAATTTTATTATTATACGATATTCAATTTTTCTATTTTATAAAAACTCACCAATATGCACTATTACAATTATTTTTATAAAGCTAACCCAACATCTGATGAAGTCGAAACTTTTACAACTGTCATTTAAAACTTGTCAGATATACAAAATATAATTTATTTTGTTCTGGCGTTGCTACCTATTGTGAAGTCAGGTATTTATCGATTCACCTAGTATGTTTGAATTTCAAATCAAATGGATTCATTTTTATAAAGTTTTATGTGCAGGACAACAGATAAAAAATACATAGAGAAAAAATGGTAATGCAATACATATATTATTTAAAAAATTTTCTGTTTCAATTTGAAAACTTTCAAAATTTTTATTAAATTGTTTCTATATTTTTAATCTATAAATCTTTTTTATTTATATTTAAGCTGTCGTTTTATTTGTCTAGCCAACATAGCGTGTGAATCAAATGCAACAAATGTTTCTCAATGAATTGCACTAATGAGAACATATGAAACAAAAGAAAACATGTGTATGTTCATATATTAAAATTGAATAGGAAATTGTGATTTTATGAAAACAATTATGGGTTCAAATAAGTTTGAATTGAATATCATGCCAATTATAACTTGATTGAACATTCTTTCGCATTTTTGGTTGTACTTTTGTAAACACACAATTCAATTGTTCTGATTGAAAATCAGAACTGCAATTATTGAGTACATTATCTTACCGATAATATTAATGCTTTCTGGTGATATTTACGTATACATATGTTTTTAGAAATACTCTAATAAATCTGTAAAAAAGATGTTACTTTTCATAAACGTGTGGAATACATCAGAGATCTGTAATAATATATAATACTAGTATATTATATGATCGGTTAGATATACATATATATAATTACCGTTGTCTCAAAATAATCGTTAATAATATCAAAAAAAAAAAATCAGCATGTTTATAATCCCAACTGTATTGTATTATACAAAAGCAAAACACACCCACAAAATTTTTCTTAATTTTTGCATAACTTATTTACTTTTTACTGAAATTAATTTATATTTTCTGATTTATTTTAATCAAAAAAACAACATTGAAATTCAAACAAAAAAAAAACTAACAGTTATTCTTTAAAAAAAAAATTAAAACAATTATATGCAAAATCAATAACATTTTTCTGTGTTCACTTCTTAATATTTCAATTAGAACAATTCAAATTTTTATAAACCCAAAAATCTGTAGGAAAACCTCTGAAAACGTATGTGAATAAACTCAACCAGCTTTGCAGTATCCTGTTCGTTTATTTTTTGCCATTCTCCCTTAATGACATTTTTTAAAATATCCTTACTGGAAATCGAGTACTAGCGAATCTTCTTTTCCAAATAAACCCACAGATGTTCTATGGGATTAAAGTCTTGTGAGTGTGGTGGTGTTCGAAGTTGCAGAAAGCATGTTACAGCAGCCTCAAGCCCTTATATTCTAAAACTTTACTTCAAATTTGTTTTTAGAATACTTAGATATCCGAATTTGTCCTTGTATTTTGTATAAAATCAAGTTTACCAGCACCATTACTTGAAATACACCCCAAACAATTACGCTTCCACCATCATGTTTCTCCGTTGAAATTAGTTTTGTTTATCATAGGCTGTACATGATTTCCTCTACACTAGTTTTCTATCTTTAATTTCAAATACGTAGAATTAATTCTCATTGGAGTAAATAACTCTTTTTCAGAACTCCATAGATTTTTCTACATGCTTTTTTACAAATATTGATCGTTCATCATTAATTGTTATTTTACTTCTGGATATGTATGGCATCTTTCTTGCAACCCGGCTATAATGCTTCCTCTTCTTCAAAATTTTCCGTACAGTATTGAGTCATATTATATTTTTCGTCAATAACTTCAGTTAGTTTGGAGACTGTTACTCTTGGGTTTACTTTCACCTGGTGATGCTGCGTTTTTCTCCATCTGACAGAATTAAAGGGTGACCAGTGAAAGGTTTAGAAACGTAAGTACTCGTCTTCTTTAAGCTATGAATATCTCTGCACAAATGAATTTTGGCGACCAATATCTTTCCAAAATTTAACAGTTATATGTCGCTCACTAACACTAATTTCTTATATTTTCAATTGTAAAAATTTACTGTTTGTATTCAAAAATATTTTTATGTAATCAATTAGGAAGTCGACTAATAATTAATTATCATTTAATTACATAATTATGCTTGCAAGCGAATTTTAATTAACGATAAATCTAAATACACTATTTTTTTTTAAAGAACAAAAATACAACAATATATTTACAGATGAAATAAAATCGTAAATAAGAAATATTAACCAACGCCCTATCACTGCATTACATCCACCAATTATTCTATATATTATTTTACAAGTTTCATACCTTCCTTTATCATCTGTGGATTGGTTCATTATTCTAGTTTTTACTACATCGGCTGGTGTGCCCATAGTAGCTGCAACAAAGCCAGCACATATTGATGCCAACACATGCACAGTGTGACAATCTGGCATATTTAATTTATGCATTATTGAATGCTTAATTGTATCATATGTAGTTAAGTCACCTAAAAATATTTAAAGTTTATTGACCTAAACACTGGAAGTATATTTGAATTAGTTCAGTTTACCTAGATTCACTAATGCAGCTCTTTGCACATTAGGTATACTGCCTTTCCAAAGACTTTTTAGACCGCCTTGATGCACAATTTGTCGAAATGCGTGTGCAACACTAAGAACTCTAGGTGGTGCACCCATTATACGACGTTTACCTTCCATTTGAATCTGCACTTTTACTAAGTCTGCAGGTGAGGCAAGCCACTGAGCTATTGCACCAGCTAAAACGCCACAAATCGCAGATTTCCATAAAGGCAAAGTTATATTATTACTATTTTCCGTTTGCCCGTATTCTTTTCGTAAGAAATCGTAACTGCATATACGAACTCCGCTGAAAGACAAAGTATTTAGTTTATTTTTTAAATTATTTAATTATTTGTATGGTCGCATTAAATACAAATGGAATAACTGCCAACCTATAAACCACATGTCTGTATAACGCCGGTGTAATTCCTTGCCAAAGTTTCAATGGACCTTCTTCTTTTATAATGCCAAATGCGGTAGCCAGCATGCCACGATACTGCATCTGTGGTTGGTGTTAACAATATATTTTATTCAACTATATACGACAGCACTTGAATATAAAATGCAATCTAATATAATAATTTTAATCAGTTTCCAAAACATAATTTTATAATATTTCATATACATGAACTTCTACGGTGTATTTGGAAAAACATTGGTACGGCATACAAGGTGCTAATTTAATAACAAAATTTGTCAAAGTATCGGCATTACATTTCATTAATGTTTGATAAATGAAAAATTTAATATAGAATTTCACCTTTGGTTGAATTGTGGCATTTTGTATTTTCATTGTTTCAGTAACAGCTTCACCTTGAATTTGTAAACGTGTTTTCGTGAGATCCAGTGGATATGTGGCTACTTCTGCTATTGAAGCGGCAAAAACAGACACTATATATGTGCAGGCAAATGAGTCTGCATAATCAAATTTGACGGGTCGCATTTGATTTCGAGTTTTTGATCCTGTAGTCTCCGATAAAACTGTTGCTTCTCCCTGCTTAGGGCTTTGCATTTTTGAGTATTAAATCTACGAACAAATAGAATATAAATTAAAATTTCAAGCATGTTGTACTCATTAGTATGTTATTGGGTATTAAATTTTATGACTTCGTGATTACTCTGCCGCTGCTTCATTAAAAGTTTATCTTTTTGATATACCTGAGTAAACGATACTTATAAATTTAAACTACTAATGATTTCATTAAAATCCCTGAATTGATAATTGAAAATATAATATTTTAAATTATCATTATCGTTATATTATTTTTTTTTTATTATTTTATTATGCAGTCACAATCGTAATCCGATAAACTCAAAAATCCATTGCACATATATTAGGTAATAATCAAACATATGATTGGAACATGTTCAGTGCTTGTCACTACATTTACGCGAGCCTTAAAAGTTGTTTTAAGGCTTTTAAAATCGATTTTAAGATCGCGTAAACACCTGGAACTGAATATTGCTTAAAAGTACTTTTAACTTACTAAAAGCAATATTATTGCTAAAAGTAATTATTAAAAGTAAGTAAGAAATCTCATTTTAAGAATTGATTAAACACCTTAAAAGCAGTTTAAGGTTTAAATTGTCAGCTGTTAACAGTAAATGTGTAGAAATAATTTTAATTTAAATTTTAATATATATATAACACTGTATCAACAATTTAATAACCAATTATATGAAAATAATGAGAAAAAAGGGGAAATAAGAAGAAAAAATTAGATGACTGAGAAGGAATAATGTTTAATAAAAATATTTTATGAAAAAGATATATAGAGGGTTTTAGCAAAGAAAGAAAGGACAATCACAAAAATTTTTTTAATCTTATTAAAATTTGACTGACCATACAAAGCTGTTTCGAATATTGCCAACTACTCATCATCAGTAGTCTTAGGAAATAATCGAATTTGAAAAATCAGCTGTTTGAAATGAGAACAAACGAATTACAACGAATGTAAACACTTTCAACTAGCTCATTCAAAATGAGCCATTTTCGGCCAATATGTATGCCATATTAGATGTGTTCCTAATTAGTGTATTGAATAAACTACCAATTAAGTTGCGCATGTTGGTTATAATTTAATGCTTTTAAAGTAGTATAATAAATTGGTTAGAATATTACTTTTTCCATAATATGATAATAATTATGAAAAGGACCAATCCTGAAGCAAAATTTGTAATTTATATTTAATTTAATAGTTCGTTATTATTTTTGGTTTCATATTAAATATTTTTAAAACAGTAACATTGTTTTGTATATATTAAGTTATTGTATTTATTTAAATTGTATTTGCATAAAATTGGGGAACTGGAAACCTAAAACTTGGTAACGCGCCAGCAGGCATATCTCTTAGGTGGTGCCGAAAATACTTATATATTTTATATTTCTTCTAACGCAATGGAGTTAGAATGTTATTATATACTAGTTAAGAATTTCTTGAATTTCATATACAAAAAATATTTCACCTTACTGAAAGGATTGCTTAAAACTACAAAAAATATGTAGTAGTAAAGAGCATATACAATTTTACGACTTCCTACATCGAAAAAATTTGGTGTACAAACAAATTAGTATAATATTCAAACCTTTTTGAATTTGATAAAATTATTATTAATATTATAATAATTATAAAATAATAATATTTATTATATAATATTTATTGTTTTAAAACAAAATATCAAAACAATGTGACCTAAAACTTGAAAAATACGTACACGTACTAACTTTTCTAATAGATGCCAACTTCTTCTATAAATGTATTTTTTTAACAGCATATATAAATAAGTATATGTGAAACATGATGAAAACGAACATTTATTTTAACAAATACTATACAATTTTTTCAGTTTATATATTTATTTACATATATCAATAATTATTATACTACTACTGATATGAGTTTACTTATTTTTTTTATATATAATTTATAAAGTAAATTTAAAATTTATATATAAATTAAAGTAATACTGATACAAAAAATCATGCCTATATATACTTATTATAATCGTATTAATATATACAATGAATTTTCAAAGAACAATAATTTATGCTAATTCTTCTAATTGAAAGAAATGACTACAAGCTAATATGCAACACCAAATGTAGTAAACATTAATAGCATTGACAGACGGGAGCTAAATTATCATTAAGGGGCTAAATTATAATTTATTTGCTCATTTATCAGTTTTAAATCATCATTTATGGTCCTTAAATGACCGAATTTAACCCAATTTATTCGTCATTTAGGTTTTTAGAAATGGTAATGCTGCATATGCAAGTGAAACGAAATAAAAAATGGAACAAATTTCAAACTGTTATTTGGTTGTCAAAATGTAAACAAAACATATTTGGAAACATTGGTAAATGTAAGTACTCGTTATATATTTATATGTATTATATTTTTTTTATATATTTTATAATTCTTTTGAAATTAGATGACTCAAATTAAAAAACTCAAGCGCCAAGCATGGACGAAATAGGAAGAGATTTTCCTTATACAACTGTGGGAGGAAAATCTAAATGATTTCCGAAACTGTAAGCGCAATGCGTATATATATCAAAAAATTGCTGACGAACTTGTCGGAAAATTTAGTGTGCAAGAAGTGTCCTTCCGGAGGCAGCCGATCACAATGGAAGCACTTCGGAAGGATCCATAAAATGATAGGGTCAAACGCCGCTAATAATAATGTAGTGGAGGAGTCCTTAGTTTTTGTAAGTATATTAACAATGCATTTTATTGCAATGCAAATAGAAATGAAATTTAAATTAAATAAAACAATGTATAGTTGAAAGCATATTTTAATATTAAAATTTATTTTTAAAGTATTAAATTTTATTATAATATAAATATTTTTTTAGGCTCATATGCTCGTCGATTAGCAACAACGTTTAGTCGATTAGCAGCAACGTGTGACATCGAAAGAGTAGAGCTCCCTTCATAAGCAAGACCATCCGGAATGACTTCCCAAATTGACAGCGATGAAGTCTCTTGCTCTTCTGCAAAAAAAAAAAAAATTAATTATCAAATGGTGACAAACAGAGCTGTTAAAACAAACACATACTGAAAGCAAGAACACTAAATACAAGAGGACTTCTCAACTGAGCTTTTTAAAAATTTGTCTCCAAAAACATTAGACCCATCAAGAGGAACGCTTTGTGTTTGTTCTCTAGTTCTGCTTTTGCTTGTAAATTTAATATAAAATGTATGCATTTTTAGCAGAAGAGAAAGAGCGCAATATTTGTTTACCTTTGATTTGTGTTTTAGTACAGTTTCTTTTGGAGATATTTTAACACCGTGCGTAGTCAGAATTCATTTACACATTTACATTGTTTTAAAATATTTCCCTTGCATCAATATAAAAACCTTCCTTTCATTTTGATTATTTAAATTACTAATTAAAATATATATATGTTTTAACACTGTTATTGTTTTTTGTGATAATTTATAATTATTTAAGCATTAAATTTGCAAATGTGTGTAAGAGGGAGTAGAAACCTTTTAATTATAAGCTGCGCTCGCATCATATCTAACATTGATAGGAGTAAACGAAATTAAAAGTATTCACCATGTAAAGGTAAACATAAACATAACATTGAATATGTATGCGTGTCAAGCTGATTAAACGATTCAAATTTCGTTGCTTAAAATTTATGAACTCACATCACACTCTCTTCCCTGTCTCATCTATGGGATATATAATAGTGTAAATTGGGCCAGAGAGTGATTTAATTTTTAATATTTTATTGTTTTGAATAGTTTTAATATTATATGATTTTGTGATGTTGGACACTTCTAATTCAAAATCTTTTGATTTGAAACATTTAAATTAAAATTTAATACATTTTAAATAAATTGAGTTAGTTGCGGTATATACACACATACATTCATTCACATGTATATAAAAATATGTTTACTGAAAGAGCAAACCAACAACATCAACAACAGATATTAAATCGTATTTCCATTGTATACTTCTGCATCACCCAAATGACATTGAATAGCACTTGTTTTTGCGATTTTTTAGCATTACTTTCCAGAGTCGAATAGTAAACAGCAAATAACATTACCGTGATATGTAATGTGTTTATACTGTTTCTTATGTTGGTTTGCTTTTTTGTGATTTTCCAACAGGTTAAATATCGCTGATATCCATGTTAATATAAGTCTATAGATATTTACCATAGAAAAAATATATACATTATATAAAGTACATTAATGTATATATTTTAAGAAGAATATATTTTTTGCTATATTTCTATATATTCATGGAAATATATTTAAATAAATTATTGTAAATAGTAATTATTGTAAGTAATATAAGTTATTATGTAAGATTAGATTTAAGAATAAATGCAATGTTTATAATAAATTAATGTTTTGAACTTTAATAATAAAATATTTTAAAAAACAATTTGGTCTTTATTAATATACTTCATATCATTGCTACTACAGGGCATAGTACTGTATTACTGCCGGTGCTTACTAACCTCATAATAGGCAAACTTCATATATTTGTATGAGACCAAAATAAAATTTTATCAAAAATCAAATTCATAATAATTTGAAACTACTTGTGCATTGCATGCACACGAAGCCAGTCATATATTTTAGGAAAAATATACAAACACAAAGACTATGCATTAACTTCAGAAATATTGTTTCACCTACTATTGCGTACGAAATCATACAGTAAGTGTGCAATAACAATGAAGAAAAGATGTGCCTTTTGTCTGTTGTGTTTGTAAAAACACGAAAAATTAAAATACGAAAATGCAACCATGAGTGTGCAAAAATAGCAAATCGAGCGTTTGACGTTTAAAAAGGAGCATGGCGAAATACGACGCGTAGAGTGGAGGTTTTTTTGGTTGCTTTGGAGCGAATGAAATAATATATATATTAAAAACTGCTACTATCAATATAATAAATAAACTAGGTTAAAATCTTAAAAGCTTTGCAAACTGTTTTATTTTACAATAACTTAACAAAAATCAGAAGTGGGATAAACAGCGCCTAGCCGAAACGTGTGAGTGTGTCCTTGGGAGCGCTAGCGCTTCAACACATTAACATGCGCGAAAGCGAAGTTAAGGTATAAAGAAAAACAAAACGAAACGGGAACGAAATTTGTTGTTTATAAATTAACGGCGGTAATAAAATGAGAATGGTGAAGTTGAAGGATATGCGTTTAAGCGAGCTGAAGGAGGCGTTGGAGGAAGAAGGTTTAGATACGACGGGCAACAAAGCGCAGTTAGTATTGCGTCTGACAGAGCACCTGAAAGCAGACGAAATCCGCGAGCCGGTGGATGTGATCAATTCACGAATAGATAATATGGAACGAATGATTCAACAACTTGTAATGGGCATAGAAAACGTGACACGAAGTAAACCTACGGAAAACGTGAGCGAAAAAAATGAAAATCAGAAGACGGAAATTACATCTACAGTGGTTAACGATTTACCACAACATGGGTCGGTAAAAGATATCAGCGAAACGATACCCGTGTTCGATCCAACAGATAAAAATGGTCTTACAGTTGGACAATTTATCAATCGCGTCAAAAGATCTCTTAATGCATTCCAATGGAATGAAAAACAACTATTGCTAGCCGTTTATGGAAAGTTAAAAGGAGTAGCGCGGTTGTGGCTGGATTCTCTACAAGAATTTGATAGCGAGTGGAGCAGTTTTTCGAATAAGTTGCGTGCAGAATTTGATGTAAAATGTGACGAAGCTGACATTAATTTTGAATTGAGTCAAGCGGTACGTAATGTTAATGAAGGCATCATTGACTATTGTTTTCGAATTGCGGCACTTGGCCGACGATACAAGATAAGTGATAGTGCCATTATAAAATATACTCGCAATGGACTAAACGACACTAAATTGCAAGCGGCGATCGCACCGCTACGGTTTAATAATTTAAAAGATTTTCGCGAAGGTATTGAGGACTTTTTACGCAATATGCAACATGGAACGAACAAAATAGCTTTGGCAAATTCATCGTCAAATCCGATAATAAATTCGAGCGTAAGTGGAGACGCAAATGAAAACTCCGGACAGAAACAGTTTAGAACGGAACCGAAGGTTAGAGCTTGCTTCAATTGCGGTGAAGCGGGACATTTTTCGCGCGAATGTTCAAAGCCACAACGTAGACAACGGTGTAACAATTGCGGAAGAGTTCACCCAAAAGGTCAGAGTACGCACTGTGGGGAGTCAAGTGTGCGTCGAATTGAACGCCCCAACGAATCGATCAGAGAAGTATACATAAATGGTAGACAATGTACAGCACTACTTGATACAGGTAGCCAGTGCAGTCTTATACGGAAAACAGTATCGAGAAATATTAATGGTCAAATTCAGTTATGTTCCATGAACATTTCGGTGTTCGGCGGTGGAAAGGTACGACTAACTGAAGGGGTTAGGGCCCAACTTGCCGTCGACAGTGTACGCCAACTAATATATTTTTATGTAGTAGACGATAAAATGTTGACAACCGATATATTGCTAGGCCATGATGTTGTGTCAGATGATGTGGTCGTACAAATTCAGCGCGATACGTTTACTTTAGAGAAAACGCCAAGACACTTAAGAGTAAGAATAACTACGCGGGACCCTATATCAACGAACGAAATCAATTGTGGAAGCGATAACGATGCAATTCGACGAGACTTGTGCAATCTCATTAATAGTAATAGAGACGTATTCGCCACAAGCTTGAGCGAAATAGGCATAACGGGTTTAACGAAAATGAAAATTACATTAACAACCGATCAACCAATCGTACAAAAGCCGTATCGGGTACCAGCACCAAAACGGTCGGTGGTGGCAACAATGGTAAATGACCTTTTGGAAAACGGTATCATCCAGAAGTCAGAATCTACGTATGCCAGCCCTATTGTTTTAGTCAAGAAAAAGAATGGCGAAGATCGCTTATGCGTTGATTATCGGCGTATCAACAACAACACTATCAAAGAAATATTTCCCACCCCAAGTATCGAAGAACGGCTGCAAGAAGCGAAACAATATACTTATTTCACAACCCTTGATCTTAACTCAGGGTATTATCAAATACCAATAGCGGAAGAAAGCAGAAAATATACTGCATTTATAACGACAGACGGGTTGTATGAATTCAAACGTATGCCTTTCGGACTCAAGAATGCTCCGGCGGTATTCCTGCGTACGATGGCCAAGGTCAAAGAAATGACTCATCTTGGCGATATGGTGGATTTTATGGACGACATTGGCGTAGGCGGAAATACGGCAGACGAAATGTTTAGTAAATTACAACGAGTATTCAATGCATTACGTGAGGCGAAATTGACACTAAATATAAAAAAATGCATATTCCTAAATCGAGAGATCGAGTTTCTGGGGCATAAATTAACTTCAGACGGCATTAGCCCTGGTACAGCAAAAACTTTAGCAGTCGAAAACTTCTCAAGGCCCCGAAACCAAACGGAAGTACAACAATTTTTGGGTTTAAGCGGTTACTTTAGGAAATTTGTTCCAGGTTATGCGATCGTGAGTAAACCATTGCGACAGCTTTTGCATAAAGGCGTAAATTTTGAGTGGGGTAACGAGCAAGAGGGGTCATTCAATGAACTGAAATCGACATTAACGAGGAAGCCAGTTATGACTGCTTATCGATCGGATGCTGAGCATCAAGTACATACTGACGCAAGCTCAATTGGGTTAGCAGGCGTGCTGTTACAAAATGAGATGGGCGAATGGAAACCGGTCGTGTACTACAGCAGATCTACAACGATAGATGAACAAAAGTTCCACAGCTACGAGCTGGAAACATTAGCCGTTGTCGAAACTCTGGAGAGATTGCGTTATTACGTATACGGTAAACCGATCACGGTGGTGACAGACTGCAGTGCATTAAAAACAACGATGCAAAAGCGCGAGCTAATTCCAAGAATAGCCAGGTGGTGGTTACGTATACAAGATTTTGATATAAATATAGAACATAAAAGTGCGAAACGAATGGAACACGTGGACGCACTAAGTCGAAATCCGTTACTAAATGTTTATGAAGGCGACACAGCGGACATGCGTACGTTCAAGGTTGGACTAAACGAATACGACTGGTTGTTTGCGATGCAATTACAAGACGTAAACCTTCAGAAAATCGTGGCTGACGTGCAACGCGAAAATGGACTTGAAAGCGATGGTTATAAAATACATAACGGTCGGCTGTATCGTATGGTTGATGATAAGCTTTTATGGGTCGTGCCGAAACGTTTAAGACATCGAGTTCTTCGGGACTGTCATGATAGCGCAGGACACATGAGCGTTGAAAAGACGATAAACCGAATTAAAACCCATCTATGGTTTCCACGAATGCGAAACTTCAGAAAGAATTATATTAAATCTTGTGTTGAATGTGCGTATAATAAACAGCCAGGGGGGAAAAGGGAAGGAATTTACCATTTCGATAAAATAGAACCTGTATCATTCAAGACCATACATATGGATCACTTAGGACCATTTCCTAAAAGTGTGAAACGAAATGAATATCTACTCGTTATAGTAGATGCTTTTACGAAATTTACCGTACTAAAGCCAGTTAAAAGTACCGCGACAAAGCACGTACTCAGCGCATTAAATGAAGTTATAAGTTACTGTGGAATGCCAACGAAAATAATTACTGATCGAGGGACTGCGTTCACAGCGAAAGATTTCGAGAGGTTTTGTACTCGGAACCATATTCGACATATTAAAAATGCAGTAAGAACTCCACGAGCAAATGCTCATGCCGAACGGACTAATCGAACAATATTATCGATGCTGTTACCAACAAATACGGTTGACAAACGATGGGACGAAAATATGGTAAGATTGCAATGGTGCCTAAATACGATGGAGAATGCGACAACGAAATGCACACCGTACGAGTTGCTGTATGGTTATCAACCTCGTGATATACTTCAGAACGCATTAATTCTAACTCTACATAACGACGACACTCTGATTACTGATCAATTAACGGATTTACGCAGAACGATTGCAGAACGAATTACTGATGAGTGAGCTAAAGCTAAAAGCCGATACGACAAGCGGTACTTACAGCCAACGAAATTTCAAGAGGGTGATCTAGTATTAGTCCAAAACGAGCCGTATAGCACGGGTGAGTCGAGGAAACTAGAGCCGCGTTATAAAGGCCCCTTCATTATTACTAAAGTACTCGACAAAGACCGATATGTAGTCAACGATTTACCCAACTCCAAACGAACACAGCGGCAGTACACCTCGGTGTATTCGTTCGATAAGATCAAGCGATGGTGTCAGTTGCCTTACGATGACAGTAGCAGCGAGACTGATGACGACGATGATGACGACAATGATAACGTTGCCGAATCGACGGACAAAGCGGGGTCGCTTTGAGATGTCAGGAGGCCGACTGTAAAAACACGAAAAATTAAAATACGAAAATGCAACCATGAGTGTGCAAAAATAGCAAATCGAGCGTTTGACGTTTAAAAAGGAGCATGGCGAAATACGACGCGTAGAGTGGAGGTTTTTTTGGTTGCTTTGGAGCGAATGAAATAATATATATATTAAAAACTGCTACTATCAATATAATAAATAAACTAGGTTAAAATCTTAAAAGCTTTGCAAACTGTTTTGTTTTACAATAACTTAACATGTTGGATAACTAAGGCAAATTGTTGTTGGAAACTTCGAGCATTGAGTAATACTACATTCGCACATGTAGCAGTACGTAAATAAAAAATGTGAACTATCCCAGCGGCACCATTATACCAGCGCTGAAAAAGTAAGCGAGGAGGTAATAGCTCTTCGTTTTTATTTTTCTTTGTTTTCGACATTTGTGTTCGACATAGCCAATTTCGGGGTTGATATTATAAAAGAATGAAGAAGAAAAGCATATGAGTATTAAGAATTTCTTGTTTTGCCTACATTGTATACATTTAGTCTGCTTTTGATTTTAATGAAGTGCGTGCAGTGAACAATTTTTAATTTTCAAAATATAAAAATATAAATAAAATATAATTTGTGAATTTATCATAAACTCACTGTAAGTATATGCAAAATTAAGTAAATATATTTAAAATGATAATTATAATTTTTGTTTTGTATTATATAGATGCATACTGTAAGACATTATAAATGTTTGGTGAAAAAGAAAAAGGAGGAATTTTTATCGTTTAAAAAAGAAGGTATAAATGAAACAGGGAATTTTAATCGTGCATTTATTAAAATATTTTATTCTTTTATAGAAAATGATTTTCAAACTTTTGGTACGAAAACAACACCTTCCTGCAGTACAGCTGAACATATTAATGGTGATATTAATAAGTTAATATTTAAATAAATTAATATGAAAATATGTTAACAATTTAATATGTAAATGAGATAATATTTAAATAAATTAACATGTAAATAATTATATATAAATAATTTAAAATGTAAATAAGTTAATATGATATATATATATATTATACATTTTTATGTAAATATTAATATTTTGATTTTATAAAACATAAATATAAAATATAATTCATCCAAAAAAATTTATAGTATTTTATTTACAAATCAATAGCATAGGTAAAATTGAAAATTTAAGCGAACATATCAGCGCTGATATGTTGCATTACAAATTCGAAAAGGTAAGCTAACATGTCAGCGCTGATATGTTGCATTACAAATTCGAAAAAGTAAGCGAACATGTCAGCACTGGTATGTTGCTTTACAAATACGAAAAGGTAATCGAACGATTCAGCGCTTGCCCGCAATGACATGCACGTGTTAAAGTAATTAGGAGTTTCCTTTGAATAATCAGCGCTAGGCATTACCATTCAGCGCTGAGGGAATCGATTCAGCGCTGAAAGTCCCGCTGGGATAGAGAGAAATCAAAAACAATTTCTACACAACCAATGCAAAATCTCCGCGTTTCTCTTGAAAGGCCTAATGTGTGTAGAAATAAAATCGCTTGAGTTGAGAAGTCCTCTTGTATTTAGTGTTCTTGCTGAAAGTATGTCTATGTTTCAAGAAGAAATAAACGACTGTAAGCAAACCAACCAGGAACTTTTGCAACTTCTAAGGGCGCAAGGCCAAAGAGACAACCAGTTTTTGCAGGTTATGGCAAATTTAATGAATAAATAATTATTATTAGTCAAGTTTGTACTTATAGTATTAGAATTAGTATTAATATTTAATAAACATTGTACATAATAATTAACACTATTTATTAAGTTTGTGGTTATAGTATTAGAGTTAGTATTAATATTTAATAAACACTGACTATAACTATTTATTAAATGTTAATGTTGTATTTTACTTACGAAAACGTAATGCGATCGCATCTCTTATAACTTTTGCTCCACATTATTTTCGCCAGCTCGTGTTGTGTATCTAGGTTGTGAAGGTGCTGTAGATGTTGCTGATTTTGCATCTCTTACCCATATGTGCCTAACATCATCATTTTCTTTTTTTGAAATATTATGTGACATACAACAGGCTTTTATGATGACGTTAACATTTACTGGTGCTACTTCCAAACCTCTGCCTATTTTGCGAAACCGTGCTTTCAATTGACCAAACGCATTTTCAATTACACGACGACATTTAGAAAGTCGGTAATTGATGTATTTTTCTTTATGTAGTATATTCGATCATGGCAACCCTGTATAAAGAAATAGTTAAAAAAGGAAAAAAATAAAAAATGAGTGTGTTTCGTCGTTGTGCTCAAAGGAGTAAGCGTGCCGTGCCGTAATTATTATTATTATTAATATTAAATTGTAAATCTATATAATTTTAATCAATAAAGTATATTGTATTATATATAAAGAATATAATAAAATTTGGCGACGAGGATAAAACATTAAAGGATGGCGAAGAATTTTGGTGAATTGGGTCAATATGGCGTGGCGTCGGGGAAATGGAAAACATACATGGAACAAATGGAATTTTTCTTTGTTGCAAATGACATCACAGACGCAAAAAAGAAAAAAGCGATCTTTTTAGCCTCATGTGGGACGGAAACCTACACGATATTAAAATCGGTTGCCACACCAATTAACATTTTAGAGGAAAAATTTACATTTGAGTCGGCAACTAAATTATTGACTAGTTATTTTTGTCCGGCAGAGAATATAATAATACAAAGGTTTAAATTTTATCGGAGAAACCAAAAAGAGGACGAATTAATTACCGAATATTTGGCAGCGCTAAGGAAATTGAGCCAAGACTGCAATTTCAATGATTTGGAGGAAATGTTACGAGACAGACTAGTCTGTGGCATGCGCGATGAAAATTTACAAAAGCGGCTTCTGGCGAAGGACCAGTTAACACTAAAAATAGCGCAGGAGGAAGCTATAGCATCAGAAACAGCACAAAAAAATGCGACGGAACTTAAAACGTCAGCCAGCCTGCCAGGGTTGAATAAAATTTCAAGTAACAAGGTAAAACCAAGTCTTGCTCCAGTGTACCATATTCAGAATTGTTATCGTTGTCGAGGAAATCATCATTCAGATCAATGCAAATTTAAAGACGTGGAATGTTATTATTGCAAAAAGCGTGGATATATTGAGAGAGCTTGCATAAAAAAAGCAAAAACCAAAAAGCCAGCAACAAATAATGGGAGAAGACCAAACAGAGTAAATCTTTTAGATACAAACCAGGAAACTCAAACGACGGAGTATTTCTGGTCAATGTTCGCTAAAGGTAGTCCATCGGTCAAGAGAGTGATCGGTACAAATGGAAATAGGCTCGGGGGCAAGTTACTCAATAGTAAGTGAAAAGTTATTTAGAGAAAAAATGCCGTATATTCCGCTAAAACCAAGTCAAATACAATTAAGAACTTGGGGAACAGAGAAAAATCTTAAACTGAGTGGAGAAGCAGAAGTACCAGTCTCGGTTGGGAATGTCACAAAGAAACTAAAGTTGTTAGTAGCAGCGGGTGATGGTCCGGCTCTAATTGGTCGAAATTGGTTTAACGATTTGGGAATTACTATAACTAGCAATTTATGCAATATAGAATCAACTATTCCAGTAGAAGTGATGAACTTCAGTTCAGTTTTTGATGGAAATCTTGGAGATTACAAGGGAAATCCTGTGAAGTTACAAATGTCAGTTTCAAGTAAACCGAAATTTCTTCGATATCGACTAGTGCCTTTTGCACTAAAATTCAAGGTGGCAGCAGCATTAAAGAAGTTGGAAGATGAAGGCGCACTGCGTTCAATATCCTTTAGTGAGTGGGCAACACCGGTTGTACCTATTATTAAACCAGATGGTAGCATACGCATTTGTGGAGATTATAAGTGCACAGTGAATCAAATGCTTTGCAAGGAAACGTATCCTAATACCTACTAATACAGAAGTGCTAGCAGCATTAGCAAATTGTAAGTGGTTTACAAAGCTGGATTCAGATCGAGCGTATACACAAGTGAAGGTTGACCAAGAATCAGCAAGGATACTTACATTAAACACACATCGCACATAACACACATAACTAATTTACAATATTTATTACCTGTTATAGCTTGTTTGAGTGGACTGTATTGCATTACAAAAAAAGGATACAATAAAATTCCGGCACGTAGGATTTTTATTATTTTACAAATATATTTTTATTGTCGATACGGTGCCGTGTATCATAAAATGTATTTTAAAATGTGTTTAATATTCTACAATGTTACTATTTTAGTTTTGGGTTTTTTATTACCCGTGTTTTTTCCTTCGTATATAATTCTAAGAATTTAAACTATAACAGGCTTGGAATAATAAACTATCAATTTAAGGACATCCTGCCAGCGTGTTAAATATGCACAGTTGTGCATTATTTTAATATAATTTTTTATGATCTTAAAGAGAAAACTGGCATTTGTCTTAAAATAACATGTTCATTATTGAACATATTGCCAGCGCCTATATTAAGGCAGAATGGCTTAATATAAGATGAATATGAAATTGAATATTAGTAATTTGAATAATAAAACATGTTCATTATTGAACATGCTGCCAGCGCCTTAATTAAGCCATCATGACTTAATATAAAAGTATAATATAATATAAAAGATTAATTCAATAATATAGTATATATAAGTTTTATAGGTATTTTCTTTTAACAAAACTTTTTTTTTTTAAGTATTTCAATTTTATAAAAAAATAATTGTAGGATTTTAACATGGTAATATAGATCAAAAAAAATTATATAAATTAACATCATTCATTATTTAATATATTTTTTAAGATTAATTAATTAATTAAGATATAACATATAATAGATATATTAATAAACAAATATAGATTATGTTAATTGTTCATTTTTGAACAGTCTGCCGAGGGCCTTTAATAGAAATAGACAACAATTTTCTTCTTATTAGCGCTGCTCGAGTTAGATAAATCACTATTACTATTATTGTGATTGTAGTTAATCCTAATGCCGTGTGCCCAGAAATGTGATGAAATTGTAAATCTTTTAGCTTTACTGTGTTACCCTTTATCTCATTTATTTTCTTATTTATTTGATTAATTTCTTCTTTGTTATTTATTTTTCAATTATGCCAAGGTTTTATATTACTATTATCAATCATAATTGCGTCTCTAATAACCGGCTTGAGCTCCTCTACTATCGCAGAGCTTTGCAGATTACTAGAGGATGTTAATGTTGTTCCTCTTATACGTGCCATACATCCTTCTGATCCTTCTGATCCTTCTGACAACCTGATAAGTTTATTATTTTTTTTTTTTTTTTTCTCAAGAAGGGTTGGGAAGTAGTCTCCGCGTCACTGCATCCTCGAGGATTATTGTGACATACCCACTTCAGTTCCATAGACGAGTAGCAGTTAAGAATGCCAGTATGTCCTTTGGAGAGATGTTGCCTACTTCCGTTATAAGCGGATATGCAATGGATAAGTAGCGAAGTCTGAGTCTTGCAAGACTATCACAGTGACACAATATGTGTTCTGCTGTTTTCTCTTCTTCGTAACAAAGTCTACAGCTATCGTCTCCAGTAATACCTAGATTCAATAAATGTTTTTTAACTCCACAGTGTCCAGTTAGAAAACCTGTGACAAGTCGGATGCCACTTCTGTTCAGCATAAGTAGCTCCCTAGTTCTGGCTTTTGATCGAAACGGCATGGATTCTTTTGCTTGTCTGCAGGTAATTGTATTATCCCAATCATTCTGAGCTGCTTTTTCCAACCATTCATTAGTTTTAAGTTTGAAAAAGCTCCACGAAGGACCGCAGAATGGTTGTGGCCCAATATAGTATGAGGCCGCCCCTTTTCTCGCTAGTTCATCTGCTTTTTCGTTTCCCTCAAAACCGCTGTGCCCTGGAATCCATATTAAGTGGACTCTGTTCTTTTCAGCAAGGTCTTTGAGAAGTAGAAGGCATTCCCACACTATTTTTGAGGTTACTCGAGGTGAGCGTAGTGCCAGGAGTGCCGATTTACTGTCAGAAAAGATATATATGTTTTTTCCCGTGACGGGTTTACCTTTATATACCCTGAGACATAATTCAATTGCGTGTACTTCAGCCTGAAAAACTGAGTTTTCTTTACTCATACTCGCAAATATTTCCTCTTTAGGTCTTACTCCATATACTCCCGCCCCCACTCCTTCCATCGTTTTGGAGCCATCCGTGTACCACAGATGGTAGTCTCCAGCGAATGGAGGTATGTTCCGTTCCCATTCATTTCTGTCTGGTATTAGTATTAGGAACTTTTGGTGAAAGTTGAATTTAGGTAAGCAAATGTCAGATATGGTGATATTTAGTCCTTCCTCTCTTTGCATTTCCCTACCTAACAGGGAGTTATCGAGTAGTCTTGTTGATTGATTGCTAGTCAACTGTAGCTTGGCCATAAAAGTCATTGCTTCCTTTTTGACTAGTAGGTGAAGTGGGGGGAGCCCCAATGCAACCTCTAGGGCTGCTGTCGGGGTAGTTCTCATCGCTCCACTTGTCATTATGCAGGCTAATCTCTGCAGCTTACGAAGTTTATCTATTACAGTCTTCTGTTGTGCTTTTTTGTACCAGATAGCTGACCCATAAGTTACAATTGGTCTGGCAATAGATGTGTACATCCAAAGGCTGAGTTTTGGATTAAGGCCCCAGTGCTTACCAATGAGGTTTCTGCTGGTCCATAATGCCTCTCTGGCTCTTCGTATGACATTGTCTATATGAGAATTCCACGTCAACTTCTCATCTAGAATCATTCCCAGGTATTTTACTTGGGTAACGGATGATAGCTCTTCTCCATTTAGGAATGGGTAATTGGAAAGTACTCTCTTCCTTTTCTTTGTGAAGACTACCAGACTTGTTTTCTTAGGATTTACATTTAATCCTACTTCACTGCACCATCTACTAACGATGTTCAGGGCTTGTTGAAGTCGATATGAGATCATGTCTTCATATTTACCCCTGACAAGTATGACTATATCGTCAGCATAGCCTTGTGCCTCGAAATGTTTGGCACTGAGTCGATGCAAGAGCTCGTCTACTGCAATTGACCACAGGAGTGGGGATAATACACCCCCTTGTGGGCATCCTTTTACAGTATGTGCTTTTATTTCGGCATTGCCGAGAGTGGATTTAACCATTCTATTTCTTAGTACATTGCTTATCCATGTGCGTGTCGTATCATCTACTCCTCTGTCATGGAGGCATCTTTCGATATGTGAGTGATCAGTATTATCAAACGCTCCCTCAATATCAAGAAAGCATCCCACCGCATATTCTTTGCAATCTACAGACTCCTGTATTTTATTAGTAAGACTGAGTAATGCATGTGTGGTGGATTTATTTTGTTGGTAGGCGTATTGGTTGGCGTGGAGTGGATTTATAGATAAATACTCTTCCCTTATATGCCTTTCCACTATCTTCTCCATAGTTTTTAAAAGAAATGTAGTCAAACTTATAGGCCTATGGGATTTAGGAAGTTCGCTAGGTTTACCTCCTCCTTTAGGTATGTATTTGACAATTGCTTCCTTCCAATTAGTGGGAATGATTCCCATCGCCAGCCCAGCTCTAAAGATATTAATGAGGTAGGGCATAAGGTCAGTTAGTCCCTTTTGTAGGAGTGCTGGAAATATTCCGTCTGCTCCAGGTGCTTTGAAAGGAGAAAATGAGTTGATCGCCCATTTAATTTTATCTTCAGTGAAGATTTTACGAGCAATCTTCCAGTCATTGTTTCTGGGCCTTTTGGTCACCAGGGAACTAAGCTGGGAGATTGATTGGTCGTAAATTGTAGATCCCGGAAAGTGTACTTCTGTTAGAAGTATAAGTGACTCTTTGCAGTCATTGGTATAAAGACCATCAGGTCGTTTTAGAAGCCCAATGGGATTAGTGTGGCTTTTCGAGATAACCCTGTGGATTTTTGCGCTATTGCTTAAGTTTTGAATCTCTGAGCAAAAGCCTCTCCATGATTCTCTTTTTGCCCTTCTAATTTCTTTATTGTAGGCGGTGAGGGCATTTTTATAATTGTCCCATTCACCGTTGGTTTTTGCCTTGTTGAAGAGTCTCCGGGATTCGACTCTTAGCTTGGCTAACTTTTTATTCCACCATGGTGCACTTCTGTTGCCGGTCTTATTTTTCACCGGACAGGCCCCATGGTAGGCATTTATAATAGTTGTGCTTAAGGCAGCATCAGCTATTTCTAAATCATGAATATTTTTTTATCGTATGTTTATTACTGCCTAGATTGGCCTTGAGTTCGTCAGTATAAAGATCCCATTCTGTGGCCCTAGGCACCCTATACGATTCCCTTACCTTCATATTTAGATCAATATCAAATCTAATCTGACGATGATCAGACATGGATGTTTCTGCTGAAACATTCCAGTTTTTGATAAAATGTTTTATAAATTGTGTTGCTAGGGTGATGTCTAATACCTCTTCCCTGATTCTGTTTATAAAAGTGGGCTTATTGCCCGTATTCAAAATATATAGGTTGTTACCAGTTATAAATTCAAATAGACACTCACCTCTTTTATTGATGTCGGTGCTGCCCCAGATCGTGTGGTGTGCATTAGCGTCACTTCCAACGATGAGTTGCCTCTTGCTTTTAACACTGTAGTCTACTAGTCCTTTCAGTGATAGGAAGTCCAGGTCTTGGGAGTCTCCAGGTAGGTAAGATGAGCAGACAATGAGCTCTGTCTTACTTACTGGGGTGTCCACAGAAATTATAGCTGCTACCTGGTCCTTGTTGGTGTGCTGTGGAATAATGAAAGCATTAATGTCATCTCTTACCACAATACAAGCACGAGGTCGACCATGGCTGGCATGATCGTACAGTAGCTTACCTTTTATTCCCTTTATCTGGTTCTCATATACATATGGCTCCTGGATAAAGGCTAGGTCAATCTTTTCAGATAGAAGTCGCTGTGTCAACACCGCCGTAGCAGCTTTGGCGTGTTGAAGATTAACCTGCAGGCACCTCATCATTTTATTGGTATCGTCCTTTACCGTTCCGCATCCACTTGGGCAATTTTGTCCCATGAGTGGGTGCTTCCTGTCGAGGGGATCTTGAAGCTGGTTTCTTTGGCCCTTGCTTCTGGTCCTTTATGCTAGATACCGGTGTGCCACCCTGCTGTTTTGAGGTGCTGGGTCCGACTTCAGTTCGGGTGCTGTCCCGTGTGACCTTAACCGTCTCACTTGGCTTATCTGCCTGTGCTTTTGAGGTACTGGGTCTATCACCTGAAAGCGGCCTTTTGGATGGAGGCACCTGTTGCTTGACGTCACTGGGTTTCTCTGTCGTAAATGGCCTTTTTGTCGTCAGTTTCTTGGGTCCAGTTGGCTCTCCCTTCACACGTACGTGAATTTGTGTGAAGTTCAGATACAGCTTCCCTGCCTGACCGACTATCCAATTTTTGGATTTTTCGTCCACTGAGATCGTAACGGTTTCCCCACCATTCTTATCTTTCTCAGTCCTGAGAATTCTCCACGATGATGTGCAAATGCCACCATTTTGTTTTTCCAATCGGGACATCAGAATTTCTGGTGGTAGCACAGCAGAGGGGGGAATAAATGTGATGCACACATAGGTTTTGGGCATCTCTTCGCCCTGAAACACTTTGAGAATAGCATCCGGGAATGGTTTGAGTTTTGGGACACAGGTGGTCAGCCAGTTCCTCGTTTCACCATTGCAGCATGTTAATGAGAGCCATCCGTCTCTGTTAACACTGGTGATGAAGCCGTAGACACTATTGTGCTTGGGAAGTTTGTCAATTTCTTCCAGGAGCTTCGATTTTATCAACTCCATTTGGTCACCAGTGAGATTCACCTCCGGATATTTCTCATGGGCGATAGCCACTTTGCAAGCATTGGCTACATCCCTGTAAGATGGAGTCGGTTTTAGCTGGTTTCCGGTAGAGCTAGATGTGTGTTGAGTGGCTTTTGGCTTTTTGGGCTGCGGGCGTTGTGTTTCTTCGGGAGATGTGTTATTAGATCTGCACCTTTTGCTGGTACTGGGTCTGTCACTTTCTCCTTCTGCTGCCAAGGAAGCTTTGTAGAGAGAGTATCGCTCTCTCTCTTTCTGCTTCGCAGTCTCCAAATCCAATCCATCCCTAATCATGGCCTTGATGCGTCTTTTCTGAGCCCCGGTGAAGTATTCCGCTTTCTTCCTGGTCTCTATGTTGCCGTCACCTGAGTTCACCATGCTCTGGGTATTAGCATTAGACGCACCGCCATCGTGGTCACCTGTGTCCATAGGACTCTGGGTGTCAATCACCGGAGAGGTGTTCCCACCGCTTGATACCATTGGTCTCTGAGCAGATGGGTTCAGATCATCCAGATCCTGAATCTTGAGAGATGCTTCAAGCCTCTTTTCAAGATTTCCTCCAACCTTCGTTGGCGAACGGAGTAGAGCTTCTTCCTCTGACTCTGTAATTATATTATTAATTGGTATATTTAGTTTATTATCCATATACAGTGTTTAATATAAGGGAAAGAACAGTCACCCAAAGCAGAGCCCCATACTTTGAGAAGGCATTAATTAAAACAGGAGAGTGCCCGGTATCCTGAGTTCATTACTAAAAGACTGGATGCACCCCTCCAGTCAAGCATCCTCGGCGTAACAGTCTACCTCAGATTTGGGGGTTTTTATAGGTATCGTACAAATTTGAAAGCTACACATATTAAAACAAATATTACTATAAATACGTACCCGGGAAGTTTTCTCTTCCCAGCCCGACAATCAGCAGTCCACCCTTGGCAGAGACATGACCATATCAAGAGCTTCCCATCAGCCTGAGAGATTGTCGCACTTACCCTTACGAGTCTGGCTGATAAGCTGGAACTTAGTGGACGGTCTTTACCGCCACCTACTCCCTGAGACGCTAGAGTATTGTTTAGCCATTCAGACTTTGCCAGCTTGCAAAAACAAAGAGCCTATCTACAAACTAACTACTACAAGGACTACAAGGTTACAAACTACAAACTACAAACAACAAATTAACTACAAATTTATAACTAATTACTATCACTACAAACATAGATTACAAAACAACACATTCTACCTTAACCTACTGGTAGATCTTGGTTGCACTTCTTGCTCTAATCTCAATCAACATTCCAGTCAGTGACATCAGTGATAACACTGACTGAAATATTGATCAGAATAGCTCAAGTTGTATCTAAGCCCCTACACCACGACAAGGTGCCTACCACGTAGAGGTTATAAGTTAAGTTTATTATAAGTTTATTATATCTTCCATTGAATTTGAACATCTAATGTGGGCAGATTCTTGTTTAAAAGTTTTGAATATCCAACTATTCTGTCGATATAATTTGACCCAAATGGAAGAATTATTTACTTCTTCGTAGTGACAGTTATCTTGATTAGTTGGTTTTAGTGGCGATATTTCGCAAGAGTTATCGTTTGCATCTATCCAAGGAAAATTACCTTCACAAGTAAATTGTTGCTCCGCTATCTTGCTGCATTGATTCCATGTCAAAGGATCCATCAATTGATAAGCATTTATTTCCAGATTATAGAGAAGAAATGATGTCATAACTTACGGAATTATATATTTTGTGCCTTGGTTTATGGGTATTGGTATTATTTTATATATAGTAGATGACTGCTTGCTAAACAGTGGAATTTTTGCGTTAATCACTAATTTATTTCCAATGAATAACCCCTTTGCCTTTAATTGCTTATATATGGATTCTAACTCCGTTCCAGTTTTTTTACCAGGTAGTACTAGATTTTCGGGAATTTTATCTCTTATTTTTATTATTTCGTGATGTAACTTTGATGGTTTTATAAGAGCTGGGTTCAGTTTTCCATGATTAATGTCCATCAAAAGTTCAATAACTTCAGATTGAATGTGAGAACATTCTTCTATCATATCTGATAACTGTTTTGCTACCATGAAAAAGTTTATAGATTCCCTATAGACCAGAAAGGTTTCGTTCAAGGCAGTGTTAATGGATTCAACTCGTTTATGAATTTCATTGTATTGTAGCTGAATTTCTTCAGATGTGCGCTTTAATATATTTACTGTTGTTTCTACTACCGATGTTTGTCTTTCAGTCATCTGTTTTAAGTTGTGTTGATTCTCTAGTAGATTATTCATATCTTCTTCCAGTGCCTTTCGGTCATCTTCATCCATCATTCCGAATAGAAGGTGATAAAATGAACCAATAAATGGCAATGGTGCTCTCTTTCTTCTTTCTTTCACCGACCATATAAATAATTTATTACCATCGTTTATGTCTGATAATTTCTAGACGTTGTATTCAATATATTCTTACATTGGTCAGCAAAATTTTGTAATTTGGGACAAATTTTATTAGCTTTGTTAAGTACATCCTCTGCGTTCTTAACCATATTAAAGTATGGTTGCATATCATAATACGTTATTAAATTCCAAGTTGATATTTCTGAGCTGACTTTTCCCATCATGTCCAAATATAACGTTGTTTTATTATTTAGTTCATGTACTGGCGCAACTGATGATTTTACTGCTGCTTTCACTGTTGGTAAGACACATAACATTAGAAAATACAAGGTGGTCCATGCTAATTTTGAAGTTTTCAATTTTTCATTTGATTTTATGTTTAAATTGCAATGAGCTTCTTCTGCATTCGCTTGCTGTTGGTCATAGATCGTGTCAGAATCCATCAAAATGCAAAGTTTATGAATTGGTCTTTTTAATTTTCCATTTTTTGTTTTAAGCTCTACAACTCGTACATTTCCATCTTTGCCTTTATATACTTCTGTTATTTTTCCTAGTGGCCATCTAGTAGGTGCGGTATTTTCATCTTTAATGATTACTACTTGTCCCTCTGCTAGGTTTGGTTTTTCTCTAAACCATTTGTTTCGTTTTTGAAGAGAAGTGACATATTCCTCCTTCCATTTTTTCCAAAAATTTGTTTTAATTTTTTGTAAAAGTTTCCAAAGGTCTACTAAACTTATATTATTTTTAACTTCAGCTTCTGGTTCATCTAATATTGGACGACCTATTAAAAAATGTCCAGGTGTAAGAACATCAATGCTGTCAATTTCGCTACTTATATAGCAGAGCGGTCGAGAATTGAGTACTGCTTCAATTTGATTTAGAAGTGCAGTCATCTCTTCAAATGTTAATTTTGTTTCACCTATTACACGCTTCAAATGATACTTTGTTGATTTTACAGCAGCTTCCCATATACCGCCGAAATGCGGACTTGCCGGTGGAATAAAATGCCATTTAATTTTTTCTGCTGCAAGAATTGGTACCATCGAAGTATTATTTTTGATCGCATTTCCAAACTCTTTATCTAATTTTTTTAATGCGCCAATAAAATTAGTGCCATTATCTGAATACAAGTGTGCACTCTTTCCGCTTCTTGAAAAAAATCTTTTTAGTGCAGCTACAAATGCTTCTGATGATAAATCGCTTACTGCTTCTAAATGAATTGCTTTTGTGGACATGCATACAAATACTGCGATGTATCCTTTAAACGATTTTTGACCTCGACCTTTAGAACATCTCATATTTATGGGTCCTGCGTAATCGATACCCGTGTGTTCGAATGGGTGAGATATATTTATTCTGTAACTAGGTATATACCCCATTATTTGTTTAGCAAAATTTTGATTGAATCGAATGCATCTTGTACACCTTTGGCATATCTTTTTTATGGTTTTCCTCATCCCTAATATCCAAAAATGACGTTTTAAATGAGCTTCCATCAAGGACTGCCCATCATGTAGTGTTGATTAATGTGTTTGATATATAATTAATTCAGAATATCGATCTTTAGCGAGAATTATTGGATGTGTTTGATTATATGTAATGTTGGCGTTTTGTAGTCTTCCTCCTACCCTTAAAATTCCGTTTTTGTCTATAAATGGTCGTAATTGAATTAGTTTGCTATTTACATTTATTTCTTTCCCCTTTTTAATGTTGGATATTTCGGAAGAAAAATGTGTGAGCTGGTGCAGACGCAATATTTCATTTCTTGCTTTATCTAGTTCTTCTTTCGATAAATAATTCCAATTTTTTGACTTATTTTTTAAACAGTTAATAAATCGTAAAACATATGCTACCGTTCTTTCTAGTTTCGATATTTTTGATATTTTCTGTATTAAATCGTTAAATATATTATTATCTGGAATTAAAGTCGTGATAACTGTTGACATTCCATTTAATTTTTCATCATTTGACCATTCTTCCATTGGTTTTACTAACCATGCAGGCCCGTGCCACCATAGCATGTAATCTTTTAATTTGTTTGCGCAAATACCTCTAGATGCTACATCAGCTGGATTATCTTTTGTTCTTATATAACGCTATTCAGTTGCTGGAATTAAATTTTTAATTTCTGTTGCTCGGGTTCTTAAAAATTTTTCTTTGTTTCTCGGTTCTTTTAGCCACCAAAACGTGATTGCAGAATCGCACCAACAATAAGTTTTTGAATTTGTATTTAAAATTTTAATTATTTTATTCATTAGTTTTGCTAATAAATGTGCTCCACATAGTTCTAGCTTGGGAATAGTTTTCTTGTTTTTTATTGGTGCAACTTTGCATTTTGCGTCCAAAAGGTTTACATTTGAACCGATTTTGATGTATATTGCAGCTGCATAAGCTGCTTCAGATGCATCCGAGAATCCATGTAACTCCCAATTTTTTAAACTCGAGACTCCCATCCATCTTGGAATTCGAATTTGTTCCACTGTTTGTATATTTTTATTATATTTTTCAAATTCTTCCCGAATTTGTTCGTTTAAGTTCTCATCCCAATCATAATTTAATTGCCAAAGTTTTTGAATAAATAATTTTGCTGTAATTGTTATTGGTGTTAACCAACCTAATGGGTCAAAAATTTTTGCATATGTTGACAATACCATTCTTTTAGTTATTGTCTCATTTGACAATATATTTATTGAAAATTGGAATTCATCCTTTATTGGATTCCATTTCATTCCTAATGTTTTTATTGAATTATCTTCCTCTATGTATAATATTTTATTTTCAGCTTCAATAGGAAGATTTTTCAAGATTGATTGATTATTGGACATCCATTTCCGTAATTTAAATCCAGCACTGTTTAAACATTTAAAAATTGTATTGATTTTATTTTTACAATCTAATTTTGTATCAGCGCCAGTAATTAGATCATCCATATAAAAATCATCTTTAATCGTATTTTTAATGGAAATGTCTCCATTATAGTCTTCAGCAATTTGTTGTAGCGTGCGAACTGCCAAAAATGGAGCCGATGCAGTTCCATAAGTGACTGTGGTTAGCTTAAATTCCTGAATTGAGTCTGTTGGTTTTTCTCTCCAAAGTATGCGTTGATAATCTTGGTGCTCTTCTGCAAGTTTTATTTGTCTAAACATTTTTTCCACATCTGCTGTCACCACGAATTTCCATAATCTCCATTTTATTATTATGTTAAATATATCTCTTTGTAATCGCGGTCCGGTCATCATAATATTGTTAAGACTATTTCCATTGGTTGTTTTAGCAGATGCATCAAAAACTACACGTAATTTCGTTGTTGAACTTGCTTCTCTGATTACAGCCCGATGTGGCATATACTACAACCCTTCATTATGATTTTCTGCTTTGATCATATGACCTAAACGTTCGTATTCTCTCGTAAATTCTATATATTCTGACTTAACTTCTTTCTTTATTTTCTTCTCCAAGTTGATTAGTCTGGCTACTACTTGTTTTCTGGAATCCCCTAAGAATAATTCTTCTTTAAATGGAATTTGTACAATGTATCTTCCGTCTGAATCTTTTGTTGTAGTTGTTTTATATAGTTCTTGACATTTTTCATCTTCTTGTAGGTTTGTTTTGTTTTCATCTTCTATTTCCCAAAATCGTTCTAAATTCAAGGCTGATATTGCTTGATTTTGTATTTTGTTTGTTTGTAGCTGTCCGGATATTATCCACCCGAATATTGTTTCTTGCCCAACTATATCGTCAAATTTCTTAACCCCTTCTTTTATTATTTTAGGATATAGATCACTACCTATTATCATATCTATTCGATCTTTTTTATTGAATTCAGGATCTGCTAGTTTGTAATTTTCCCAGATCGTGGTATCAAACTTTAACGTTTGTACTGGCAATGGTATAATTAATTGTGGCATTACTAAGAATTCGCCTTTTACTATCATTTTATCGTTAAATCTTGATGTCATCTCCAAAATAACTTTGGAATTAGAGGTGCCAATAGCTACATTTGACAGTCCTGATAATTGTGTTTTATTTTTAATTTCCTTTAATGATAGAATTTTAGCTTTCTCTTTGCATATCATTGATACTTGCGAACCTTGATCAACAAGAGCTCTTAGTAATTGATTATTCCCATTAGAAGTTTTTGTGGAGATTAATACAGTTGGCAGCAATGTTAATTTCTTATTCTCTCTTTTTATTAGCGTTGACATAGTTTTACCTTGTTTATTAATTTTTATGTTCTCTTTTAGTTTATTCTGACTGTTGTCTTTGTGCAAAAGAGTATGATGTGCTATATTACAGTTTTTACATCTGAACGACGAATAACATTTGCTGCGATTGTTATGGCTCAAGCAAATTTCACATATTTGCTTTTCGCGAATTACCGATGTTCTATGATCAACTGACATATCTCCAAATTTGACACAATTAAATGTTCGATGTCCCATCTGATTACAATGAAGACAATGAATTTGAGAGGCTTGTGGCTTCTGAACATAAGTTGGAGTATTTATTGTATTTTTGATTCTCTGTTGAGCTTCAAGTGTCTGGAAGTGCTACTCTAAAAATTCTAATACGTCTTCTAATGATTGTACTTGTCTTGGTTTTTTAACATGTTGTTCGTATAGCTGAATACCTTCTTTGTCAAGTTTTCTAAGTATGATATGCGCAAATAATTCATCGCAACTAGAGCCCATATCTAAACAATTTTTAATCATACTTATACATTGTTTTGCTGAGTCATGAGCAATTCTTATGCTTGTAAATGATGTAGAGTTTATTGTTTTCATATCTAACAATTTATCGAATTGATTTGAAAAATTTAATCTCTTATTTTCATATCTTCTTTTTAAAGTATACCAAGCATCTTTATAATTTGCTGATGAACCGTTTAGAAGATAAGATATTGCTGTACGAGCTGTAGGTAATCAAGTTTCATTGGTATAGTTAATGTATGATTATTATGGATTACATTTTCAAACAATTCTTCAAAATTTGACCAATTATCTATTTTACCATCAAAATTAGGTATAGATATGGGTGGTTGAGCTACTTGATTTTGTATAATGGGTTGATCAACTTGAGTTTTTTCCTTATTATAGAATTTATGTATAAATGTAATGTCGCTGTTAAGATTTTCTAACATATATTCCTTCTGAAGAAGATTTATTTGGTCGTGGTTTAGCTTTTTCAGATTTGACTGTAGTTGGTTGTTATAATTATTTATTGCCGCTATAAGGAATTCCGTCCTTTTTGCATCACATAACCCCATCAGTAATTCCGAAGTGGCATTTTTTAATATTTCTACCACGTGTATTATGGCCTTCCAATTGCTTTCTTCTAATATATTTTCTGCTAACCTCTCTTCAGTTTTAGGGGGTTGTTTAGTGTCTATTTGCAATTCATTTTTTAATTTTCTATATTTTTCTTTCATTATATCCGGCCATTTATCATTAAAATATGGCATATCCACAATTCCTAATTGCTTTAATTTCCTATCATTTACATTGAAATTAGTCTGAATTTTATCTAATTCTTCTATTAACTCAATTTTGCGTTGTCTGGTATTTATTTCAGAAATTTTCGTCTCTATTTCATCTACCGTATCTAAGAGATCTTTTTGAGTTTTAACTAACTCAACATGAGTATTTGTTGCTAATGCCATCTTCAAGGTATTAAAAGAATTATTTAAATTATTATTACTTTTTATTTATTTCTTTTTTTTAATTCATTGATTTCTTTTTGCACAACCAATCTATCTTCCTTATCGGCTTGCAAATGTAGTTTTTGATAGAGAATAGCTATCTGTTTCCTTTTCTGGAATGCTTTTCCCGAACTCTTCTTCTTTTGTTGAGGTTTTGGTGAAGGTGGCCTTATCGGTCTCTGCCGTCTCCTGTATTCTTCAATAGTAAGATGCTTGGGACCTTGATTCTTGGTGTCTGTTGGAGTATATTTTGGATAAGGATGGTGTAATATACAAATTACTGATGATTAGTTTCGCAAAGGATATTTAGACGCCGATATTGTTTGGCGATCCTTTAGCTAACATTAATTTTTATTTATTAAAAACTCAAGAAAGTTTTGCTGTTCGGAACCTAGTGCGCTTCTTATGAGTGCACTTCTAGTTCTGATTTTTATTTAGTTTTTCACTTTCAACTTAACCTAGGTACATAACGACGCAGCGTATGTGCTTTCTTATTTACTAAATATTTTATGATTATATATGTATTTAATATTATTTATATTAATATTTATTTATATTTATGTACAAAACGACGCAGCGTAAGTACTTTAATATTTAATAATTTATTGCTAAGTAAGCGTATTCGATTCCACTTGTATCGAGTACGCTTACTGTTGATGTTGTTGTATGTATATGCGGTCAATGCCTGGCAAGCATATGGTTATATCGAAGGCAAAGTGCCGCCGATATATGTGGTGTCAAATTCCTTGTGTGGAATTGTGCATTTGTTTGTAAACAATGCAATGCGCTTGGAAACAATTAGTGTATTTTTGTATACACTGCACATTTAAATATAGAACCACTTATTATTATATTAATTGTATGCATTGCCACTATAACTAACGCATATACATTACACCTCCTTTTTGGGAAAGAATAATGCCATAACGGGATTATTCTTACTTTCTTAAATAAAGTTTTAATTTTCTATAGTTTTATATAATTATATTTAGTTTAGTTATATTTATTTGTGTAATCACTACATTTATTTTAACTTATTCATTGTACAATTTTATTCTATTAGTATGTACTAATTGTTTCTTATTTTTATTGTTTCTTATTTCAATGTTTCCATTGTTTTCTATACTTTCTATTCTATAGGGACCCGTGTATTGACTATCTAGCTTATGACCTACTTCATTCCTAAGTAGTACTTTATCTCCTATTTTTAATTCTAATTGTTCACTATTTCTATCATAGAGCAACTTCTGTTTTAATTTAGACTTATCTAAAAGTGTTTTGGCTCTAGTGTGCGCTATTTCTAATCTATATTTAATTTCTTTACTATAGTCATCTACATTATATAATGGACTTATGTTACTAATCGTATTGAATTTATTGAAACATTTAGGGATTTTTCCAAAAATAAGCTCGTATGGACAATATCCATACACCACTGATGGTGTTGTATTAAAACAATATGTGAAGTATTTCAACCATATATCCCAGTCGTTTTTATCGACTGATATGTATGAACGTACATATTCATTAAATGTTCGGTGACTGCGTTCTACAGTTCCGAGTGTTTGATGGTGATGAGCTGTTGATGTTATATTTTTGATTTTTAAGTATTTGCATATATCCGTTATTAAAGAATTTTTGTACTCTGTACCCATGTCCGTAATGAACGTCTTCATTGGACCGTACAAAAGTATAAAATTTTCAAAAATTGCCTTGGCTACAGTATTTGCACTTTTATTTGGTATTGGTATAGTTACTAAGTATTTTGTTAAATCACATATAAGTGTGACAGCATACTCATTGCCATTCTCAGTTTTAGGTAATGGACCAATGGTATCTACCAATACTGTGTCAAAAGAGCCTGTTGGCGTATCAGTTATTGTCATTGGTATTTTTGTATGATTATGAATTTTAGATTTTTGACATTTCTGGCATGATTTGACATATCTTGATATATCTTTGGTCATGTTTGGCCAATAGAAATGTCTTTTAATTTTTTGTAACGTTTTTGTTATTCCGCAGTGTCCACCTTCCACTGGGTCATCATGGTAATTTTTTAAAGTTTTTCTTATTTCTTCCTCTTTAACCAGTTTGGTCACCTTTGGCAGTAGCGCTACTGTTAAATTTTTCAATAATTTATTGCCCTTGGCCTTAAATTCATTTATTGAGACAAATTCGAAAATTTTCTCACTAGGTGCCATTTGTACTTTGTCGATGCGATGTTTGCAGGTTAATTTCTCTAACCTTGGGAATAATTGTCCTAAGTCAATTTTCCCATTGACAAACAGATCATCAATTATTATTTTTTCAATAATTTTATTTCCACGTTTTAAATAACAGTGGTTAGAAGTCAATTTCAATTTTATTTGTTTTCTGACGTCAGTACTATTAATGACTTCGTATATATGGGGCTTTTCGTACTTTAATTGTTGGTCGAGGGTATTTATTTCTTTCTTTTGTTTGGTGGTTGATCTAGTTCTCATTTTGAGAATCTTTATAGATTTTTCATTCATATCTTTAAAATCGTCTATCGTAATTCTCGATAGAGCATCAGCAATATAATTTTCTTTGCCTCTGAGATATTCCACTGTGAAATCGTATTCTTCGAGATCTAATCTCATTCGAGTTAATTTTGAACTCGGGTTTTTCATTGAGAAAAGGTAGGTTAATGGGCGATGGTCAGTCTTAATTAAGAAATGTGTACCATATATATATGGTCTAAAATGTGTTATAGCCCAATGAATTGCAGTAAGTTCTTGTTCAATGGTTGACTTGTTACTTTCTCCTTGAGTAAAAGTCTTTGAAGCATAGGAGACTGGAAGTTGTCTACCATCATGCTCTTGGCTGAGTACTGCACCACAAGCATGCTTGCTTGCATCAGTAGTGATACAGAATGGTTTTTTAAAATCTGGATACTGTAAAATAGTTGGATTCATAAGTTCATTTTTTAGATAATCAAACGCTTTTTGGCAATCTTGAGTCCATTGAAATGGAACTTTCTTTTTGGTTAATCTCGTTATATGTCGAGAATAATCAGAAAAATTTTTTATGAATCTTCTATAATAGTTACAAAAAGCAACAAATCGTCGTGCTCCATCAGCATCAGTCGGTACTGGGTAATCTCTGATTGCTGTGTATTTATTGTCATCCGGAAGGATGCCTTTGTTAGTGCATTTATGACCGAGATACGTAACCTCATGCATAAAAAATGTGCATTTGTCAGGATGTAGTTTAAGATTGTACTTCCGACATAGCTCAAAAACATCTGTCAAATTTTTAAACATATGCCTTTCAGAACATCCGAGTACAACTAAATCATCCATATATAAAAATGCTTGAGATGGTGTTAAACCAGAAAACGCAAGAGTCATCATGCGTTGAAAAGAATTTGGAGCAATTTTCAATCCATACGGGAGTCGTTTAAAACGATAAGAGCCATTTTCCGTAGAGAAGGATGTAATATCTCTTGAAGATTCGTGTAGCTCTATTTGATGGAATCCAGACATTAGATCAAGGCATGAAAAATATTTAGCTCTTCCCAATTGATCAAGAATGTCTTCTATTCTTGGAAGAGAAAATTTGTCTGCAATCAATTTTTTATTTATTTGACGGTAGTCCACTACTAACCGCCATCTTTTCTCATTTGAACCGGGTAATGACTTTTTAGGTACTAATAACAAAGGACTATTGTAGTTTGACATTGATGGTTCTACTATGTCATCATCTACCAATTTCTTTGCTTGTTTTTCGACTTCTGCTTTGTGGGTATGTGGTATTCTATAGTTTTTTATGTAGCTTGGTGTTTTATCACTTAACCTTAAACGCTGTTTGTAGAAATTATTTACAGAAATTTGTTCATTTTCTAAACCGAATATGTCACTGTAATTTGTACAAAGTGTTGTTAACTTGTCGCTAAATTTATTAGGAAAATTTTTGGATAATCTATTAATGATTTCTTTAGTTCGATGGTATGAAGTATCTTTTGGTTGTAATATATCATAATTTGATATTTTTTCAGTTTTTATATTATTAGCTTTTAAAGCTGTAACTGAACTATTCGTGTTGAGTATCCTTATAAACGCATTATTACCTTGAACTATAGTGTTTGCAATAAACACACCAAGTTGTAATTCTTGGTTTGGCACCAATAAATCTTCCTGTTCTGCGCTGAGGTATACTCTCCTAATTACTTGAGATCTTGCCGGTAACATGATAAAATCATTGTCACAAGTGTTTTTAATTGGTATGGTAATATGCTGTGGAAAACATTTTGGTCGTAAAACGAGCCATTCTTTATTTTGCATGAAATCGAGTTTACAATTAAATTCTCTTAGAAAGTCCATGCCGATAATTCCATCGCATGGTATAGGAAAATCATCTTGTACTGCATAAAATTTATGTGTTACTAGAATATTTTCAATTCTAAGATCTAACTGTGTAAGACCCAATGATTGGATCGAACCTTGGCCTATACCGCTGAGGGTTGTTACCTCAAATTTATTTACTTCATATTTATCTACATTTGCGATTTTTAGTAGAGAGACGTCTACTCCTGTATCTACTAATAGGGTTAGTAATTTATTAGTGGCATTATTAAAAAAATTAACAAACACGCCCAGGTTAAGGTTTAAGCTATATATTGTGTTATGTTTTAATCTCTCAGAGGCTGGTTCAGGTTTTCCGAACCAATATTGTTTTGGTTAGTACCATCATTAGAACTAGTTATTCTAACATTATGTTGGATCCTGCGGTTATTTCCGCGTCCTCGTTGATTTCCATATTGATTAGAGTTATTGTATTGTCTCTGCCTATTGTAGTTATTATTTCGGTAGTATCCTCTACCTCTAAAATTTCCATTCACGAGATTGTTTTCGCGATAATTATTTATATTTTGACGCTGTGTAAATAGAACAGTGTCTGTACGGCCAGTAGCATCCGTGCAGCTTTCTACAAATTTTTGTACCGCATCGTTCAAATTATTGAATTGGCCTGACTTCATAATTAGTCTGACTTCAGGAAGTGTACAATTTTTAACCATTGCATCTACAGATGCCTTAGTTGAATATTGTATAGCTATTTTTGGTGGTATCCCATCCGAAATGTAAGCACCTTGAATTGCTTTAGTTAATTGCTCAACCTCTTTAGTATATTGGTTGGCAGTTTTGTTCTTCTGTTGGAGATTCATTAATTTAGCAGTTAAGACTGCAACCGATTCTCCTTTGATATTTGTTTTTAAAGTATTTATTATGGCTAATATCGAGTTTTCGGTGGTTATTATTGTCCTAGCTGTACCTTTTAATTTAGTTTTTATTAAAGTAACTGCCAATCTTTCATGTTCTCCTTTTAATTCGACCATTTCGATACCGTCAAGGAAACTTTGTAGATTGGATGCAGTTCCGTCATACTCAGGAATGAGTCGTGACGCTGTACTAATAAATTGGTCAGCTGATTGTGCCATATTTGTAACGTGGTATTTTTCTATTTCTGATAAATTTTCAATTTCGCTATTTGCTTCTTCAATTGGTATTAATATGTCACTATCTTCTGTGACAAACAGTCTATGTATATCGAGCTGTATTGGTTCATCTAAGTTATGTGGAATTTTTTCCTCTATTTTATATTTAGAATAAATGTTTATTAACCTGTCTCTGGTTTCCCAAAATACAGAGTTAACAATTCTTTTATGGCTTTCTGTTAATCTATGGCTATAGTTTATATATATAGTTCTGATATTCTCTAAACTATTAACTAAGGTCAATAAGTGTTTTCTCAGAGTTTCTGATCTGATAAACGTATTTTTGTTTATACACTTGTATGCCTTGTTGAAATTTTCTTTTTCTGTTCTTAGAAATTCTTCTGTTTGAGACCATTTATCCATAAGAGTTAAAGAATTTTGTTGATTGATTTAATGAAAAATTTTTCTAACTATTTCATTCGCATAGTTAATTATTTTATTATGTTCTTCAAATGATTGTCTAATTTCTGTTTAGTTTTGCAGCTTTTGCCACATACAAAGCAGTTAAAAGTTTTCATTTTGACGAATCTAAGTAATTTAAGAATATTTTGAGAAATGTTGATTTACGTGCTGCCTATCTAATTATTTATATTTTTTCTAATACAATAGCGATATTTGCAGTTTTTACAAAATTTTTCTTAAGGGATCTACAATGAGCCTTATACAGTTTAAGAGCTAAGTTTGCACTAAGCAAAATAATTATTATTACGAAAAATTTTGTTGGGTCGTAAGATTCTTTTCTATCAACTTCTATTTCGTTTACTACGTTAGCTACAGGTTTATTTATTTTCGATTGAGGACTCCCCATTGTAAAATAAGAAACAACAGTGAAAAAGAATATCAACAGTAGAGAGAGACAAGGAAAAAAAATCAAAGAGATACCGTAGTGATTAAACAATTAAAAAAAAATTTGTTTTTTTTTTTTTTTCATTCAAAACATACTTTATAATATGTTATAATTTTTAATGCAAAATATATATATAATTTTTTTAATTTAAAACATTTATTTTTTTTAAAGATTTTTTTTTTATTTATGTATCAAAACAATAATCAAAGTAATATAAGATTTACATTATCCCTACCTATGGTTTTTGGCAACGGCTTAACGCCATGTTGTGCCTCTATTGGTTTGCTCTTTAATTTGATAGAGCAAGTTCCATTACAATTATAAAAAAAATATAAATAAAAGGAATTATACTTATTTCTCCTGTACAGCTCTTCGTTTTTGTAACTGTCTGCTGTGCCTAGCTTGTATAATTTTGTCAATTTGTTGCCATATTTTACTTGCGATTTCCCACGATGGTGGTGGTTCTGTATACAAGGAAGCCTTCAAAGCTGCTATTTTCTTCCGCTCTTGCACCAGTACGCCACCCCTCTTTTTGGGTTTGGGTATTGTCGGTATAGTTGTAAGCTTCGCTTCTAGGTGCCGTTGTTGTCTGGCACGATATTCCTCGATTGTGAGACGTTTTGGCCCTGGTGCATTGGACATGTGCTATTTTTATTTTAATATTTTATATATATATATATATTTTTTTTTTAAAATAATCACATTAGTCCTGCACCAAAGTCACGGTCGCCATGTAATATATGTGAATTACTGATGTTAGTTTTCAATATGGTATAGTTATCAAAGGATATTTTAAACGCCGATATAATTTGGCGATCCTTTTACTAACATCAATTTTTAATTATTTTAAATCAAAGAAAGTTGATTTTTGGTTTGGAACCTAGTGCGCTTCTATTGAGTGCACTTCCAGTTCTGATTTTTATTTAGTTTTTCACTTTCAACTTAACCTAGGTACATAACGACGCAGCGTATGTACTTTCTTATTTACTAAATATTTTATGATTATATATGTATTTAATATTATTTATATTAATATGTATTTATATTTATGTACAAAACGACGCAGCGTAAGTACTTTAATATTTAATAATTTATTGTTAAGTAAGCGTATTCGATTCCACTTGTATCGAGTACGCTTACTGTTGATGTTGTTGTATATGCGGTCAATGCCTGGCAAGCATATGGTTATATCGAAGGCAAAGTGCCGCCGATATGTGTGGTGTCAAATTCCTTGTGTGGAATTGTGCATTTGTTTGTAAACAATGCAATGCGCTTGGAAACAATTAGTGTATTTTTGTATACACTGCGCATTTAAATATAGAACCACTTATTATTATATTAATTGTATGCATTGCCAATATAACTAACGCATATACATTACAATACCTTGAGAAATCATCAATGAACGTGATGAAGTATGCGCTGCCTCCTAAAGAACTCACTTGCATTGGACCACAAATATCCGTGTGAATTAACTCCAGCACGCCTTTCGTTGTGACAACTGATTTAGCATAGTACGGTTTAGAACTCATCTTGCACATTGCACATGTGGAACATTGAAAATCACGAGGTGTGTTTAATTTCTTACCGCGCACTAATTCTTTACTTGATAAACTGGACAAGTCTTTTACATTCAAATGTCCATATCTTTTGTGCCAAATAATAAAGTCATTGTCTTTCTCACTAATCGCGTTTGGACTCTCTTTGTTTATATTTACTTTAACATTTACACAGAATGTTCCATTACATTCAGTTGCTGTGAACATTTTTTCACCTTGGTTTGTTATTACATTTGCTTTATTTCGTGAAAAATTTACAACAAAGCCGTTTTTTATAATTTTCGACACCGAAATAAAATTAGAGTGTAAGCCGGGCACATATAAAACATTTTTAAACAATATTTCACGCTCATTAATAATAGTTTTTATGTTTCCAATACCTTTTGCACTGACTAATTGACCAGTAGCTAATGTCACATTGTTTATGTTTTCTTGCATGGATAAAAAATAGTTTTTTTCTTTACACATGTGCGATGTCGCACCGCTATCTAGAATCCAATTATTTGTTTTGTTTTGGTTTTTAAACTCTGTAATATTAAATGCGTATTTTTGCGAGCTTTTAATTGTTCTGCATTGAGCCCGAATATGGCCTCTTTTTCCGCATGCATAACACTTGACATTATCTTTTGTTGTATATTTCTTTTACCTGAATAAGTACTTTTACTCATGTTTTCACCGCGAGATTTTATTGCTAATACGGTCTCACTCTCAATATTGTGTTTTTCACTTTGCCTTCTCTCTTCGTCTAAAATTTTGGATATTAATTGTTTTACTGTTGGCAACGAGTCTCGCGTTTCTAGCGCAACAACAAAACTATCCATATCGTCTGGAAGACTACATAGGAGCATGATTAAAAGCAAATCGTCAGATAAAATTACCCCGATTTCATTGAGATCTTCTATTATAGTGCTAAACCGATTAAGCTGCAAAGCGAATTTCTCATTTTTATCAATCTTAAATCGAACTAAACTTTTAAATAAAGCCACCTTTCGTGAAGGGCGTCCTGTCTTATAAATGTCACTCAGTACTTGCCATGCTTCTTTCGAAGTTTTACAATTTTTTATGTGTACCAATTCCGATGTTTTCACGCACAACAATATTGTAGCCAATGCCTTCTGGTCAGTA
>NC_051846.1:125949047-125993717 GCF_002237135.1 Teleopsis dalmanni | reverse complement strand
TAAGAATAAGAATAAGAATAAGAATAAGAATAAGAATAAGAATAAGAATAAGAATAAGGATAAGAATAAGAATAAGAATAAGAATAAGAATAAGAATAAGAATAAGAATAAGAATAAGAATAAGAATAAGAATAAGAATAAGAATAAGAATAAGAATACGAATAAGAATAAGAATAAGAATAAGAATAAGAATAAGAATACGAATAAGAATAAGAATAAAGAATAAGAATAAGAATAAGAATTAGAATAAGAATAAGAATAAGAATAAGAATAAGAATAAGAATAAGAATAAGAATAAGAATAAGAATAAGAATAAGAATAAGAATAAGAATAAGAATAATAATAAGAATAAGAATAAGAATAAGAATAAGAATAAGAATAAGAATAAGAATAAGAATAAGAATAAGAATAAGAATAAGAATAAGAATAAGAATAAGAATAAGATAAGAATAAGAATAAGAATAAGAATAAGAATAAGAATAAGAATAAGAATAAGAATAAGAATAAGAATAAGAAATAGAATAAGAATAAGAATAAGAATAAGAATAAGAATAAGAATTAGAATAAGAATACGAATACGAATAAGAATAAGAATAAGAATAAGAATAAGAATAAGAATAAGAATAAGAATAAGAATAAGAATAAGAATAAGAATAAGAATAAGAATAAGAATAAGAATACGAATAAGAATAAGAATAAGAATAAGAATAAGAATAAGAATAAGAATAAGAATAAGAATAAGAATAAGAATAAGAATAAGAATAAGAATAAGAATAAGAATAAGAATAAGAATAAGAATAAGAATAAGAATAAGAATAAGAATAAGAATAAGAATAAGAATAAGAATAAGAATAAGAATAAGAATAAGAATAAGAATAAGAATAAGAATAAGAATAAGAATAAGAATAAGAATAAGAATAAGAATAAGAATAAGAATAAGAATAAGAATAAGAATAAGAATAAGAATAAGAATAAGAATAAGAATAAGAATAAAAATAAGAATAAGAATAAGAATAAGAATAAGAATAAGAATAAGAATGAGAATGAGAATGAGAATAAGAATAAGAATAAGAATAAGAATAAGAATAAGAATAAGAATAAGAATAAGAATAAGAAGGAGAAATAAGAAGGATACACAAGGAGACTTTTTATCTAGATATTGAAGATATTGACAATGATATTGACAACGGCACTACAACCGTTTCAACTTGGCAATTTTCTGAAATCTAACGATTCTTTCTACTTTCTTCTCGTCCCTTCATCACACTTTTGCTTCACAATATCAATCAACATTGCTTGTGAAATTTCACATTCAGAAGCCAATGATAAAAGTGAACTAGAAATCGCTGACGCAGTATCGATTAGACTTCGCAGCTTATTACCTTCCGGTTTGAAAGTGCCAGGAAGATAAAAAAAACTGATTTGTTTTCCATGAAAATGAGATTTGGATTATCGTACCTTTCCTTCAATCTATTTAATGTATTCGAGTAATTTTCATTTGTGACTTCGAACGCTTTAACAGTTTCTAATGCTGGGTCATGCAGACAAGTCAGCTAATAATTAAATTTTTCCGGATTAGATACGGTTAATTCTCGATCAATAATTTGCGATAACGACGTTATAAAATTTTTGAATTCAGAATATTTTCCATTAAATAAAGGTTGTTGTAGCGATGGTAATTTCGATGTTGATTGGTGAATAATGATGTTACCATCAGATATTGGCGTGTTGTGGAAATCGTCTCCCAACTGCGACTGAATGGTCACCTTTGCATTAATGTAAAGCTCCTCCAAATCTAATTGACAATTGTTTTCTGGATCTAAAGCCTCTATATTCCATTGCGAAGTCAATATTTGTTTGAAGAAAGCTTCTAAAATCGCCAAGCGACATTTAAGTTCAGCGTGTGGAAGTACATTTCTTTCATTCATTGTGGATTCGATATAATTTTTAATGTGTGTGATGCTTTTTTTAGTGTTAGCTCTTTGCTAGCACTAAAAAAAGCAGTTTTTCTGCCATTGTGATGTAAAATGTAATGTAGAAAATAAATGCAGCAATTACAGCAACAAATCTGAAATAAATGCAGCAAGCAATACATAACTGACAACCACGTAATAATTGATACTGACAGGTAAGTGATGAGCAGCAACAGCAATAAAAATCGACGTAAATTCTGCATGCAACAACAGCACTCAAAATTGAATATGAACGCAGTAGCAGCAACAGTATATAAAGGGGCAAATCAAATGCAGTAAATAGCGGCAGACTAACTGCATAGGGCGAAGACGAAGTTTTTCATAATTGTCTGTCTAGAGCCTTCTGCCTGATTTCGTTACATGAACCAAATTATTGATGTTAAGCATGGACAGAGCGTAGCCAAGTGACTCGTTGGCGACCAGGTCTGCTTGAACCTTGAGGGTTTCACTCAAAGGCCATTTTCACAATGACGGTGTTGTCTTTCCGGAGTGCATCACCAATCCAGCATTTCTGGGTTTCAACCTCAAATTCTATCGGCATATTTTCGAGAAGTTCGGTGTTAGGATTAGTTTCTTAGTTGGGTCTTTGAACTTGTCGATATCTAGTTTCCGTTAACTCGATTTCGTGGATGACCACTGTATACGAAATATTGGCCCGAGAGCAATTGTTGATCTCCATCAAGTTTTCGGAATGCCCATAATATCGATTTTGTATCTTTCGAAGCTTGCGCTAACTTAGAGCCTTCGGAGAGTGTGCGCACATTCTACGTGGCAAAAGAGTAAGCCATTCCACGATATAAAGAGTAAGCCATTGCTATGTGATCAACCATACTTCAATTTTAAAGAAGTATAGATCATCAGCAAAGAGACAATTATAGACGTAGACTAATGCTGGAAAGATTAAACATAATTGATGTTCCGGACAGTCAGAGACTTTTTTGTTTTTTTTTTTAAAACATATATTTATTTATTGCATCTTCTCTTAAAATGAGACTAACAATAAGTTGTAAAATCTTATAACTAATTACATAATGTTTGAAATTTTTATTTTAACTATACATTGTATAAAATAAAATAAAATAAGTAAACCTTATATCACGAACCTAACTTAGATTAATAGGTTAAATTTCATTGGAGTGAATGTTAGGTGGTTTCTTAAGAAAGTGGTTCAACTTTAACAGATTACTAAAAAGAAAGGTGCGGTTTTTATTTCAAGCTGTTGAATATTAATTAACGGCTGGACGGTCAGCTCTTTTTAGGCGGGAAGTAATGGACAAAAGTGCGAGATTTCTTGCAAGGGTTAACATGCTCTGTCAGCCTTTTATTGTATTTTTTCCTTATATTGTCAAATTCAGCTTTAACTAGGGGAGTTGGTAGATCTCGGTGTATACTTTCATTCCTAATATACCATGGGGCACCAATGATAATTCTTAGTATTTTTGACTGAGCTCTTTGTATAATTTCAATATTTGAAGCACTAGTATTGCCAAATAGCTGAATACCATAAGTTCATATTGGTTTTATGATGCTGTTATACAGGAGTACTTTATACTCTAGGCATAGGGAAGATCTGCTATTAATGAGCCAATGCAACTTAGAGGTTTCAAGCTTCATCTGAATTTTCTTTAACTGCGTCTATCTAGGTGAATGTCTAAGTACGTTATGTTATCTGCTTGTGGTATGTGAATGTTATTTAGTGAAATTGTTGGAGATGTACTCCGATTTAAGGTAAAAATGACGTGTCTACATTTAGGTTCATTAGTGTTAATTCGCTATTTTGACAGCCATTTCTCTCTCCGAAATAAGTGAGATTGAAGTTGGTTTGAAGCTAACACAGCGTTTTTGTTTCGACATAAAATTGCTGTTTCATCAGCAAACGTTATGGTGACTACTGAGCTACTTATTGGGATATTAGATATGTATCTTATTCGATTAACAAAATTGATGAAATTAATTTAAAAGTATATTGACTTGGTTCTGCACTACCGATGGTATTTTTTTTTTTTTTGGTATCGGACCTGGGGGAAAAATCTTCAAAAGATACAAATGGCCCGTACCATTTGCATGCCCGATTCATGCACGACTTAAATTGAGTCATACATGCCTACGGACTAAAAAGTCCCCTACATTCTCAACTCAAAATGCTGAAAATCTCTGCAGTACGACCAGTTAAGGTATTCCTTCACAGGGCAGGTTAGAAGAGCACTTAGCGTGCATTCACTCCGATTGTGTACTAAGTATTTCGTCCGCTCTAACAGTATTTATTGTTCTAGAGATTATGCTCTTGTAAAAGCTCCATTCTTCGATGCTTGCCAACATCTGCATTACCATCGTAGAAGGGCTGGATTCCCCAATTAGTGTCTCTATATTTTGTCTAGTATCTACGAATCTTATACAGTCTCTAATTATGTGGTCAGGACTCTCAATTTTATCTGGACAGGACTGGCAGTACGGGTTACTTGCTAGCCTAAACCGGTATAAGTATTCACGGAAGCGGCCATGCCCCGTAAGAAACTGTGCTAATTGAAATCCCAAGTCTCCAGATCCTCGGTTAATCCAAACTCTTATATTTGGAATTAACGAATGCGTTCATCTTGATTTTTGGGAATGGTCCCACCTATGTTGCCATTCATTAAGGTATTTGTCTCTTATATCTAGATAAGACTCTGCCAGAGATTGCCCAGTTTCAGTCGTTCGCCGACGAGAGCGCTGTAAGAAACTGTCTCTGGCCAAGAACGCTTCAAGGTCTATTGGCATGCGTCCAGCCAATACTCCCGCAGCATCGTCCGATACTGTACGGTAAGCACGGCAGATGCGTAGGTTTGACAATCTATGTGCACTTTTCATTACACGTGAATACGACTTAATGGTTGTAGCATGTGCCCACACCGGAGCAGCATAAAGCATCACCGACTTGGAAACTGATGCTAAAAGAACTCTAGCGGTGTCCTTGGGACCTCCTATGTTTGGCATTAATCGAGATAATGCGTTGCAGACGCATTATCTCCCGATTGTTTTAGGTGAGTTTTGAAACTCAACCTACTATCTAAGGTTACACCAAGATATGTAAGTTGGGGGCTAGATTGTATATCTACTCCACCCACTTTAATTGAGAGTTGTTCAATCTTTTTCCTACTGCGTATTAATAGCACCTCAGTTTTATGTTCAGCAAGCTCTAATCCGCTGTATTGCAGCCACGATTTAGCTGCTGCAATAGTAGCGCTGCAATTCCTAGCCACTTCGTCTAGAGTTTTTGCAACCACTACTATTGCAATATCATCTGCATACCCAACTACGTGCACTCCGTCCGGCTTTTCAATTCGAAGGATACCATCGTACATGATATTCCAAAGAATTGGCCCTAGAACTGATCCCTGGGGGACCCCTCCCGTAATCCTATATGTTTTGGGTCCGGATTCTGTATCATATAAGAGTAATCTGTCTTTAAAATATGATGTAATAATTTTCAAAAGATATTCTGGGACTCTCATTTTCATCAGTGCATTTAAGATGCTACTCCACTCAGCAGTGTTGAAGGCATTTTTAAAGTCTAAGGTCACTACCGCGCAGTACTTTTTAGTACCACCTAGCCACCTTACGCCCTTAGTAGCTTCCTTTGCAATGTTGCATACATGTAGTACAGCATCAACAGTACAGCGTTTAGGTCTAAAGCCAAATTGGTTATTTGATAGACCCTGACTTGCCTCTGTGAATTTTTCTAATCTAGAACTTATAATTCTTTCAAAGACCTTACCTGCAGTGTCTAGTAAGCATAAAGGTCTATAAGATGATGGCAGTTCTGGGGACTTATTACCTTTAGGAATAAGCACCAATCTTTGCTTTTTCCAACACGAAGGGAAGATTCCTTCCTGTAGGCAGCTGTTGTAAACATCCGTAAATATAGAAGCTTGTTTTTGTATTGCCTTCTTCAGTACAGTATTGGGGATTCCATCCAAACCAGGAGATTTATTGGGCTTAACTCTGGAAGGAGCGGCTATGACTTCAGAATTTGTAACCGGGGGTATCTCATTTAAATCGGTGTTTATCGGTATTAAAATTCTAAGTTCTCCCTTTTTTGGGAACAAATGTTTCACGATATTCGCCATTATTTTAGGACATGAAGGTACCGAGCCTCTTAACCTCTTAAATTTACGCATTACTATTTTGTAGCCATCGCCCCAGACATTTTGGTCTACATCATTGATCAGAGTTTGAAAAGCTTGATTCTTACTCCTAAAAATTGCCTTTTTAAGTTTAGATCTGCTCTCTCGGTATTTTTGTAGAAGCTTTTCCGCATCTACTCCAGATCTGTGACGTTGGAATTGCCTACGGGAGGCAAAGCACTGAGATCTTAGTAAAGCTATTTCTTCCGTCCACCAATAGTTTGATGGGCGCCCATTACTTCTGCCTTTTCTTGGCATTGATGCATCACAGACGTTGCATAAGGTGATTTGATTTATCAAAAGCATCCCCGTCTCCGAAACTCATGTTTTCGGTCATGAATTCCATTATCTCTGTGTCAAGATACTGAGTTTTCCAGCCTATTTGCTGTGCTTTTCTCTGCGATTTTTTCAAAACAAACTTCTCTTTCAGCGATAAGGAAAAAAGAATTGCATGATGGTCGCTGTGGGTGTAGTGGTTTGTTACTTTCCATTGCGAACCCCTTACTAATGACGGGCTGACAAAGGTGAGATCTATGTAGGAAACGCCTCTACCATTATCGAACGTTGGGCTATGCCCATTGTTCAGTTGTATTATGTAGGTTTAGTGAGGTAAACGTTTCTAATAGGGCTCTACCTCGGCGCGTCGTAGTACTACTGCCCCATTCGACTGCCCAAGCATTGAAATCCCCTGCAACAATGATGGGAATTTTGTTTCTGATTGTTCCTGATAGACTATCAAGAAACTCTTCAAATCTCTCTTGGGAGATATTTGGGGATATGTAACAGCTGCACACATAGATACCCCGGATTCTGACAAGTACTAGACCTTCTTTTTGTATCAATACTCTTGGTTCAAACACTATGTCCTGTCCTAGCCAAATGGCAGCCTTTGCAGAAGTATCTTGTACCCATTTGGAGGTTTCTTTTGATTTGTAAAACTCACTAATTACGAGTATATCTGTCTTTAATTCCAAAGCTGCTTGGGATAAAAGGTCTTGAGCAGCTTCGCATCGATTTAGGTTCAATTGCAGAAATTTAATCATTTTTTGGACTTAAGCTCCTGCATAGCCTTCCTGTAGAATTCACATTTGGAACTTCTTGAGTAGTGTAGATTGCCACCGTTGCAGTTTTCCGGACATAGGATGCATTTTGGTTGCGCCGAGCACATTTTTGCCCTGTGGCCATCTTGTCCACATCTCATACATGTGCCTGATCTGTCATTATCGCTTTTGCACTGTCTAGCAGCGTGTCCAAATTGAAGACATTTGAAACACCTCATGGGTGTGATATGCTTTCTGATCCTACTGCGTACCCAGCCAATTCTGACTGAGGCAGCTGCGATCAATACACTGGCATCCTTAGTAGGAAGGTCAATAATTGCTGATCTTGTGCTGTCCCTTGCGGCACGCCAAAATTTTACGTTGATGTCACTTACATTTATTGCTGGAAATTGATCAGCAAACGCCGCGCGCACCTCTTCGTTGGATGTTATCTCGTCCAAATCCCTGCATTCTATTAGGGTGTGCTGTGTTAAAGATTTTACACTAGCACAATTCTGAAGTGTGTTTTTCATTTCATTGCAGAAGTCCTTCGCTAAATTTCCAGCTTCTTTGGTACGCTGAATCAATATTTCCCCCTTTCCAGTTTTTCGCATTTTGTTCACGTTTTTTCCGAATTCTTGTAGCTCTGGTTTTGTTTTAATGATCTTTAACATTTTAGCGTAAGACTTGTCTGCCGTCTTACTAATGAGAATTGCTTCCGGTTTTACTCTAGGCGTTTTAATGAGGTCCAGATTTGGCACAGTTTCCCCTTTTTTCTTTTGCACTAGCTGCCATTTGTGAAAATTCGTTTCCTGCTCCTTACTTCCAATTTCTCTGATTTGGACTTTGGGTGGTGGACCGTTCGGTTTCTCTTTCGCAGCACGCTTTAGTGCTCCCTGAGTTTGCACGCTAATGGAAGCTACACTCTTAGCCACCAACGGCACTTGTGGCCCCCTTTCTTGTTCCGTCTTATACATCTTAACTATCTGTGCAAGCAGATCCCGCATATCCTTATTAATATGCCTTTGTGATTCCATCATCGCAGATAGTTGTAACAGCTTATCCTCTACGCTATCATCAGGCTTGGGGGATAAAGGTATGTTTAATACCTCCTTCTCCATTGTTTTTTGTACTGCGTTTTGTCTCCGCAGAGGTGATGTTTTTTGCCCACTCATACCTTTTCGATACCCTATTAATTTAATTAAATTTAATTAAATTAAAAGGGTATCCTAAATTAATTTAATTAAAATAATTTAATACCTGTAAATTTCAAATGCTCAAAATTTCAAATTCAAGTAAAAATTAAAATTTGCTAATAAATTTAAAATTTGCTAATTAAATTAAAATATTCTGCTAAATTGCTAAATCAGTGTACAACATTATTGTACACCTCACGATTGTTGAGGTTTTTGTGTAACAATTGATCTAATTATTTGATCGTTTTGTAACACTTATTCACTTTATAATGTTTCTGTTTAATAATTTGAATTGCTGTCTCTATCAGCTGATTTTATATGTGTGCAATTATTTTGCAAAACAAAAAAGCGCACAAAGTCATACAAATTCAATAAAAATAAAAACAAAATATGTAAATTCAAAAAGTTGAATAATTTAAAATGAAAGTTTTTAAAAAATAACACTTATCGGCTGCAGCTCTTTATCACTCCAAGTGAGTACATTATATTCCACCGCATTCAAGAACTTTTTGTTGTTACAACACTTCAATTGCAGGAAATATATACCCAACTAGCGGACCGCACTCGAGACGCGTGTATTCGCGGCAAAAACAAACTTGTACCTGTCACTACTGATGGTATAATATTACATATGTGAGAAATTTAATGTCAAAATAGTTAGCGTCGAGTTTCTGTTAAACTTGCTGCTTCCAAGACATTATTTAAAAACAAACTAGAATTTTTTCTAAGACGATTTATATATAATATTATATATCTTATTTAATTAACATATTTGATAAAATTAATTTAAAAATGTACTAATTTTGGCCTATTCCATCGATATGTTTGTAAAAAATATTGCAATCAGCTGATTTTCTACACAAGAAGAAAGTGTAAACAAAGTAAATCATAGTAGAAAAATTTTGAAATATTTACTTTGAATTAATAAAAAGCTATATATGAAAGGTTTTAGAAAAATGATATACTCTTATTCAATATTATTGAAAAAATTAATTAATGAAAGAATTATCACAAAACATTGTTTGGTTTAATCGCCTGTAAATATTAATTGTTGATTGATATGTTTTACTCTGACAAAGTGCTCTTATTTGTAACAAAGCCAATATGCAAATAATTTTCCATAGTGATGATGAACAAAAGAATATTCTTATCAGAAAAGCAGAAAACTTCGTTTTAATAATTTAATAATATAAATTTTTAAGAATGTATAATTATATTATAGAATATATTGATGTACCATAAGGATAATAACATATGTCATCCTGATGGTACATTACGCTGTAGAAGCGTATATTAGAAAAATCGTGATTTTTTATTTTATTTATTTATTTTACTTTATAACAGTAGCGGAATTGAATAACAGTTTGACTTATAGTTTCATGTTTCTGGAAAAAAGATGCAGTAGTTGATTTAATGATAAAGGGTGAAAGATTATTTTTTTTATTGTTTGAAATTTTTTTTATATAACACAATATTTATTTTTATTCAATTAATGAAGCTAAAAAAATAATTAAAAGTTTATACAACATATTCTTATAACAGTAAGTATTTGCACTTCGCTTTATAATCGAATAATGTAGATTATGTTTTTAGTCGAGTTTGCAGTTTTTGATTAGCTATTTTTTTGTCACTGCAATTATTACAATCAGAATTATTTAAATACATAAGCTCACGGATAAAACTGTTGCTGTCGAATATTTTGTTTTTAATGAAAAGAGCGCTGTCACTGAAAAACCAAACTGTAGCAAGCGTCGCTTTTTATATACTGGCATCAAAAATGTCTACCGCATAATACTGCCAACATGTATTATGTATTCTTGTCTTTTAGTAATGCTGCCACCATGTTTTTGTGTTTTCTCATTTTTATGTGATGCTGCCACAGTACCCCCCTCCTAGTGGCGGAGTTTAGGCGACGGCGCGCTACGAATGTCGAGAAATTAATGCAGCTACTCGCGATAGTCGCAAAGTTTTGCTGGAAAACGCACTGATCGGCCAGAACGCGTAACCTTTGCAAAGTCAGCTGGTGGTTTAGGAACCTTCTTCTCGTAAACTTCTTCCATCTCAGGATTGTCTAAGGAGGGTGGCGAGAGCTGCTTGCTGATGTCTTCATTGCTGGTGAGGTAAGCTGGTTTCAATCTGTCCACTGCGACGGTGCACCTGCTCCCTCTCTTGTTAATCACGAAATTCTTTTCCTCTCGTTGCAGTACTTGAAACGGTCCTTCGTACGGCTGTTCCAATGGACCATTCACTCGATCGATGCGCACAAAAACAAACTTGCTGGTTTGTAGGTCGCTGGAAACATAGACTGAATGATCTCCGTGCCTGCTGCCGTTGATTGTATTGAGCTGAACCAATGTTCTACCAAGGTTCTGCGCTACCCAGCCATCGATTAAGGCGCCGGCAATGATTTCGGTCGTTATATCTGGTACAGACACTACTACGGGCCATCGTGAAAAACAATCGATGCACGTCAAACAGTATCGTTTACCCTGCGACAGTGGTAGTGATTCGATGATGTCTATGTGTGCCTGCTGGCAACGTTCGTCTACGCCTGCGAAACTGCCTATAGGTGACTTGGTGTGACGGTGGACTTTAGATAATTGGCATGCGATGCAGTTCTTAACAAACTTGGCTGCGTCCCTTGCTAACCTTGGCCAGACAAAACCTGCTTGGATCAGTTTGCGTGTCGCTCTTACGCCTGGGTGTGCTAAATTGTGTAGTTTTGTCATCACTGATTTACGGCAACTGGCTTAAACGAACGGTCGAACATTACCCTTGGAAATGTCGCAAAATACTTCGGTATTATAGATGGGTAACTTGTACGCAACGAACTTTAAAGAAGTGTTGGCTTGATGTTCGAGTAGCGCACGCAGCTCGTCATCTGAAACTTGTGCCTTTGCTATCACGTCCACCTCCGCTGCGTCGTAGAAACGGTTGGTAGAAGTTAATCATCCCCAGGAAACGCCGTAGCTCCTTCACAGTTGCTGGGAGTGGAAAATTACGTATTGCGGCTACTTTGCTTTCAGGAGGCTTGAAACCGTATGCGCTGATGGAGTGACGCAGGAATTCGATCTCGCTGTGCTCAAATTCGCACTTGGCTAAAGTTATCGTCAGACCAGCTTGGCGAAGGCGCTCGAAAACCGTTTGAAGATGTACTCGATGTTCTGCAGCGTCTTTGAAAGCAATCAGTATGTCGTCGATGTATGTGAAAACAAAGTTTAGCCCCGGCAAAGTTGCGTTGATAAATCGTTGAAATGTTTGGGCTGCGTTTCGTAGGCCAAAAGTCATGAAACGGAACTCGAACAAACCAAAAGGAGTAGTAATCGCCGTCTTCGGTATGTCACATTATGCCACTGGAATCTGGTGGTACGCATTCTGTAAGTCAATCTTTGAAAAAATGCTTTTGCCGTGGAGGATGGTTGTTACATCATGCAGGAAAGGAATCGGCTATCGGTCCGGCTTTGTTTTAGCATTCAACATGCGATAATCGCCGCATGGTCGCCAAGTGCCGTCATTCTTCAGCACCATATGCAATGGACTTGCCTGAGGACTCTTTGACGGCTGACAGATGCCCTTTTGTAATAAGTATTCGAATTCCCTCTTCGCTTCCTCCAATTTAACCCCGGAAAGAAGTCGTGGTCGAGCACGCTGGAGCGCCAGCGTGTAACGACACGGATTTTCCCGTTTCGTTATAATTTATGCTGGGGTATCCTCAGTCTTTTCGAGGGGGTCGCTACAATAAATTTATATTCGCGGAGACAGGACTTCTCAAAATAAAAGTAATGCGTTTAATTTTTTAAATACTGATTTATTTAAAATAATAATTCATTAAAATATGTAATATGTAATAAAGAAAAGAATTCAATTAAACGTAACAAGATAAACCTGGAGATTAACTATTTGTACAATTTTTAACGATTTACATATATAAGATAGCTTTATATAGATTATTATTTCTTCAATCGTGTTTCAATAACTTGAGATTTTAAACGCATGCAAATTCTGAATGTTTTTCCTTAGTCGTATTTCAAAGAGTTGGTTAAATTTAATTAGACATGACTTGAGATGTTTCCTTGTGACCAGCTGTATTTGGAAGCTGTCCCTGTAGAGTTCACAGTGGTGGCTGATCCGGTTTCGTGGTTGTACCTTAGTATAATTTCGGTGATTATTCTGCTCGATGAGTACCTACTGGACGAAACGGGGTTAGTGAATATATATATGTCTTGTTATATTGAATATATATATAAAGTGTCTCCGCGCCTGGACTTAAAACCGCCCATGCACTAAACAATTATATATATATTTTAAATAGATTATACACTAGGCTTAAAACCGCCACTGTGTCAGACAATTTTTCTTTATATTTATTTATTTTTATATGTTGACATACAATGCCACCGAGTGATCATACAAGACACACTGAATTCTTAGAAAATTGCGCCGTCTTTTATACGCATTCTCTTGAACTTTTTGTGTAAAGTACACAAAGCTTTGAGTTGATCTTAGTTGAACTTACTGCACTTTAACACTTTTGCACAAAAACTTCCTTGTGCATCTTTTTGCAGCGAATTGCATTCTGACGTTTTGACGTTTGCAAATGTTTGTTTACATTTTTACTTTTTACATGTGCGCGTTTTTTTTAAATTGAATATAATTTATTCAAATAAGTAAAATTAATTAATAAGTAATATCGGAGTAATAATAATTAATTTAATAAAATTATTTATATAAACGAAGTTCCTTTTAGTTTAAATTACTCCAAGTGTTGTGCGTACAGTGGTAGTGCAAAGGTATTTATAATTGTTTTCCAATTTTCTAAATGATAATTATATTTAATAAATTCATTTATAGAAACATCCAACATTTAAGTCATAGAATGTAGGTTGGAAATTTGTACAAAATTTCCATCCTTACAAGCGGTCTCGATGAAGTGTTCGATCTGCGTGTTGCAAGTGCGATAGTTATCGCTCAATGTGGCTAAATCGCGGTACTATAGTCTTCTGTAATAGGGTTGGCTCGGATGCTGCTCACTTGCCCATCTGGTGCCGAGCATCTGGATGCTACGAACGTTTTGTTGTCCACAAGCTGTTTCCGCTTCATGTCAACCAGTAGATCGTAGTACCTCAAAAATTCTGCGCCGACAATGGGATAATTTACGTCTACAACTAGAAATGTCCATAGAAAATCGCGCCTTAACCCAAGGAATACCAACAGACGTTTTGTGCCGTATATGCGTATTGGTATGCCGTTTGCAGCAAATAAGCTGGGTGATGAAAAAACAACTGGTTTACCTCGCTTAAGATCGTATTTTTTAGGCAGTACAGATAAATCCGCTCCTGTGTCGATAAGAAATGAAGTTGACGTTACCGGATCCTGTACTGTAAGTCGAGCTATTATAGTGCTGTCCTCAAATCGGCTCGACGTCGATTGCAGCACGCTTAGTTTTTTGGCTTTGCGTTAGAGGTATAAGAGCATGGCTGACGGTATCTGCGCGCTTGCTCTCCGAATCTGCTGAGAAACCAGCACCAACCGGAGTGATTTACGAACTGCGATCGCATTCGGCTCCTTCTGCGTGGGAACTGCTGAGTTCTCGACGGCTGGCGACCACCAAAATCCAATCGACTTAACCGCTGTTCGATCTGATCTAAGCGCTGGCACAGCATGGCTGTCTCGTTTGAACTGCCGCCCACATTATACCTTGCTGCAGATATTTGGTGGTACTCTCCCGCTTCGCATATTCTGTCGACCAGTTTAGCTAACACTACCAGGTCAACGCTGGATGCCTGTAATATGGCACGTACTTGCGGTGGTAGACGTTGGAGCCAGAGAGACTTCAGGAACACCTTACTGACTTTGTGTTTCGATAAAGCTGTCAGGTCATTCAATAGTTGCGTTGGTCGGCGATCTCCTAGTTCGATTTCTGAGAGGAGCCGCTGTATCCTTTGTTTGCTCACTTTCGCCAAACCGCTCAATAATTTGATTCTTCAGGTTACTATATTTGCCTGTTGCCGGAGGGTGTAGAACTGCATCAGCTGCATCGTCGTTGCTGCGACGACGGTGTTGAATTTCGTAACGTCGCTAGATATGGCTGCGACTGCAAACTGTGCTTCAATTTGCGCGAACCAGATTTCTGGCCGTTCATGCCAAAATGGCGGTACTTTGACTGAAATGCGGTTCATATTGCCTTCTGGAAACTCGCTTTCTCGCTGCACCGCTGCGGCTTCGTTGACAGCTGGCAAAGACATGTTGTTTGGGTATGGTGCTCACAGTTTTACCTCTCTACTACAGCTCTAATAACAGCCTTTGTTTATGAAAATTAAATTTAACTCAAATGTTTTAACTTCAAATTAAATCGAAATTGATAAACGTTGGCAAACGTTAATTTTGTCTCTTAACTTCTTTCACTCAATACGCTTGATTTTTTGAAACGTGTTGAAATGACTCTTCCATCACTGTTTATGTTTGCATTTAATTAATATTATATTTTTGTTTTTTTTGTTATTTGTTTACATGTGTTTACATATTATTTGGGCCAACACTGCGACCAGTCATTGACCAACGAAAAGTGCAATTTTGCATTATCAGCTTTTCTTGTTGGTCAATGCACTGAAGAAAGTGTGTAATATGTTGGTCTATAATTTTGTCAGCACAGCGTAGGCAAATTTATTTATTTGTGAATTATGCATTAATATTTATTATCAATTAATGCATAATTTAATAGCTTGTTAATTAAATAATTTTGTATAAATATAAGAAATAATTTTAATAAAGTTCAGAAGGAAAAGAAAAAGAAACGAAATCAATTATAACTTTCTTACTTTCTCGCATCGATTAGTTTGGGTTTCAAGTGCTCAAACTAATCAACATAGAAAATACAAGTAGTTTGGGTTACAAGTGCTCAAACTACTTTACACACAAAAATTGGCTACCAAGCTAACACAGATTAAGGATCTAGATAAATACCAAGTAGCGTACATTTTTTGGTGACCCCGACGTGATTATTGATATAATATCAATTTTCATTTCATTATCCTGACGAAATACATATCGAAGGAGTCAATTACTTACAAAAGGACACACCAAAAGGTCTACTCAGTAACCAGCTGAAGTATTTATTCATTGGAATTTTCGAACCGAAAATTCAAACATCGCCATGGATGCGTTATTAAAGAAGCAGTCAGAGCTCGGTACAGAAATTGAGCGACTGATAACCAATTTCAAAAAGGATTCTAGTACCCGCAAGCAGGATACCACATATTATGAAGATCGGCTAAATAAACTAAACACGTTGTGGGATAATTTCGAATCTAATGATGCTGAAATCAAAGTACTGCCACAATCTGAACTTCAAAATGAATATTTCAGTGCAGACTATTTCAAAAAAATCTCCAATCTAGTAGTCACATATGATGAAAGATTCAAGCTGGAGAAATCAAGGCTACTCCTGAAACCACAGGACGGGAAGCCAGTAATAAGCCCAAGAGGGCCAAATAATACTACATCGCTCATGCGAACCATGCAGAAGCAATCCTCATTAATGCATGCACTACGCACGAGCATAGATGAAATATACGAAGAAATGACCATAAAACATCATCCTAGTTATTATGATCTGAAATATTCTCCGATAGAAAAATATCAGAAGGATCTGAGGGATAACAATGATGAAATATGGTCATCAGCCGACGCAGAAGATATCGTCGGATATACTTGGGATCAATATTATTCAACGGATAAAGATACCCAAAACGCGTTAATATATTTAAAACAACACAGTCAACCAACTGAAGGATTGACGTCAGAGGGGCCTGCAGCAACTCAACAATTCAAACTTCCAAAAATAGTTTTACCAACATTTGATGGAGACTATTTGAAATGGATTGAATTTAGAGATTTGTTTCAACAATTGATCCATGATCAATCAATAATCGCAGCCCACAAAATGTTCCATCTATCTACAAATTTGGCGGGTGAGCCGAAAGCCCTCATACGGCATCTGCCAATCTCCGAGCAAAATTACAATATAGCTTGGGATATTCTGTCAAATCGGTATGACAACAAACGACTCTTGGTGACAGCATTACTAAATAAATTGTTATCACAACCAAATATAACAATTGAATCAGCAAGCAGTCTTAAGGGCATTCATGATGTTACAAAAGAATGTTATTATGGATTAGCAGCTCAAGGTATTGATGTTAAATCTTGGGACGCCATAATGGTTCACGTAATTATTAGAAAGCTAGACAAAACTTCACATACAGTATTCGAGCAATCGTTAGAAGACAGCCGAAGAATAATTTCATTAAAAGAATAATTGCGGTTCCTAGAAAGAAGATTTCAGGCATTCGAATCAATGACGAATGGAAACCACAAACAAAGTCACAAACCACGACATCCAGCAGTAGCACTTGCAGCTACAGACTCAGGATCAAAATGTATTACTTGCAATAGTAGTCATCAATTATTTTCATGTGAAACTTTCAAACGTAAATCCATACAACAGAAGTACGATTTACTAAAACGTCATAAATTGTGCACAAACTGCATGAAACCTGGTCATATGGCATTACAATGCTCCAGCAGGGGTTGTACTATACGCCAAAGAAGACATAATACACTGTTGCATCGAAATAGACACCCAGTTCAACCATCGAATCATAAGTTAGTTGAAAACACTTCAAGGCCACTTGCACAAACAACTCTAATGTCATCCATCAATCATGGTCGTACAAGTTGCGTTCTTTTGGGAACAACAAAACTTTTAGCCTCCAACTCTAATGGAAGAACAGTCTGTAACGAACCTTTCTGGCCGGGGTTTTGCTCGCCGGATTTCAGGTTCAGTCCTACAATAAATTTGTTTGTTAGGAACAGTGGTGAGTTTGGATGTACGGTGGGCGGTGGCTTCGCTACAATCACTGAGTGTTGCTTTCGTTATATACAAAGAAAATAGCAATGTATGTTTCTATTGCTACTGTATATCCGACTATTGATTTTATAATAGAAATGTTTATTTCTATTATATTAGAAAAAAAACAATGTGAACTGAAATGTATATTTCTATTCACCGACTATTGATTTTATAATAGAAATGTTTATTTCTATTATATTTAAAAAAAAAACAATGTGAACTGAAATGTATATTTCTATTCACCGATTTGGTTTACAAGTAATTATATAATAGAAATGTTTATTTCTATTATATTTAAAAAAAACAATGTGAACTGAAATGTATATTTCTATTCACCGATTTGGTTTACAAGTAATTATATAATAGAAATGTTTATTTCTATTATATTTAAAAAAAACAATGTGAACTGAAATGTATATTTCTATTCACCGATTTGGTTTACAAATAATTATATAATAGAAATGTTTATTTCTATTATATTTTTTAAAAAAAAACAATGCGAACTGAAATGTGTATTTCCGTTCACCGATGTATCAGCTTGCAAGTTTAGAACGATGTCTTTACTAGCTCGATGCTTCGCTGACTGCCAGTCTACTGCTTTTGCTTCGCCTTTTATACCTGCGATGTGCGAAGCAAACAGTATGTTTGTTCTTGCAATTGCAACGGTGCGTTGTTTACAAGTTTTATTAGTGGTTTTGTTGTGTGTTTTTTTTTTCTTGTTTTTTATTTTGTCTATATTTTGTTTTTTTCTTATTGTGTCATAAAATTTATGAGTGTAAATTTTATGTTACACTTCCCCGGTTTTCCCATCGAATTGAAGGACTCTGATTACCTCGTAGAACGATTCCTTGTTCGTTTCCTTGGATTTTTGAAAATTTTAAAGAACTTGTCTTGGACTATGATGTTATGATTGTCATCTTTTTGTTCAAGTATACCTAAACGTCTTAATTGTTGCTGGCGATTTTGACTACTATTTGGAATCTCAGTCTCGACGAAACATTGTCTTACTAGCGTTGGTGACTTGGTTCCTTTTGCCTTCGGTTGATCTACGTTAAAGTTCTCCTGAGGTGGCAGTTGTTCCTGTTGACTAACGCGATTAATTGAAACTTGTGCTCGACATTCTTGGCTTCGAATTCGTAACTGTCTGTCAGGTTCTGAGTTTTGCTGTCGTTGTATTTCTTGGCTTTGTGCTAGAAACTCCCTTGTAGATTGTTGGCGGTGTATTATTTGGACTTGAGTTTGCAACTGGTTGTTAAGTTGTGTCTCCTGACTTTGTAATTCTGTGTTAGGTTCCGTGTTCCGTTGACCTGGTGTTTCTTGACTTGGTAATTCTGTGTTAGACTCCGTGTTTTGTCGATGTATTTCTTGACTTGGTAATTCGGTGTTAGATTCTGTGTTTTGCTGATGATGTATTTCTTGACTCGGTAATTCTGTGTTAGACTCTGTGTTTTGCTGACGGTGTATTTCTTGACTCGGTAATTCTGTGTTAGACTCTGTGTTTTGTCGATGTATTTCTTGACTTGGTAATTCGGTGTTAGATTCTGTGTTTTGCTGACGGTGTATTTTTTGACTCGGTAATTCTGTGTTAGACTCTGTGTTTTGCTGACGGTGTATTTTTTGACTCGGTAATTCTGTGTTAGACTCTGTGTTTTGCTGACGGTGTATTTCTTGACTCGGTAATTCTGTGTTAGACTCTGTGTTTTGCTGGCGGTGTATGTCTTGACTTGGTAATTCTATGTTATTTTGATAGCAATCCTGTTGAAATTTACTTCGGTCTTTCACTTGTGTCCGATTTTTCGATCTGGATGGCTCCTGAGTTAAAAAACAACATTCTTTGTTTTGATTCAATGATCTATTTACTTTTCTAATCAGATGAGGAGAACCAACTTTCTGTCGCTGTGACGGCGTTGGTTGTTCTTGTGGGTTATTAGTTACTTGGGCGGACAGACGTGATTCACTGAGCTTCATGCATCCTACTGGTGGGACGGGGTGTTGTCTTGTGGTCTCATCGCCCCGTTCTGTCGATGGACCCTGACCTCGTTTCCCTGGTTCCTGCAGCAATCAATTGTATGTTTTCCTCTTTTCCCGCATTCCCAGCAAAATAAGATGCTTGTAAAACGACAATTCCACCTCAAGTGTCCTTGTTGCCCGCAACCACGACAAGCTGTCCTGACATCTTTGATCTTGTCTTCAGATGCATCAATCACTCGTGCTTTGATCTCCTTAGCTGGTAACGTATTTCTTACTTGAAGGTCTGTAGCGGTCAGTGCCTCCAGGTCCCCAGCTAATGTCAACAGCTCTGATAATGACTGGAAGTCTTTTCTACGGATGTACCATTGATTCTCGGTACGACTGTTCCAATAGATCCTTTCTAATTTTATTTCTTCGCTGTATGTTGAATGTCGCATGATGTTCTGCAGTGCTAATACATAATCTCTGAACAGTTCCCTGGGTTGTTGCAGGCGGGCTCGTATTTTGTCCTCTAATTGTTCGAAGTATCTTGGGGCAAGAAGAATGCTAATATATCTGCTTTGAATGATGGCCACTCGGTCCATCGCTTGTTGTTATTCCTGAACCAGATCAGTGCCTTGTCTTTTAGTACTTCAGGCATTAGTTTCGGTAATAAGTCCCTATGTATTCCGTACATATCCGCCAGTTCCTCGATCCGTTCTATAAATGGTAGTATTTCGTGTTCCCCTGAGTAGTGGCATTCCCATTTTCTGACTTGATTGATGATTACTGGATATTCGGCCATGGTTACACTTCTTTCCTTAGTTATCGAAGGACGTCTATTTTCAATGACTCCCGGTGATGAGCTTCTGATATGTAGTTTAGCGAGTTCCTGTAGCCGGGCGGTATCTTTCTCAGTTGCCTCTGAGTCCATGAACGTTGAAAGTTTTTTCCGAAGTTCCTCCAGTGAACCGCTTGGATCTAATCCGAATTCGTCTGCGTAACTCACCAGTTCCTCCTTTTTAGCGAAGTAAATCCAAGATTTGCCTCCTGATGTTAGTCGTTTTGCGCTTGTCGAAGCGACTGCTGTTTTACGGCCTGCTTGTCCTGTCACTTCCTTGATTCCTGATGGTACCACCGTTGGTTTGTCTTCCATACTCAACTGAAGATGTTGGTCAGTTTTGTTCCCACTGTCCCTGCTCGGGCGCCAATTGTAACGAACCTTTCTGGCCGGGGTTTTGCTCGCCGGATTCCAGGTTCAGTCCTACAATAAATTTGTTTGTTAGGAACAGTGGTGAGTTTGGATGTACGGTGGGCGTTGGCTTCGCTACAATCACTGAGTGTTGCTTTCGTTATATAAAAAGAAAATAGCAATGTATGTTTCTATTGCTACTGTATATCCGACTATTGATTTTATAATAGAAATGTTTATTTCTATTATATTAGAAAAAAAACAATGTGAACTGAAATGTATATTTCTATTCACCGGCTATTGATTTTATAATAGAAATGTTTATTTCTATTATATTTAAAAAAAAAAACAATGTGAACGGAAATGTATATTTCTATTCACCGATTTGGTTTACAAGTAATTATATAATAGAAATGTTTATTTCTATTATATTTAAAAAAAACAATGTGAACTGAAATGTATATTTCTATTCACCGATTTGGTTTACAAATAATTATATAATAGAAATGTTTATTTCTATTATATTTAAAAAAAACAATGTGAACTGAAATGTATATTTCTATTCACCGATTTGGTTTACAAGTAATTATATAATAGAAATGTTTATTTCTATTATATTTTTTAAAAAAAAACAATGCGAACTGAAATGTGTATTTCCGTTCACCGATGTATCAGCTTGCAAGTTTAGAACGATGTCTTTACTAGCTCGATGCTTCGCTGACTGCCAGTCTACTGCTTTTGCTTCGTCTTTTATACCTACGATGTGCGAAGCAAACAGTATGTTTGTTCTTGCAATTGCAACGGTGCGTTGTTTGCAAGTTTTATTAGTGGTTTTGTTGTGTGTTTTTTTTTCTTGTTTTTTATTTTGTCTATATTTTGTTTTTTTATTATTGTGTCATAAAATTTATGAGTGTAAATTTTATGTTACAAGTCGAGTGCAAAGCAGTACTGGATTCAGGTTCACAAATAAATATTGTGACTGAACGATTGGCATCCAGATTGGGGCTGCAAGTAAGCTCCAGTTCGATTTGCATCAAAGGCAATCTCTCAATGATTTACTACACATCGGACCAACTGTTCAAAGTGAATTACTGTCTATTTTATTACGATTCCGTTTTCCTCGTTATGTGTTTACAACAGACATTGAAAAGATGTACCGACAAATACTTGTACATCTAGAAGACAGACAATGTCAGCTTATCGTTTGGAGAAATGAACCAAGTCAACCTATAAAGTACTTTGAACTCAACACAGTAACATATGGTACTAGATCAGCACCGTATCTAGCAACCAAATGTTTGCAAGCTTTAGCTGATGACAATATGCAAAATTATCCATTAGGTGCATCTGCAAACAAAACTTCTATGTAGATGACTGTTTACACGGGGCAGATAGTCTGAGAACATTGTTGGAAACTCAGAGTCAATTAAACAAAATACTGACAGCAAGCGGTTTTAAATTGCGAAAATGGTGCGCAAATCATCCAAGTCTACTACAAGGAATTCCACACGATGACTTACAAGTCAATTTAGATTTAGAAAATAATAACGATACAACAAAAACTCTTGGGTTATCCTGGTGTCCAAAATCTGATAGTTTATGCGTCAAGGTTAAATTGGAACCTGTTTGCAGCACGACAAAGCGCAGTGCAACCTCAGATTTAGCAAGACTACTTGATCCACTAATACTTTTGTCACCAGTTGTGGTGATGGCAAAGATATTTATTCAAGAATTATGGAATTTAAAGATGGATTGGGATGAAAAACTGCCGACTGAATTACATAAACAGTGGTTAGAGTTCCGGAACAATTTGACAAAAGTAAATTGTCTGCAGATATCTCGTCATATTTTCAAAGGCGAAGTTCCTGCCAACATTCAATTACACATCTTTACAGATGCATCAGAAAAGGCATATGGTGCTGCAGCGTATTTGCGATCAACACTTCAGAATGGTCAAATCATTGTACGACTATTGTGCGCCAAATCTCGAGTTGCACCTTTGAAAAGGTTGACGTTACCTCGTCTCGAACTTTGTGCAGCTGTGGTTGGCGCAGAACTAGCAACAAGAATAAAGAACGACCTACAAATAAGAAATTACCAGACGTTCTTTTGGTGTGATTCACAAATAGTGATATCATGGATCAACTCTCCATCATCAAAATTTCACACTTTCGTTGCAAACAGAGTAAGCAACATTCATCAATTAATAGCCACAAGTCAGTGGCGCCACGTCAGTTCGGAACACAATCCAGCTGACATTTTATCAAGAGACCTTGCACCCCATAAACTACAGTCATCAAGTATGTGGTTTTATGGACCTATGTTCCTGTATGGTCGGGAAGAACTGTGGCCCTCAAAACCATCATCAGCGTTAAAATCTGAAACCCTCATTGATCCTGAACGGAAGAAGGAAACTCCAGTATCTACATTGTCTGTTGTTGAAGGCACAGTAAATCCTGGAGAGTTCATATACTCAATACGACACAACAACTCATTTGGAAGACTTCAACGGATATTATCGTATATATTAAGATTCGTAAAAAGAACCAGAAGAAAACAAAATGATCATTCAAGCAATTTTTTGACTCCAGATGATCTAGATGCAGCACATCAGGTCATCATCAAAAGTATTCAATATGCAGAATTCAAAAATGAAATCAAAATTATGAAATCTGATGGAAGAATAAATAAGTCCAGTGCATTGGCATCACTGGCACCTTTTATTGATAATACGGGCATCATAAGAGTTGGTGGACGTTTGGGTGCAGCCTCATCATCGTATGACGCCAAACATCCTATGTTGTTGCCTTATAACGACCCCATTGTCAAATTAATAATGGAACAAGTCCATAAGAAATACATGCACTGTGGTCCGCAGTCTCTCCTAGCTAACATGCGTCAACGATACTGGCCAATTAAGGACAAATTGATGGCAAGGTCAGTAGTACAACTTTGTGTACGTTGTACTAAAGTAAGACCACGATTTTATGAACAACTGATGGGTAATTTGCCAGCGACAAGAGTACAACCTGGGCGACCATTCCTCACCACTGGAGTGGACTTTTGCGGACCTTTTTGGATACATTACAGAATCCGAGGCAAGAAGCCACACAAGGCATACTGTTGTTTTACAACTAAGGCAGTTCACCTCGAAGTAGTTAGCGATTTAACCACAGATGCATTCATCGGATCGCTGAAACGTTTTATTGCTCGAAGAGGACACTGCAAAAATTTGTTTTGTGACAATGCCACAAATTTCGTGGGAGCAAGCAATCAATTACTTGAACTTGCAGACTCAATTCAAACAAGCAAGGCACAAGAGAAGATAATTAACGAATGTAATGAAAGAGGAATAACATTTAAATTTATTCCTCCTCGTGCACCGCACTTCGGTGGACTGTGGGAAGCAGCAGTCAAATCGGCAAAACACTTATTGATACGAAGTACTAAGACGACTTCACTAACATATGAGGAACTAGAGACTGTGGTATTAGAAGTCGAAGCAATACTGAACTCTCGACCATTGACACCTATGTCGAGTAATCCGAATGACTTGTCAGCACTAACACCTGGTCATTTCTTAATCGGAGAACCACTCACAGCAATGGCAGATGCAAAGGCCCAATCAGGAAATATAAATCTGGTGACAAGGTGGAAATTAGTTTCTCGCCTCAAATTGGACTTTTGGGAACGTTGGAAAACCGAGTACCTCACTGAACTACAATTTCGACACAAATGGAAAGCAGCCAATCCAAATATAAAAGAAGGTACCCTTGTAATCATCAAGGAAGATAATGTTCCTACATTAAAATGGCCGCTTGGACGAATTTCAAAGATATATAAGGGAGATGACGGTCTTGTTCGCGTGGTCGATGTTAGAATGGCATCAGGAACTCTAAGACGTCCTCTGACAAGACTAGCGCCTCTGTTTCCAGCCGATGTTTCTGATGAACAAGTTTCAAAAAGTTTTACAAAAGCGAATTCGAAAACACCACACGAAGGCGCAGATCAAGACGAGCCACCTAAAAAGTATTCACGGCCAATGTCTAATTCATTACTGTGCACAATGTTATTATCTCTATTATTCTTGCCATTGGTATTAGGGAATTCAGTGAATGTAACACGTTTCGACAATAATTTAGGAATATACTTTGAATCCATTGGCTTGATGAAAGTAGCAACGGCAGAATGGAAAATGATTGTTTACTATGATCTTCATCCATATTGGACCGAAATGGACTCCTTCAAAAACGGGACTAAAACTATCAAACGTTTATGTTCAGAATTGCAAGCACATACAGCATGTACTTCTCTCTATACTCATTTTAAACATGTAAGAGATGAATTGTTGCAAGACCAAACATTATTATATAAAAGCCGGAACAAGCGAGCTGCAATTAACATAGTAGGAAATATTGCACACACCTTATTCGGAGTGCTTGATTCAGACTACGCTGAGAGCATGTCTGACACAATAAACCAACTTAACAGTAGAGATGATTATGCAATGCAGTTAATTCATAATCAAACATCTATTATAGATTCCACAATAAATATAATCAAACGGGATGAAGTTACCATGCAGTCCCGAATGAATCATTTGCAAAAGCAGGTTGATGAGTTTCTGAATAGAATTGGAACTACAACAGAACAAATACATGTCACTCAATTACCACTTTCATTATCTGCAGAACTCACATTAATGGTATCCAATCTTCAACACATCCAGTCGGAGATAATTGATATGCTTACAGACACACATCATGGGAAAATCAGTCCACTGCTATTAACTCCTGATCAATTAACGAAGGAGATTAACAGAATCAAAGGCCACTTACCATCATCGCGTACACTACCGTTCACAGAAGACAATTTGACCGATTTTTACAAGCTAATGAAAGTGAAGTCAACAATTAAAAATCAGCATGTATTATTTTTAATACAACTACCACTGCTAGACAAGCAGCAATTTGAATTGTTCAAGACAACACCGATACCGGTTGTAATAAACAAAACCATGATAATTATCAAAACTGAAGTGGAGTACTTGGCAACCAACACTGTTCGAGATCAGTACATTCCATTTGATGACCATGAGTTACGGGAATGTTTTTTAACCAAGGATAATATATAGCTTTGCGCTAATAAACAAACAAGACTAGGTATAGCATCATCGGTACATTCATGTGAAATGGTAATCAGTCTATTTAATGGTAATCAGTCAACAACATGCAATATAATAAAACTTCAAGGAAATATTGCATTGAAACAACTACACAACCCGAACCAGTGGCTATACGCAACAAAACTTGAAACATTGATGTCAGCTAGTTGTGAGACCTACTTGAGTCAGTTCTCACTGATAGGATCCGGAATGCTTACATTTGGACCTACGTGCATCATTAAAAACGCAGAAATAACCATACATGGCCACTATTTTATCTCCAGCATTGTATTCACGTCATTTCCACGATTTGGAAATTTATCAACAGTTGTACACATTAATGAGATGCAGAAAATCTTCAATACAACACCAAATGACGTAAAAACACAACTCAAAGAACTCACAGAATTGCAAGACCGGCTAACTAAGGAAAACTTGACATATCTTCCCTCTAGAGTGCGATTAAATAGTATTCATCATCATACGATAAGTTATTTGGCGTTGTTAATTTCTATAACAATAATCATAATCATTACTTGGAAAACCAAACATAACAGATGTCAGAAACACACAATAAGCGAAATTTCAACACGAGGAAATGATATTCAGAATGCAGAATTACGTCAACAAAATTTGGACTTCACTGTGACCACAACCTAGGACAAGCTGAGTTGGCACTCAACGGCGGGGAGAATGTTTATGTTTGCATTTAATTAATATTATTTTATATTTTTGTTTTTTTTGTTATTTGTTTACATGTGTTTACATATTATTTGGGCCAACACTGCGACCAGTCATTGACCAACGAAAAGTGCAATTTTGCATTATCAGCTTTTCTTGTTGGTCAATGCACTGAAGAAAGTGTGTAATATGTTGGCCTATAATTTTGTCAGCACAGCGTAGGCAAATTTATTTATTTGTGAATTATGCATTAATATTTATTGTCAATTAATGCACAATTTAATAGCTTGTTAATTAAATAATTTTGTATAAATATAAGAAATAATTTTAATAAAGTTCAGAAGGAAAAGAAAAAGAAACGAAATCAATTATAACTTTCTTACTTTCTCGCATCGATTAGTTTGGGTTTCAAGTGCTCAAACTAATCAACATAGAAAATACAAGTAGTTTGGGTTACAAGTGCTCAAACTACTTTATACACAAAAATTGGCTACCAAGCTAACACAGATTAAGGATCTGGGTTAGCACCAAGTAGCGTACAATCACAATCACGTCGGGGTCACCACTTTATTGTAAATGCTATTTCGTTTATGTTTACACAATATTTATTTTTATTCAATTAATGAAGTTAAGAAAACAATTAAAAGTTTATACAACTTATTCTTATAAAAGTAAGTATTTCCACTTCGCTTTATAATCGAATAATGTAGATTATATTTTTAGTCGAGTTTGCAGTTTTTGATTAGCTATGGAAAGCTTTTTATTACGCACTTTTTTGTCACTGCAATTATTACAATCAGAATTATTTAAATACATAAGCTCACGGATAAAACTGTTGCTGTCGAATATTTTGTTTTTAATGAAAAGAGCGCTGTCACTGAAAAACCAAACTTTAGCAAGCGTCGCTTTTTATATACTGGCATCAAAAATGTCTACCGCATAATACTCCCAACATGTATTATGTATTCTTATCTTTTAGTAATGCTGCCACCATGTTTTTGTGTTTTCTCATCTTTATGTGATGCTGCCACAATATAAATACAATTGTTTTCATATATAAATATAAATGTGAAAATTAAAAATAGCATATATATTGCATTTTATTTAACTGTTACATGCAATTAAAATTGCTTTGATATTTTTAGTAACACATTATTTTTCGCTATCTATTAAATTTAGCATACTGAACAGGAGCACCAAAATTGTATTATTTTAATCCTTGTTAATGCAATTTCAACTGTTGTGCATGCCCAAGTTAGTGCACATTTAAATTATTTATATTTAATTTGTGAATGCTCTATTTTTTCAAATAATTGTAAAAATTAATGTATTATATTCAAAGTTAATTCTGTACTAATATTTTTCTGACTTCTGGTATATGTTTTTTGTAAGATAAAAGGTTTTTCTTTTCAAAAAAAATTAGTTTCTGAACTTTGGCAATCGATTACTTTTAAATTAATCGACCAATGTGAATACATCAAATGAAAGCTTGAAGTGTCCTCCTTCGATTAAGCTAATTTGCAGGGTAATGGTATCTCTGCTTTTAAAGATATTATTAATTTTGTAATGTAACTTCGTTTTTACAAATTTTTGCTTTCTATTTATAAAGAAAATTTGCTCTATACTATGTAAAAACTAAGTATATTTAGAAAACCAAACATATATTTTACTGTTATCTATATTTTATTTCATAGTATTTATTTAAATAATAATGTTTTAATTAATTTAAAATTGAAATGACATTTTAATAAAAATTCGACACTAACAATACTTTGACATCAAATTTCCCAAAATTTATCATCAATGCAATTTAAACTATTTTGCATTCACAAATTAGCGCATAATTAATTTAATTGTATTTAATTTGTTAATCGAACAGTATATATAATATTAGACATTAATTGACTTATATGCTGTTCAGACACACCTCAGTTTCGCAAAAATCTTAGTTTCATCTTCGTTTCAGCGAAACTAAGTTGTTTTTTCCATACAAAACTTAGTTTCAATGTCAAAACGAAACTAAGGAAAATAGCCTTAATTTCGCTGAAACGAAGCATGAAACTAAGGGAATTTTCAAATGCAACTATGTTAAAAACAAATTTTAAGCAAAAGATAAAATTGAGATAGCGAAAAAGTGACATGTATTTTTAAAAACAGCTGACTTTAATAAAACCGGGAAAATATTTTGAATAAAATTTAAACAGTTAAGCATTGGCGACGGAGAAGAAAAGTTATAAAAAAAGGTACGGTTGGACCCAAGCAGCAGAAAATGCACTTTTGGAGGTTTGGGAGTGCAATATGGAAGGCTTTCGTGGTGCACGCAAGAACGGGCATGTGCATAAAGAAATCAGCGATGCATTAAATCAACTCGGGTTTATGCACAATCCCAAAGAAGTGCAAACGAAAATAAATAACATAACCTTAAAATTCAGGTATTTGGAATTAACGTAATGAAGATAATAATAATATTTAATTTTTAATTTAAAGAAAGGAAAATTGCAAAATTGGCCCTTCTAGTGGTTCACCCTCTAGGTGGGTGTATTATGAACGGGTGAAAAAAATAATTGGTGGCTTCAAAAGCGAAAACATCAAACAACTTCAAATAGAAAGTATTGATGGTAAATAAATATTAAAAAATAAATTATTCATGCAATCTGTTATTTATTTGTTATTTTTATTATGTTTATCTTTAATGTTTAACGGTTTTTTCAATATTTTAGATGCAGACTTTCATGAGGAATATCTGGAGGAGGAAATGGCGATGTCATCATCCCCTATGTCAACATTATTGCCACCAATATTATCAGAAGTGCCTACCACCTCATCATCGACTGCAATATCATCACCACAGCCTAAAAGAAGAAAACGATTGAATTATTTTCAGGAAGAGGTATTAAATACCTTGAAAAATTCATGTGAAAAATTATCAAGTTCTTTAGAATCAATAAAGCAAATTGAAAGAGAGTTGCTTCAAGAATCAAAAAAAAAACTGAAGAACTTCATGAATTTGTTCAAGATTCTAAAGAACTGAAAGATGTTTTTCTAGATTTTTTAAAAAAACAAAAATAAGTAAATGTAAATAATAAAAGTTCAAAAAAGTAACTAATTTTTATTTTAATAAAATGTAAATAACTAAAAATTAAGTTCAAATATGTTAAATAAGTTTTTAGTTCATAAGTAATCCAATCATTATTTTAATAAGATGTAAATAATTAAAAATTAAGTTAAAATATGTTAAATAATTTTTTAGTTCATAAGTAATCTAATCATTATTTTAATAAGACGTAAATAATTAAAAATTAAGTTAATATATGTTGAATAATTTTTTAGTTAATAAATAAATATATACATACTCAAGTAAGTTGCAACAGCTTGTCTTATTTCTTCTGCACTAGGTTCCATATCAAAAATAATGGGGTGTTGGTCAGGATGTTGGTTTTTATCAATATTTTTCAGCTCTTTGTGCATTAATGTGGTCGTTGTTTTCATTTAAAAAATTGTGCAGCACACAACAAGCACTCACAATAATATTTGCATTATTAATTCTATTATCCAAACCCTTTCCTATTCGTCGAAATCGTGCTTTTAAGTGTCCAAATGCATTTTCAACAACCCTTCTACATTTCGAAAGTTTGTAGTTATAATTTTTTTTTACAAGCGGCATATCAACATTAAATTCCATATGTGAACAAAAAACATACGATTTCCTTAATTTGGGCAGTATGAACTAGAGTACTGCACGCGCGCATTTGATTTCAGTTTCAAAGCATTCTATTGTGTTTAGAATGGTAGCATACTCTCACTCTCAACGAACAAATACGAATGTATAGGCATAAAAACAAAATGGAATGGAATAAATATTTGTTTCGTTTGTTTAGAGTACTCTAACTCTAAACATTCTAAAAGTAGTTGAAGTAGTTGGGAGTACTCTAAGCATTTGATTTTCAGTTCATACAAAAATTATGTGTTTTTAAATAGTAAGACACAAATTAATTTATTTAAGTTTTTTTATTAATTAAATATTATTTAAAATGTTGATAATAGTAATTTGTTGATTACATATATAATATGACTTAATATATTAATTAAATATAAAAAAATTTTGAACAAAAATTTATTTAAAAAAATTATAATAAGTTTTTTTACAGTTTTTACAGTTCACAAATTTAATTTAATATGCAAATTAAATGTTGAGCATCGTCTGACTTAATTCCTCTTTTTCAAGATTGTTGTGTAAAACATGATTTGATTGATAGATCTTTGATTAGATGAAATCAATGTTCTTTTTTCTGATATTAAGTTCCGAGCAACTGAAAAAACCCTTTCCGAAGATGCACTACTTGCTGGTGTTGCAAATAATTTACAAGAAACTTTGAAAAGTAGAAATTCTGAAGGAATTCTTAAGAAATTTCTAAAAATCTCTCTTGTCATAAATAGATATTTTTACCATATCATGCATAAAATTATTTTCCAGGAAAAGGTAAATATGTGAAGCAATTTATTTTGTTACATCATAAAAAACTATCAAAGAAGGAAATTCTGCGCAAACCGTTTTTTTAAGTTAACCTTTTGCATTAGATCTACCTGTTTAAACAACTTTTGCATTGAAAATAATAGAAAATTAAACCTAATTTACGTACTTTGTTGTTGCAATTATTGCAAATCTCTACGCACATCCAACTTTCTTTACTTTTGCGCAGGCAACCAAACGCACACAAAATACTTTGCAAAAATAGAATTATTTGAAATACTCTAAAAGTGATTGAAATACTCTAAAAGTGATTGAAATACTCTAAAATATTTGTTTATTTGATTTTAAAATTCAAAACAAACGATTATAGAGAACAAATCAACCCCCATTCCATTGAAACGAATGCGGCGGAAACGAATTCTATCGGACCGTTTCTGTTATTCGTTCGTATTCGCTTTAGAAATAATTTGTAAATATGGTACACATTTGAAAATAAAACGAATGACCGCAAAAACGAATGTTTTGATGCAGCACTTTAGTATGAACACTTTCGAAACTAACTTAGTTTCATTTTTCCGAAACTAAGGAAATTTAGCCTTCTGAACATAGCATTAGAAAAAATTATAGTTTTTTATTTAAATAATATCTTAGATGCAGTAATTTTAATAAAAATTCGACGCTAACCATTTTGATATTTAATATCCCAGATTTATCATCAACGCAATTTCAACTGTTGTGTATGCCCAAGTTAGTGGACATTTAATTTAATTACATATAATTTGTTAATCGAACAAGATATATAATATTGTATATCAATCGTTTTAGAAAAAATCAGAGTTCGGAATGTGGTGCACAAAATCGCACACTGCACTGTGCGAGTGGAAATTATTTTTGAAATATGCACACGCACATTTGTGGTGTTAAGAAAAAAAATGCACGCACTCAAATTTGTTGTGCGATTTCAAATTTCACATCGCACAAAGCAATGATTGTGCACACAGATTCGTGCACACACAATTGTGCTGTGCGACTGATTTACAAAAATGTGCACAATCAGATGTGCTAGAAAATTTTATGCTCGCACCGCACTGTGCGAGCATAAAACATATTTTAGGAAGATTTTTTTATGCCCAAAAAATATGTATTCACTTAGGTAGAGTATCTAACATTCATTAAAAAACGCGAAAGATTAGGAAAATATTTTCTTGAACAGGTAGCAGGATTTTAGCGCCCTTTCTACTGTGCTAAGTAACCAAAGATATAATTTAAGTGAAAAAAATATTTCAGCAATGTTATTAATAAGATTAAATGAAAATTTATTTCAAAAAATATGTAATAAAAATTATATATTTTATAATAAGAAATTAAGATATTAAATTATTAAATTATTTAATAACTTCGTTAAATTTAAGTTGTAATTAAAGATAAAAAATTAAGTGAAATCTAATAACAAAATTAATTTATGTTGTTGTAAAAACTTTTTAATTTGCTTTTTATAACCTTACTAACGACTCTTAGTGTACAACTTACTATTAAATAAAATTTTATGAAGTAGTCCAAAATTGATATATTTAATTTTTTCAAAGTACGATCCGAAGAACCGATCCTCTTTACTTATAACATTTCGAAACAAATACTCTTTCTCTATTAAATTCATGTACCTATTTAATATAACAAAGTTTTTAAGTACATTGTGAAATTAACTTTATTCCCATGTTTTAAATTAATAAACCTTAAAATAATAAGTAATATAAGCAATAAATGTAAATCTAATAATAAATTCAAAATTAAAATATAAATACAAAATCATTTCTTCAATAAAATATTCGCATTAAGACCAAAATTAATACAAATCAGTTGTCCGTACTATTTTGCTGCGATATTTGTCATAATATTGTGCGCTTTTAAATCATCATTTCACACAAATATGCAGTAGACATTTCGTCTCCGCACATTTGGGTGCATTTTTATTTTGGAGTCTGCACACAAAATGTGCTCCTCCTATTCTTTTCTGCACACGTTGTGTGCGAGGGCAAGCTGGCTGCCGAACACACAATGTGCTGTGCGAAATAACTTCGGCACAAACACCGAATGCGTGTGGGAGTTTTATTTCACTCCACCACATTCGTGTGAAATGTGCGTTTTGTTTGTGAACACAAGATGTGGCACTGAAGATATGCACAAAAATTTTCGCACACCACATTTGTGGTGTGAAATTTTATTTAGAATCGCACAACATTTGTGCGTGGTGTTTTGCATTTTTGTGCACAGCACAGTGTTTTTCTGAACCCTGGAAAAAATTCTAGTCTTTTATTTTGATAATATCTTTGATGCAGCAAGCTTAATAAAAATTCGACGTTAGCTTTTCTTTTGCAATCCTATGGACTTACCAATAACTCTTCAACTGTATATTTTGTTTTTCAGTGCTATTTTAAATTTTCAGCGAATTTAATTCTAGATGCCATCTATTAACCAACTTTGTACAAAATTTTTGAATAATTAATATAATTAAACTAATACCATTTTTTTCAAATAATTGTGCTTATTAGAGTATTCTATTCAAAGTTTTTTATATATTAACTGTTTTCTGACTTCTGGGATATGCTTTTTATGAGAAAAATGTCGTTTTTAAAAGAAAATTAATTTCTGAACTTTGACACTCAATAACTCAATAACTCAATAAGTTAATCGACCAATCTATAGATATGAATTAAATGAAAGTTTGAAGTGTCCTCTTTTAATTAAGCTAATTTGCAGAAAAATGGTACCTCTGCTTTTAAAGATATAATTAATTTTGTAAAATGACTTATTTTCACAAAATTTTATTTTTCTTATTTTGAAGAAAATTTTTTCTATATTATGTAAAAAGCGATTATATTTAGAAAAACAAACATATTTTTTATTGTTATATGTTTCTTATTTCATAATTTTTGGTTAAGTAACAAAGTTTAAATTATATAATGTTTGAAAATGACATCTCTACCTTCATCGCAGCACTGCTCCTAAGTTAATCGAACAACCTAGGTATATAAAACTCTGCATTATATGAAAGGTAATTTTATCCTCTTTCAAATGAGCTATTTAAGAAAAAAATGGAGTCTCTAATTTAAAAATTATTAATAAATTATTGACCCAATCTTTTGGGGCTGATTTTTATTTTTTATTTTTCATACAAATCACTTCATTTACACATAAAAGTTCAATGTATGGTAGATAGTAAATTAATTCAATTTTCTATTTAACAATGCTTTTCGCCGCATTAAATTTAATAAAATAATAAATTTTTCCTTATCGCCGACGCTATCTTCATGCACATATGGGAACAAATGAACTACAACGAATGTAAACACTTGTAACGGCCAAAATTTTGTCAACCAAAAATTTGATCGTTACAACATCGTGGGTATAGTTGCCTACACAATAAAAGAAACACTCACTTGAATATATATAATCGACGGTTCCTGCAATAAATAAAATTTGTTAAGTACGGATAAGCACATTAACTTAACCAACTCACCGCAGCCTCCCGCGATACACGCCACACCAAAAACACAACGGGCCACCCCGCAACAACAGAACTCCAACACTGGAAGTGGTAGTCATATTTTACCATAGACCACACACTATTTTTTTATTTAGATTGATAAATATATTATTTATAATTATAATTATTTGATTTAATTGTAATTTATCTTTAAAAAGAAACCACATTGTAAAAATAGAACAAAATCAAAACAAAACAACACGAGCTGTCAAACGAAGAAAGCTTTTGTGGAAAAGGTGTAGAACTAGGGCGAAGCTTAAAGAAAGAACAAGTTCCAGCTTCCACATGAGAGGGAAAAGTAGAATTCGCCCTAGAGCTAGATTTTCGCTGGTGCATTGCAGAGGGATCAGTTCACGAGCTTCGATCAACGGTCGTTGAACTTTAACGTACCTACAGCTGGCACCGTTGATCGTTGACGGTATAAAAGTTGCGTACACTTGGAAGAAGGTCTCTCTTGTTATGTGCGGTCGTGAAAGGGAAAACTCCTGGCGTTAGCAGCAGCGGAATTTATTTAACTAAGACGGCGGTGATAATATCAAAAACAATTAAATAGTCTCAGAAATAGTGTAAAATCGTATCTATAAACAAAAGAATTATTTAAAATTAAAAATTAAATTATTTGAACCAGTAAAGTTGTAATAATCGAAATTGAATTTTTAAAACTCTTGTTGATAAATTGTGAGTACGCATAAATTACAATTTTGCACGAAAAGATTGTTTTTAAGAAAGATAAACTGATTAAACTAGTAAATGTGTTAATATATAAAATTTAAAACTCTTATTGATAAATTGCGAGTACGTATAAACTGCAATTTTGTATGTAAAGATTATTTTCAAGTAAGATAAACGGATTAAATTAGTAAATGTATTACTATATGAATTTTAAAAAACTCTTATTGATAAATTGTAAAAACTTAAAGTAGAGTAAAGAGTACTTAATTTAAAAAAATAAAATAAAACTAAATTTGTACTTAATTATTTATTTGATAATAAAATAAATATTAATAAATTTCTTTTAATGAATAAAAAAAAACTAAACGAGTGAATAAATTGAAAAAAATTGTTTTATTAAAATAAAAGCAAAACAGGTACAATAGCGAGGGCTCATAGGTATAACTACCGATTTGATAGAGTTCAACACAAACTAGCTTCTCCTGATCGGTGCAAAATCAAGGTGGGAATCCAACGCAACGGCACAATTGAGAGACACAGGTAAGAAAGATTCAGGGCTTCAACAGTGACTGAATCTCGGTTGTACGGGGTATAACTCACGTAGCTTTAATAGTCACGTGAGTCTATACCATAGTGTCGGAAACGATAGGTAGCTTTAATAGTCACCTAACGTCTCCGGCCCCTGGGCGCTTTAACAGTGAACACGGAAGGGCGTGTGATCAGCGACCTGTAATATCACTCACGTAGCTTTAACAGTCACGCGTGCTGGTATTATATCGTGTCTATTTCTGTCAAGTGATTCCTTTGCGTCTGTGATTCCGATTGATATTCGATCCAAGTTATCTGCAATTAAGAGCAATCAGAAGTGACGGGGTCTCATTAAATAAATTTCTTGTGTGGACCTTGGGGACGGCTGAGCTCAACCCCAGCTTGATACGAACCAAAAAGGGTTCATTACAAGTGGCGCCCGAGCAGGGACTCTGAGGCCAGCACTTCACGATTTGGATAACAACTTTTCCACCGTCATTAATGAGGTAAAATACACAGTTAATATGGGCAGGTCGTAGATATTTTTTTATTTTTTACGGAAACATGACTTAAGTATCTCGGAGAATTAGGGCTGGATACTACTGAATAATGTAAGATTTGCGGCGGTGATTAACAAACTGCGTAACATAGGGAAAGCAACATGGAATATACACGCGACAGAGAATACAGTGAAACATCAGAGCGACATAGCATGATCAACGACACAACGGCAAGGCAGTTATATACACATCCACAATATGATGTACACTCGTATCTTCCTCAAAGGAACACACAGGCAAGCGTCATCGACCAGGTCAGAAAATGGGCGATCCGGTATGATGACAACAGCGATCCATTGAGCGATTGGAAGAATTAGCGGATCTGTATGCCATATCAACGAACATGTTGCCTCGAACAATGCCCCTGTTACTAGATGGAGAAGGTTTGGTGTGGTTTAGATACAATAAGAAAGACTGAAATCACTGGGAAGCGTTCAAGAGAGATTTTCTGAAATTCTTTCTACCACATCAATATTTCGAGCGATTGGAGGACGAACTGAGAAATCGATTGCAGAAACCAGGAGAGACGTTTAAAATGTATCTTTTGGAACTACAAAAACTAATGCGACACGCAGGTTTAAATCAAGAGTCACAATTAGAACGAGTATATCGCAACATGAGCACAGAGTACCAAATATACATCAAACGTCGGAATTTCACTTGTCTAAAGGAATTAATAGCACTAGCTGAGGACTTCGAAGAACTACGCGAAGAGCAGAATGAAGTAAGTCGAGCACGAGATAGCGAGGTAATCTTCGGGCGCGTAGCAGTGGAATGTGCACGACCGCTGATAATACAGAAGACCATGAGACGCTTAGCCAATACACCGAAATGTGATAAAGTCATTCATAGTCCAGTCTCCAAGTCACCTTTCCGCAGCCAGCAGCAACACCAGCCAATCGCCAAGCAAACACCTGCAGAAACATCTAGAATTTTTACTTCAACTACTGCAGCAAGCATATCAACACAAAGCATGCGACATCGAAATGACGCGGAACAACATCATGTATCACCGCAAGATCGCAAACTAATCGCAGAAAATCCAAAAATAATTAAGCAACAGCGAGTTCCACAAGAGCAAGAAACATTACAAGTCCAATTGAAACAAATGCAACAAGAGCATCATTCGAGACCTATCAAAGTGCAAATACCAGAAGTACAACAAGAACAAAGTCCTAAAGTAAAAGAAATGTCAGCAGAGTATTGTCAACCACGAGTCATACAAAAGCAGGAAATATTACAAGTTCAAATGAAGCAAGTAACGCAGCAACAAGATCCGAGACCTAATAGTGTACAAAAGGCGCAACGACACCGAGATCCAAGTCCCATCATGGTAGCACCTGATGTAAAACAACATCAAGCTACACAAGAACAAGCAGCACAGCATCAAGATCTAAAACATATCAAAAAGCAAATACCAGAAATACCACGACAACCAAATCCTAAATTCAACGAAATGCCAGCAGAATTTGGTCAACAGCAAGATATACATGAGCACGTGGCACAACAGCAAGATTCAAGACCTAGTAGCATGGAAGAAGTACAACGACACCGAAGTGCTAGCCCTATCAATGTAACGCCAGGTCCAGATGGAAAACAGCTACTAGATACCCCAGAGCACGCAGTACAAGAAGTGTTTAACATCTCGCAAGAACAACCACCGTCAAAGACTTCGCTAATACCATGGAAGCAAAAGGATAAAATTATCAAAACGAATTCGACAAAAGGTCAAATATATGATGAAATACTTAGTCTTACCCAATCATTACCATTAACACAACTACCACAGCAAAAGGAAAAAACAATTCGTCTTCTAAAACAAGTAGGAGTATGTTACGAGTATCACGCATCGAAAAATCCACCTAGTATTCAAAGTCGACAGCAACAAGTGAAACATCGAAGTGTATTTCAACAAGACGATCAACACATCAAAGAGCAACACGACTTCTATAAAATATATAAGAGTCCAAAGCAACGTCACAGAAATCACGCTGGCAGGTAATGGTTCAGGGCAAATCACGTTTCCCGAAAGAAAGGAGGGAGTGTAACGGCCAAAATTTTGTCAACCAAAAATTTGATCGTTACAACATCGTGGGTATAGTTGCCTACACAATAAAAGAAACACTCACTTGAATATATATAATCGACGGTTCCTGCAATAAATAAAATTTGTTAAGTACGGATAAGCACATTAACTTAACCAACTCACCGCAGCCTCCCGCGATACACGCCACACCAAAAACACAACGGGCCACCCCGCAACAACAGAACTCCAACACTGGAAGTGGTAGTCATATTTTACCATAGACCACACACTATTCTTTTATTTAGATTGATAAATATATTATTTATAATTATAATTATTTGATTTAATTGTAATTTATCTTTAAAAAGAAACCACATTGTAAAAATAGAACAAAATCAAAACAAAACAACACGAGCTGTCAAACGAAGAAAGCTTTTGTGGAAAAGGTGTAGAACTAGGGCGAAGCTTAAAGAAAGAACAAGTTCCAGCTTCCACATGAGAGGGAAAAGTAGAATTCGCCCTAAAGCTAGATTTTCGCTGGTGCATTGCAGAGGGATCAGTTCACGAGCTTCGATCAACGGTCGTTGAACTTTAACGTACTTACAGCTGGCACCGTTGATCGTTGACGGTATAAAAGTTGCGTACACTTGGAAGAAGGTCTCTCTTGTCTGGTTATGTGCGGTCGTGAAAGGGAAAACTCCTGGCGTTAGCAGCAGCGGAATTTATTTAACTAAGACGGCGGTGATAATATCAAAAACAATTAAATAGTCTCAGAAATAGTGTAAAATCGTATCTATAAACAAAAGAATTATTTAAAATTAAAAATTAAATTATTTGAACCAGTAAAGTTGTAATAATCGAAATTGAATTTTTAAAACTCTTGTTGATAAATTGTGAGTACGCATAAATTACAATTTTGCACGAAAAGATTGTTTTTAAGAAAGATAAACTGATTAAACTAGTAAATGTGTTAATATATAAAATTTAAAACTCTTATTGATAAATTGCGAGTACGTATAAACTGCAATTTTGTATGTAAAGATTATTTTCAAGTAAGATAAACGGATTAAATTAGTAAATGTATTACTATATGAATTTTAAAAAACTCTTATTGATAAATTGTAAAAACTTAAAGTAGAGTAAAGAGTACTTAATTTAAAAAAATAAAATAAAACTAAATTTGTACTTAATTATTTATTTGATAATAAAATAAATATTAATAAATTTCTTTTAATGAATAAAAAAAAACTAAACGAGTGAATAAATTGAAAAAAATTGTTTTATTAAAATAAAAGCAAAACAGGTACAATAGCGAGGGCTCATAGGTATAACTACCGATTTGATAGAGTTCAACACAAACTAGCTTCTCCTGATCGGTGCAAAATCAAGGTGGGAATCCAACGCAACGGCACAATTGAGAGACACAGGTAAGAAAGATTCAGGGCTTCAACAGTGACTGAATCTCGGTTGTACGGGGTATAACTCACGTAGCTTTAATAGTCACGTGAGTCTATACCATAGTGTCGGAAACGATAGGTAGCTTTAATAGTCACCTAACGTCTCCGGCCCCTGGGCGCTTTAACAGTGAACACGGAAGGGCGTGTGATCAGCGACCTGTAATATCACTCACGTAGCTTTAACAGTCACGCGTGCTGGTATTATATCGTGTCTATTTCTGTCAAGTGATTCCTTTGCGTCTGTGATTCCGATTGATATTCGATCCAAGTTATCTGCAATTAAGAGCAATCAGAAGTGACGGGGTCTCATTAAATAAATTTCTTGTGTGGACCTTGGGGACGGCTGAGCTCAACCCCAGCTTGATACGAACCAAAAAGGGTTCATTACAAGTGGCGCCCGAGCAGGGACTCTGAGGCCAGCACTTCACGATTTGGATAACAACTTTTCCACCGTCATTAATGAGGTAAAATACACAGTTAATATGGGCAGGTCGTAGATATTTTTTTATTTTTTACGGAAACATGACTTAAGTATCTCGGAGAATTAGGGCTGGATACTACTGAATAATGTAAGATTTGCGGCGGTGATTAACAAACTGCGTAACATAGGGAAAGCAACATGGAATATACACGCGACAGAGAATACAGTGAAACATCAGAGCGACATAGCATGATCAACGACACAACGGCAAGGCAGTTATATACACATCCACAATATGATGTACACTCGTATCTTCCTCAAAGGAACACACAGGCAAGCGTCATCGACCAGGTCAGAAAATGGGCGATCCGGTATGATGACAACAGCGATCCATTGAGCGATTGGAAGAATTAGCGGATCTGTATGCCATATCAACGAACATGTTGCCTCGAACAATGCCCCTGTTACTAGATGGAGAAGGTTTGGTGTGGTTTAGATACAATAAGAAAGACTGAAATCACTGGGAAGCGTTCAAGAGAGATTTTCTGAAATTCTTTCTACCACATCAATATTTCGAGCGATTGGAGGACGAACTGAGAAATCGATTACAGAAACCAGGAGAGACGTTTAAAATGTATCTTTTGGAACTACAAAAACTAATGCGACACGCAGGTTTAAATCAAGAGTCACAATTAGAACGAGTATATCGCAACATGAGCACAGAGTACCAAATATACATCAAACGTCGAAATTTCACTTGTCTAAAGGAATTAATAGCACTAGCTAAGGACTTCGAAAAACTACGCGAAGAGCAGAATGAAGTAAGTCGAGCACGAGATAGCGAGGTAATCTTCGGGCGCGTAGCAGTGGAATGTGCACGACCGCTGATAATACAGAAGACCATGAGACGCATAGCCAATACACCGAAATGTGATAAAGTCATTCATAGTCCAGTCTCCAAATCACCTTTCCGCAACCAGCAGCAACACCAGCCAATCGCCAAGCAAACACCTGCAGAAACATCTAGAATTTTTACTTCAACTACTGCAGCAAGCATATCAACACAAAGCATGCGACATCGAAATGACGCGGAACAACATCATGTATCACCGCAAGATCGCAAACTAATCGCAGAAAATCCAAAAATAATTAAGCAACAGCGAGTTCCACAAGAGCAAGAAACATTACAAGTCCAATTGAAACAAATGCAACAAGAGCATCATTCGAGACCTATCAAAGTGCAAATACCAGAAGTACAACAAGAACAAAGTCCTAAAGTAAAAGAAATGTCAGCAGAGTATTGTCAACCACGAGTCATACAAAAGCAGGAAATATTACAAGTTCAAATGAAGCAAGTAACGCAGCAACAAGATCCGAGACCTAATAGTGTACAAAAGGCGCAACGACACCGAGATCCAAGTCCCATCATGGTAGCACCTGATGTAAAACAACATCAAGCTACACAAGAACAAGCAGCACAGCATCAAGATCTAAAACATATCAAAAAGCAAATACCAGAAATACCACGACAACCAAATCCTAAATTCAACGAAATGCCAGCAGAATTTGGTCAACAGCAAGATATACATGAGCACGTGGCACAACAACAAGATTCAAGACCTAGTAGCATGGAAGAAGTACAACGACACCGAAGTGCTAGCCCTATCAATGTAACGCCAGGTCCAGATGGAAAACAGCTACTAGATACCCCAGAGCATGCAGTACAAGAAGTGTTTAACATCTCGCAAGAACAACCACCGTCAAAGACTTCGCTAATACCATGGAAGCAAAAGGATAAAATTATCAAAACGAATTCGACAAAAGGTCAAATATATGATGAAATACTTAGTCTTACCCAATCATTACCATTAACACAACTACCACAGCAAAAGGAAAAAACAATTCGTCTTCTAAAACAAGTAGGAGTATGTTACGAGTATCACGCATCGAAAAATCCACCTAGTATTCAAAGTCGACAGCAACAAGTGAAACATCGAAGTGTATTTCAACAAGACGATCAACACATCAAAGAGCAACACGACTTCTATAAAATATATAAGAGTCCAAAGCAACGTCACAGAAATCACGCTGGCAGGTAATGGTTCAGGGCAAATCACGTTTCCCGAAAGAAAGGAGGGAGTGTAACGGCCAAAATTTTGTCAACCAAAAATTTGATCGTTACAACATCGTGGGTATAGTTGCCTACACAATAAAAGAAACACTCACTTGAATATATATAATCGACGGTTCCTGCAATAAATAAAATTTGTTAAGTACGGATAAGCACATTAACTTAACCAACTCACCGCAGCCTCCCGCGATACACGCCACACCAAAAACACAACGGGCCACCCCGCAACAACAGAACTCCAACACTGGAAGTGATAGTCATATTTTACCACACACTATTCTTTTATTTAGATTGATAAATATATTATTTATAATTATAATTATTTAATTAAATTGTAATTTATTTTAAAAAGAAACCACATTGTAAAAATAGAACAAAATCAAAACAAAACAACACGAGCTGTCAAACGAAGAAAGCTTTTGTGGAAAAGGTGTAGAACTAGGGCGAAGCTTAAAGAAAGAACAAGTTCCAGCTTCCACATGAGAGGGAAAAGTAGAATTCGCCCTAAAGCTAGATTTTCGCTGGTGCATTGCAGAGGGATCAGTTCACGAGCTTCGATCAACGGTCGTTGAACTTTAACGTACCAACAGCTGGCACCGTTGATCGTTGACGGTATAAAAGTTGCGTACACTTGGAAGAAGCTCTCTTGTATGGTTATGTGCGGTCGTGAAAAGGAAAACTCCTGGCGTTAGCAGCAGCGGAATTTATTTAACTAAGACGGCGGTGATAATATCAAAAACAATTAAATAGTCTCAGAAATAGTGTAAAATCGTATCTATAAACAAAAGAATTATTTAAAATTAAAAATTAAATTATTTGAACCAGTAAAGTTGTAACAATCGAAATTGAATTTTTAAAACTCTTGTTGATAAATTGTGAGTACGCATAAATTAAAATTTTGCACGAAAAGATTGTTTTAAGAAAGACAAACTGATTAAACTAGTAAATGTGTTAATATATAAAATTTAAAACTCTTATTGATAAATTGCGAGTACGTATAAACTGCAATTTTATATGTAAAAATTATTTTCAAGTAAGATAAACGGATTAAATTAGTAAATGTATTACTACATAAATTTAAAAAAACTCTTATTGATAAATTGTAAAAACTTAAAGTAGAGTAAAGAGTACTTAATTTAAAAAAATAAAATAAAACTAAATTTATACTTAACTATTTATTTGATAATAAAATAAATATTAATAAATTTAATGAATAAAAAAAAAAAACTAAACGAGCGAATAAATTGAAAAAAAGTGTTTTATTAAAATAAAAGCAAAACAGGTACAATAGCGGGCTCATAGGTATAACTACCGATTTGATAGAGTTCAACACAAAATCGGTGCAAAATCAAGGTGGGAATCCAACACAACGACACAAGTGAGAGACACAGGTAAGAAAGATTCAGGGCTTCAACAGTAACTGAATCTCGGTTGTACGGGGTATAACTCACGTAGCCTTAATAGTCACGTGAGTCTATACCATAGTGTCAGAAACGATAGGTAGCTTTAATAGTCACCTAACGTCTCCGGCCCCTGGGCGCTTTAACAGTGAACACGGAAGGGCGTGTGATCAGCGACCTGTAATACCACTCACGTAGCTTTAACAGTCACGCGTGCTGGTATTATATCGTGTCTATTTCAGTCAAGTGATTCCTTTGCGTCTGTGATTCCGATTGATATTCGAACCAAGGTATCTGCAATTAAGAGCAATCAGAAGTGACGGGGTCTCACTAAATAAATTTCTTGTGTGGACCTTGGGGACGGCTGAGCTCAACCCCAGCTTGATACGAACCAAAAAAGGTTCATTACAACTGGCGCCCGAGCAGGGACCCTGAGACCAGCACTTCACGATTTGGATAACAACTTTTCCACCGTCATTAATGAGGTAAAATACACAGTTAATATGGGCAGGTCGTAGATATTTTTTTATTTTTTACGGAAACATGACTTAAGTATCTCGGAGAATTAGGGCTGGATACTACTGAATAATGTAAGATTTGCGGCGGTGATTAACAAACTGCGTAACATAGGGAAAGCAACATGGAATATACACGCGACAGAGAATACAGTGAAACATCAGAGCGACATAGCATGATCAACGACACAACGGCAAGGCAGTTATATACACATCCACAATATGATGTACACTCGTATCTTCCTCAAAGGAACACACAGGCAAGCGTCATCGACCAGGTCAGAAAATGGGCGATCCGGTATGATGACAACAGCGATCCATTGAGCGATTGGAAGAATTAGCGGATCTGTATGCCATATCAACGAACATGTTGCCTCGAACAATGCCCCTGTTACTAGATGGAGAAGGTTTGGTGTGGTTTAGATACAATAAGAAAGACTGAAATCACTGGGAAGCGTTCAAGAGAGATTTTCTGAAATTCTTTCTACCACATCAATATTTCGAGCGATTGGAGGACGAACTGAGAAATCGATTGCAGAAACCAGGAGAGACGTTTAAAATGTATCTTTTGGAACTACAAAAACTAATGCGACACGCAGGTTTAAATCAAGAGTCACAATTAGAACGAGTATATCGCAACATGAGCACAGAGTAACAAATATACATCAAACGTCG
>NC_051846.1:125905253-125948947 GCF_002237135.1 Teleopsis dalmanni | reverse complement strand
ATTAAACTTTCCTCGTCTAGGTCAATTGGTCGACTTATCTCCTGCAGGTTGTACAAATATTCCCTGAGTGTTTCATTCTGGCGATGCTTTCTGTTTCTTAGCATATCATGGATTTTTGCTGACGACAGTTTTTGGCCAAACTCATCAATGAGCGATCGTTTTAGCGATTGCCAGTTATGTACACCTGATTGGTTTCTGATAAATAGACGTGCAGCATCCTGTAGTAGTTGTTTGGCATATACAAACTTTTGGATATTGTTCCATCCCAGCGTTACCGCATTGTCGTCGAATTCGCCAATCCACTGGTTAATATCAGCTGCATCGTTCCCTGTGAATGGAGTCATGCTTTCCTGTACATCTTTGAGGGTGAAGAAGCTTCTAGCACTACTACTGTCACTACGCTCGTTGGAGGTAGCCATTTCATATTCAGACACATCTTCATCCTCCTCATCAGTGAATCCGAAATGTACCAATAGTCTGTTTTGCAACTTTACTTTCCTGCCTGATGTAGACAAGCCTTCTGCACGCAGCTTCGCTTTTAATTCTTCAACTCTAGTATTGACTGTGCATCCATTTCAAATTTAACTTCGTTTTAGGTTTATTTACTTGTTTACTTTATGTTGTAATTGTCACGTATATATTTTTTTTATCTTTTCCTGCTTCTAAATCTCTTACTTCTTAATTTCTTCTTCTTTCTTACTTCTTAATTTCTTCTTCTTCTTGCTTTTAATTTCTTCTTTTTGACAATGCACAACACCTTACTTGCTTTTATCACCTTCAAATCCCGGTTGAGCCCCCAAATTAATTGTAGAGATAATTAATTGTAGTGATATTACACTTTTATTTCAAATTCAAAATTAATGATTAATTTCTTAAAACTATTATTTTACTTTTCTATCAAAATTTAACAACTCTTCCTAAACGTCAGATCAAAAATGTTGCAGGGTTGCCCTTTTATATTATTCCTACATATATTTATATATTTTATATTTTTTTTTTTATATTATATTTCTTTTGAAATTAGATGACTCAAATTAATAAACTAAAGCGCCACGCATGGACGCAAGAGGATGAGATTTTCCTTACAGCAACTTCTTAATGATAATTTATACCGTGTGTCAGGGTATTTTCAAAATGATCATTTAAGGCTGCTTAATGATAATTTAGTGCGCTCGTCTGTCAATGCTATAAGTGCACAAATACACATTAATGAAAGCAAAATAAGGTGAAATGTGTTTTCAATTACAAAAGCATTAAAAAAGGTAATTATTTAAAAAAAATTTGCGAATTATTATTTAATCAAAATTTATTTACAAACGAAACAGAAATGCGTACTTAGATGTCTAAATTTCAAACAACTTTATAGATATCAAAAAATTATCGAAGTTAAATTATTAATTTAAAATAATACAATTCATTATGTTTTAGAATAAAGTGAATACATAATTTAATTAAAACATGCGTTCCTAGTATATTCCAAATGCAAAGGAATACATTGAACATACCCTAAATATAAGCTTTTCATGGTATTTTGACAGTTTGAGAAAGTTGTTTCTGACATATTTACAAAAAAAAGGTAAACAAATGTTTGGTGGTTGCATTTTCTGGAAAACGATGCACCTCTGTTTAGAATTTCTACTTCCCAAAAAGTAATTAATCGAATTTAAAAATATGTTTTAAGTTTATATTGTAAGCTTTGAAGGCATATTTAACCTTCATGCAACAATTTTTTGGCACAGGCCAAAAATCAAATCAACAGGCAAGTTGAAAAATCAGCTGTTTGAAATGAGAACAAACGAATTACAACGAATGTAAACACTTTCAACTAGCTCATTCAAAATGAGCCATTTTCGGTCAATGTGTACGCCATATTAGATGTGTTCCTAATTAGTGTATTGAATAAACTATCAATTAAGTTGCGCATGTTGGTTATAATTTAATGCTTTTAAAGTAGTATAATAAATTGGTTAGAATATTACTTTTTCCATAATATGATAATAATTATGAAAAGGAACAATCCTGAAGCAAAATTTGTAATTTATATTTAATTTAATAGTTCGTTATTATTTTTGGTTTCATATTAAATATTTTTAAAACAGTAACATTGTTTTGTATATATTAAGTTATTGTATTTATTTAAATTGTATTTGCATAAAATTGTATTTTTCTTAAATAAAATATTTTGACAGATAGACCTATTGGGGAACTGGAAACCTAAAACTTGGTAACGCGCCAGCAGGCATATCTCTTAGGTGGTGCCGAAAATACTTATATATTTTATATTTCTTCTAACGCAATGGAGTTAGAATGTTATTATATACTAGTTAAGAATTTCTTGAATTTCATATACAAAAAATATTTCACCTTACTGAAAGGATTGCTTAAAACTACAAAAAATATGTAGTAGTAAAGAGCATATACAATTTTACGACTTCCTACATCGAAAAAATTTGGTGTACAAACAAATTAGTATAATATTCAAACCTTTTTGAATTTGATAAAATTATTATTAATATTATAATAATTATAAAATAATAATATTTATTATATAATATTTATTGTTTTAAAACAAAATATCAAAACAATGTGACCTAAAACTTGAAAAATACGTACACGTACTAACTTTTCTAATAGATGCCAACTTCTTCTATAAATGTATTTTTTTAACAGCATATATAAATAAGTATATGTGAAACATGATGAAAACGAACATTTATTTTAACAAATACTATACAATTTTTTCAGTTTATATATTTATTTACATATATCAATAATTATTATACTACTACTGATATGAGTTTACTTATTTTTTTTATATATAATTTATAAAGTAAATTTAAAATTTATATATAAATTAAAGTAATACTGATACAAAAAATCATGCCTATATATACTTATTATAATCGTATTAATATATACAATGAATTTTCAAAGAACAATAATTTATGCTAATTCTTCTAATTGGAAGAAATGACTACAAGCTAATATGCAACACCAAATGTAGTAAACATTAATAGCATTGACAGACGGGAGCTAAATTATCATTAAGGGGCTAAATTATAATTTATTTGCTCATTTATCAGTTTTAAATCATCATTTATGGTCCTTAAACGACCGAATTTAACCCAATTTATTCGTCATTTAGGTTTTTAGAAACGGTAATGCTGCATATGCAAGTGAAACGAAATAAATATATATATCAAAAAATTGCTGACGAACTTGTCGGAAAATTTAGTGTGCAAGAAGTGTCCTTCCGGAGGCAGCCGATCAGAATGGAAGCACTTCGGAAGGATCCATAAAATGATAGGGTCAAACGCCGCTAATAATAATGTAGTGGAGGAGTCCTTAGTTTTTGTAAGTATATTAACAATGCATTTTATTGCAATGCAAATAGAAATGAAATTTAAATTAAATAAAACAATGTATAGTTGAAAGCATATTTTAATATTAAAATTTATTTTAAATTATTAAATTTTATTATAATATAAATATTTTTTTAGGCTCATGTGCTCGTCGATTAGCAACAACGTTTAGTCGATTAGCAACAACGTGTGACATCGAAAGAGTAGAGCTCCCTTCATAAGCAAGACCATCCGGAATGACTCTTGTCTCTTGCTCTTTTGCAAAAAAAAGAAAAAAAATTAATTATCAAATGGTGGCGATAGAGACGATGAAAGAGCAACCAGAGCTGTTAAAACAAACACATACTGAAAACAAGAACACTAAATACAAGAGGACTTCTCAACTGAGCTTTTTAAAAATTTGTCTCCAAAAACATTAGACCCATCAAGAGGAACACTTTGTGTTTGTTCTCTAGTTCTGCCTTTGCTTGTAAATTTGATATAAAATGTATGCATTTTTAGCAGAAGAGAAAGAGCGCAATATTTGTTTACCTTTGATTTGTGTTTTACTACAGTTTCTTTTGGAGATATTTTAACACCGTGCGTAGTCAGAATTCATTTACACATTTACATTGTTTTAAAATATTTCCCTTGCATCAATATAAAAACCTTTCCTTCATTTTGATTATTTAAATTACTAATTAAAATATATATATCAAAGAATACCTTACAAGAACGGCAACTCCATTGTGAACTAAAATTTGTTTTTTCGCACAACAACAATTTGCCGTAGAGCTCTTGAAAGTGTTAGTGAAAAGTGCACTAACACCAGCTGAAATCACTGAAATTTTTCACCTTTTCACCTTTTTCCGATGCTTCGAGTACTTTTGAGAACAGAATATTTCGAAAAGTTTACCACGAAGAGTATAAGAAAGAGTATGGTTTTGTTTTTTGGTTTTGATTTTTTGAGAGTAATATAAAAATTCGTTGCGCCAAATCATACAAAATTTACCGCGCAAATATTTAACAAAAAGTAGTTAAAATTGAAAGTAGTAGCATATTGTGTTATTACTGTATAAATAATAAATTGTGACAATAAAGATCAGTATTTATATAAAAAGATGGGGAAAAAATGTATTAAAGGTTGTAAAGAGTTTAAATCCCTTTATAAATTCCCGGACAACAATGAGGAACGAAGGTAAACTTTGCATTTCAGTTTTACGTAAATTTGTGGCATAAGTGTTTTGCATAATTGTTTTACAGTATATGTGGAATACAGTAAATGTGGAATAACAAATATGAATGTGTTAATTAAAATATTTGTAAGTAGTAATTCATGTTCGTAATGATAAAGCAATAAAATTATAAAAATTTATAATAAAAACACTGATTTTTTACGAATAACGTTTCCAGATTTTTTTTTTAATATTATTGAAAATATTAATTTCAATCAAATTATATTTAAAATTAACTAAAAATATTCAGAAATTTTAATAAAATTAAAAAAGTTAGAGAAGGTAGTTGAAGAAAAAAATGAAAATATTAAAAGTAAAGAAGTAGAAATTAGGGAAAAAAATGAAAGTTTAGAAAAAATTAAAGAAGAGAACAAAGAGTTGCTTTTAAAATGTAATACTATTGAAAGTGTTACAAGCAATTTAGATGAGAGTTTGATAGATGAGCTTTGTAGCAAGCTTCCACAAAATATGCAGGCATGTGTAAGAAATTGTTTTCGAAACAGTAATCGTCATTCACATGGGTATCGAAATGATTCAAAGTTGAAAACAATAGCATTAGGAGTTTATTTTCTTTCACCCCTAACTTACAGACATTTACGCTTAAGTTTTAATTGGCCATCAGAACGAACCTTACGAGAGTTCGTCACAAGTTGGCCCAAGTCTCCAGGTTGCACGCATAGTAGTATTAAAGCTTTGGAGTTACGAAGTCGTGGCTTCTCATACGAACAAAGATTCGTTTCTGTATCCTGCGATGAAATGTCTTTGAAAGGTCACCTTCAGTATGACAGACATAATGACAAAATAGTTGGGCTTGAAGTTTTTGGTGGTGAAGATCGTACTTGCAAAATTGCAAGTACTGTCTTGACTTTCATGGTACAAGGAATCGCTGGAGTAAGATGGTCTCAGCATCTTGCATACGTTTTTGTAAATGGAAGTTGCAAGGGTGAAGTTCTGAAAATGTATGTTATTGAAGTAATTCAACAACTTCAGGGCATTAATCTTTACCCATGCCATTTCGTTTGTGATCAGGGTAGAAACAATATTAAATTAGCTAAGTTATTAGAAGTAGATGTGCATCACCCTTTTTTCAATGTCAATGATGAAAAGATATTCTTTTTTTATGATGCACCCCATTTGATAAAAAGTACCAGGAATTGTTTAGAAAATAGCAGTAATAATGTTATATTTAATAATTGTAAAGTAAGTTGGGGAGATATTGTTCATTTTTTTAATATTGATTCAAAATCAACTATTCGTTGTGCGCCTCACTTGACAAATGCACATATTAGGCTCAATTCTTTTCAAAAAATGCGTGTGAGATTTGCTTCTCAAGTATTTAGCAACACAGTTGCATCAGGAATGAGAGCATTGTGTAAATCAGGTTTAATTGATTCAAGTAATACGAGTTCTGTTAACACTGCTGAATTTGTTCTGTTTTTTAATAATCTTTTTGATGTATTCAATTCAAGCAGCATCAGTAGCTTAGGACTTAAAAAAGGCTTTTGCGGATCAATTGAACAATTGCATTTTCTGCAAAAAGCCGAAATTCTTCTCAAATCCATTAGATTTGAAGACAACGAAGGTAACAATATTGTTAAGAACTTCTCTTTTATTAAAGGGTGGCTTCTCAATATTAACAGCCTTCAGCATATATGGCAATATTTAGCCTCTAAGAATTTTCAGGTTTTAATGACCAGGAAGCTTTGTCAAGATGTGATAGAACATTTTTTTGGACAAATACGACGTGCTGGAGGCAATTGTGCAGGCATCACTCCACATTTATTCACTTGCCTTTTTCAGAAGAGATGGGGATTAAGTTAATTGAATTGCATAGTAAATGGCAATACTGAGCAATTAATTGAATTTGACTGTCCTTCTACCGTAGAGCCTACCATTAATTCACTTACTCCAATTTCCCCTGATCAAAGTTTAGAAACTGTATGCAGTGATGCATTAGTGATTGACACGTTCTGGCAGGAATCTCATATGTTTAGGGAACCCATTCACTGTTTTCTTCATTGTTTTGATTTTGATGTTGATATTGATATGGATGAACGTATATTCCTTAGCAGAAATGCATTTATTTATGTATGCGGGTGGTTATACTTTAAAATTCACAAATCACACAATTGCCAAGCTAACCTACCCTTAGCAAATGTTCTTTCATATGAAAACTTTTTTACTCTTGAAAAAGAGTTTGATAACTGTAATTTGGTGCAACCTCCTAAATATTTCGTAGATTATATTCAAAAATTAGATAAAGAATTTTGCAAACATTTTAATAGCAGTTACCAAAAAATAGGTATAGCACAATTTTTATACCAAAAATTAAAAAATATACGTCCATATGTTTGCTGTCAAAATTGCAAAACAGACAGTATTTTAACTCTTTTTATAAGGGTACGCATATATTTCCTGTTAAAATTTTTTAATAGGGTTCTGAATACACCTGACTATAGGCAAAAGCTCTTGCGTGTAACGCATTTATAGGCTTAGTTTTCCACATGATATTCAGTTGACTTTTACATATAAATTAATTTTTTAAATTAAATTTTTATTTTAATAATTTTTTTGCTTTAAGTTTATGTATATTTAAATTTGCAATTAATTTTTAAAAGTATTGTAATTATTATTTTGTTAATTTTTTTTTTTGTAAAAATCTGTAAAAAATTATAACGAATAAATAATGGTGGATATGCCTCTTGGGGAACCGGCACCTAAACTCGGTAACGCACCTTTATGCATACCTCTTGGGTGGTGTGGAAAATGCATACCAAATCTTGAACTTTGGTCGAATAAACTACATAGCTAAATAAACTAAATGTAGAAATAGGAAAATACAAGGGATGCAAAAAATTTGTTATAGTTCTTTTTTTAAATTTTCACACAATAATGATGAAAGAAAATTAATTTTCATTTAATTTCTATGCATATTTCTAATAAAACAGTTTAACGAAAGTATTTTACTATTTATTTTAAAATAATAGTAAGTGTGCATTTTATGTTCACATTGAGATTAAAATATTTAAAACATAAACATAAGGCGCTACATGTTAATGATCATATCATGAACCCTAATAAATTTATATTTTTAAGATCATTTAAATTCTGAAGAAAATATTTATATATTCTATACATAAACAACACAAATAAAATAAATATGTTTTTAATTTTTATATTATGTAAAAATTTATAATATTCATCAAACAGATGAACTAAAAATGTAAAGCATATATCTCGTTTAAATCTTGCATTAATTCTGGTAAATAATCAAGTCTATTTCATTTCATAACAATAATAAATTATGTAAACAACTTGTACTTCTTTTAATTAAACTTAGCTAATATTTTTAAATACTTTAGTATTTATATATAAATATATTTTATAATCATAATATAAAATTAAAATTTTTCAATATTAAAATTTAAAAATTGTTAAATTTTATATAAAAATATATCTTCATAAGAAAAACTCATAAATCCGACAATGAATGCGCATGCACCCTCTCTTATCAATAGATTTTTCGCTACTGATCACACAGTAATGTACGTAAATTAATAATAAATATTATTCACCACATACATTTAGAGCGGATGCGCGCACATCCTCCCTTATCAACAGATTTATTGTTACTAATCAATTAGAAATGCATGCAAGGTAATAATACGTACCACACATTTAAAGGGAATGCGCGTACACCCTTCCTCATCAACATATTTTTTGGCACTAAATTTAAAAATTAAGTCTTCGCAGAGAAACACAATTTATCATGGATCACTTAAGTGCTGCCGTATAAAAAAGTGAATTGGTAGTAGCTTCAATCTTTGTTATTAATTTCACATCAAAACGGTATTTAATGCTATTATATTAAAATTGTTTTTGAAATAATGTTTTACACGCTCAAAAAATATATAAGAAAATATAACTCACTAAATAAGAAATATTCAAAACTGTTCTTTTTATTTAATTAAAATATTTATATACTATAAAATTCATATGAAAAAAGCAACAAAAATTAATTTACTGAATATATATTACATGATTAAGTAAACTAAACTGATTTAAATTAATTGATTTAAATTATTATATATTAATTTATATATTTATTTATCATATATTATTTGTTACAATATATATTTTATTTACGTAATGTGATATTATTAACCAAATAAGGAAGCATAAGTTTTTTATATTACTAAAAAGTTAATATATGATTAGCAAGTAGCAGCAAATTATTATACTGCAACCCCAAAAAGAGAGCAATTTGATGTTATCGTGGTAAGATCACATATATTTAATACGTGTGCCAAAATGTTATAAAAAACAAGTTTTCAACAGCAATTTCAAATGCACTCTCACGAAGTGGGCGGAGTTTCCGTTCTTGTAAAGATATTCTTTGATATATATGTTTTAACATTGTAATTGTTTTTTGTGATAATTTATAATTATTTAAGCATTAAATTTGCAAATGTGTATAAGAGGGAGTAGAAACCCTTTAATTATAAGCTACGCTCGCATCATATCTTTTATACTTAACCCTACAAAGTGAGAGCGTGCGATAACACCCCTCTTTCTTAAAGAAAAACGTCCCGTTTCTTTAAATAAATTGAAATAACTGCTCTTATACAGCGGATGTCTCACAACTCTGTTGTTTTTGAAGTTGCTCACAAATTTCGTTTATTTGATGATTCATTTCTGCAATGATTTCGTCAGGCTGTTTATGTCTAGGCTTTGAAGAATTTTGTTTACGTCTAGACTGTTTTATGCGTCTGCTTAGTTTACGACTGCTGTATGCGATAATAAAAATTGTTGCTAGGAGTAGAGTTGATGAGGTAATAGGATGTTCCTTGAAGCGTTGTGTTGATGTTGTAATTAAGTTTATGTTTTCAAGTTGAAGTTCTTCATTATGACTTTCTATATACTTTATTATCTCGAAATTATTTTGATGGTTCATCTTCAGATAGTTATTAATTACGGTTTTTTGATTTACATATGTAATGTTGTCTATTGTTACATTGGTCTCAAAGGTAACTAGGTACACTACTTCTAGGGTGTGTTCATTAACTTTGTGATTGCCTGAGACTAGGATTGCACCATCTTTTATTAATTCTAAATTTCTATTCTTTTCTTTTATTTTAGTGCATGATGCTTTACGGTGATTTAGTAGCTTTGTTAAGTAGCTCTCATTTAAGGACAGTTTACAAAAATTATTACTTAATTCTATTTTACACATTTGAACATTTTGAAATATCTTATTACATCTTACGACTTCTTTTTCAATTAATAATTTGCCATCTTTTTTACTTATAGCTCTACTTTCATATAGTTCACAATTGGTTTTGATAATAGGATATGTAATATGTATTACTATTAAATCTGGGTTTTGTAAAATTTTGAATTTGGATACGTCCATTAAATCTGTTAAGGTGACTCTGGTATTCTCATGTTTGATTATGTCTTGGATTTCTTTTAAATCTAGTATCGCTGTGTTTAATATACCTGCTTAGGCTAGCGTAACTGTTTGTAATAGGTTCTGTAGTTCAATTAGTATTAGTCTGTTTGTTTGTTTCGTTACTTTTGTCTTGCGCGAACTATTTTCTAAATTTTGAATCATTTTTTCCATACTGAATAGAGCTTTAAATATTTGTGTTTGGTTGTTAGTTGTTTGTTGCTGTTTTCTGCCAGTTCATTTAATTTGTTATTAATAATTACCAGATCAAAAAAAAAGCTTTCGAACTTTCTAGTGAGCGGACGTGTTTTTAAGCCGGTCTCGGAAAAATTTAAATTTCAGTATAAAAACAAGTAAATAACAATAACTTTTAAAAGAATTACTTTTGTTATTAATACAAAAATAAAAAACAGAACATTCTCGGACAAAAAAACAATTCCTAAAAGTTAAAAGTGCATAAAATATTAATTTGAAAATAGCGCGCGCTTTTTCGATTTTTGTTGATTTTTGCACAACTTTAATATAAAAAAAAACTCAAATAGCTGACAGAGACAGCAAATTATTTTCTAAAGCTCAAAATAAAAGAAGTGAGCAAGCATTTAAACAAAATATCAGTGCGGTTTTGTGAATATATAAACAAAACAAAAAAGTGCTGATAGAGACAGCTAGTATTTTATTACAAACGTGTTCCACAAAAGCTGTAATTGGAAGCCCGCAATTCATCACAACACAACACAACATCAAAACCAACATACGTGCTAACATTGGATTTTGGAATTTAAAGATATTAATTTTATTAATTATTATTATTTTTATTATTATTAGTATTATTATTCTTAGTATTATTATTATTGTTTTTTTCTCTTTTTGTTTTTATTTATATGTTTAATTATTAGAATATAAAGTATAATATTTTACACATTTTCATTTTATTTTTTACATCTTCATTTTTATTTTTATTACCTTCTTCTTTATATTAATTTAATTTAATTTTACTTATATTTATATAGTTAATTTAACTTAATATCAATTAATATTAATAGTAGTTAAATTAAGTAAATCTTATAGCACATCTGCTATTTGCATATATAACCACGTATGCAAATGAGCAATCAAAATCTAGTAAGAAGACATACGATAAGCATTCCAAGTAAACGTAATGCTTATTTGGTAATAGACGCATCGAATACGTTGCCTCTGAAAACTACACAAACTGACAAAAGCTTGTCAAACATTGCACCTTCAGCAACTTCGCTTGCATTTTCCGACTTAGCGAGTCCAAAAAATAAAATAAAGGTCCAAACAGGCATGGAACGCTATGTAAATATGGAACGCAAACTTAGTCCTCAAAAAAGCAATTCAAAAGGTGCTAAAATAACTAAAACCATCAAAGATAGTGCAACTACAAACATTCTTTCTGGCAATAGATTTGCTGAATTAGCTGAAACTACAGATGAAGCTAATCAGCCTATTAACAAAAATTTTAAACCGCCTCCAATCTACTTGCGTGAACGCAGCTCAAATAACCTAGTTAAAATCCTTGCAAGTCTGATTGGAAATAATACTTTTCATATTGTTCCTATAACTAGGGGCAATATACACGAAACCAAAATCCAAATCGACACTGAAAACAATTTTAGAGTCATAACCAAATATTTCGAAGACAGCAAAAAAAATTACTACACATACCAACTAAAGAGTAGTAAGGGCCTTGTTGTCGTAATTAAAGGTATCGAATCAGATGTAGAACCCATTGAGATAACAAATGCCCTAAGCGAAAAAGGCTTTAGCGCTAGAGCAGTAATAAATATTGTTAACAAAGATAAAATCCCACAACCTATGTTCAAAGTTGAACTTCACCCGGAAGCTTCTAAGCTTAAAAAAAATGAGAGCCATCCCATCTACAACCTACAGTATTTACTTCACCGCAGAATTAACGTCCGGTGCAATGCACAAACTGCCAAGAGGCTGTCCTATTTATAAAGAACTGAAGCACAGGTTAGCTCTGCAGAAAGAAGCGTTGCGTAATCCTACAAGAAGCAACACTATTAAATTAGTTGAAGTACCTCAACCTTTAACTTCTAAACCTGTTACACCAGGTGTTTCATATGCTAATGTCGATAAATCTGACAAGCAACAAGCCCCTCCAGTTCAAAGTAATAGTTTGGAAATAATGATCTCCACTCTTACTCAGAGCTTAACTCAGTTCATGTCAATCATGCAAACTACTCTTAACGAGATAGTTAAAATGCAAAGCCAATTAATGCAAATGTTTTTGTCTAAATAATGAGTATATAGCGGGTTTTTGTATTTGAACGTATTTGAAAACACAGAGGCTATATCTAAATTATAAAATTATTTATTGTGTTCAACCTCTTCTCCGAATATAAATTTTCCTTCTAAATTTTTACAAGTTTTTGTGTTGTCAATATTTTAAATTATAATCTAGTTTACTGCGATTACCGAGAATATGGACAGCTACATTATTCCCCCTTCCAAAAAAGCACCTTGCGACCATAACGCGAAGTGTAAATCTTATGATCGTGCTTGTCAGTGACTAAAGGTTTAACTTCTTGTTCCTTAAAATATTGTTCACTGAAGGCTGCTTTGAGGCGATCCACCGAGATATTCACTTTCCTTCCCTTGACATCCACGACAAAATATTTATCGAAACGCTTAAGAACAGTGAATGGACCTTCGTATGGAGCTTGCAATGGTTTACAAATCATGGAATTTCTGACGAAAACCTGATCCGAGGAATAAAGGTCTTTTTCAATAAAAACCTTTCCACTAGAATGATGAGCAGTTTGAGTAGGTCTTAAGTCGTTCATAAATCTTTTTAGTTTAGCTACAAATTCTGCCTGAGGGTTTGAGACGTCGCGATTAACTTCTGAAATGAATTCCCCAGGTAAACGTAAGCCAACGCCATAAACCAGTTGTGAAGGACATGCGTTAATATCTTCTTTCACTACAACTCTAAATCCTAGAAGGATGAGAGGTAATATTTCAACCCAGTTGTCATTTTGATAACACTTAATGGCTGCTTTCAAAGATCTGTGAAATCTTTCAATAATTCCATTAGAAGCAGGGTGATAAGCTGTGGTACGTAAGTGCTGAATACCAAGAAGCTTAGACAGCTCTTTAAACAAATAGCATTCAAATTGTCGTCCCTGATCTGTGGTTACACGTAATGGAACGCCAAATCTTGCAATCCAGGTGGAATAGAATGCGAAAGCTACATTTTCAGCAGAAATATCCTGCAATGGACAAACCTCAGACCAGCGTGAGAAACGATCGATCATTGTCAAACAGTAACGAAAACCTCTACAGCATGGCAGTGGTCCGACAATGTCCATGTTGACGTGGTCGAAACGAGACGAAGCAGGTAGATACTGCTGAATAGGTACCTTGTTATGGCGGTGAATTTTGCTTTTTTGACAAGCAATGCAGGATTTGGCCCAAATAGCACAATCTTTCTTCATATTAGGCCAAATGAACTTTTCTGCTAATAATTTGTGAGTTCTTTTACCATTTGAGTGACAAAGGTTGTGGATCGAGTCAAAAGCGATTTTGCGAAAATGCTTCGTCAAGACCGGACGAACGTTCCCGGTAGAAATGTCACAATACACTGATACATCAGAGTTTGGTAAGGTAAAGGACTTGATTTGCAAGCTGGAGTCTCCGTTGAGAAGCCTTTTAACTTCCTCATCAGTTGTTTGCTGATAGGAAAGATCCTTATAATTAATTGTCTCGCTAGAATGAATAGCTTCTATCCTTGAGAGAGCGTCTGCAACGATGTTATCTTTACCAGAGATATGGCGAATGTCCGTTGTAAATTGACTCAAGAAATCCAAGTGTCGGATCTGTCTTGGACTAGCATTATCAAGCTTCTTAGTAAAAGCAAACTGAAGCGGTTTATGATCTGTGTAGATGCAAAACTGTCTACCTTCTAACATGTGGCGAAAGTGCTTCACGCTTTTGTAAGCAGCTAGAAGTTCTCTGTCGTAAGTGCAATAATTTCGCTGAGCGTGAGTCAGACGCTCAGAATAAAAACCAAGTGGTTGGAAACTTCCTTCAACTAGCTGCTGCAACACAGCCCCAACGGCAATGTTTGATGCATCCACCATAAGAGCCAATTGAGCGTTTGATTTTGGAAAAACTAGATACGTTGCATCGCGAAGTTGAATCTTGCATGCGTCGAAAGCTGTTTTTCCTTCTTCAGACCACTCGATAACCGTCTTATCATTTTTCTTATTGCCAAGAGTAAGTTTGTTTAAGGCCGCTTGTTGAGTTGCGGCACCCGGTAAGAATCGGCGATAGAAGTTAATCATACCCAAAAAACGTTTCAGATCACAAACGCACTGCGGTAATTTAAATTGCATTAAAGCTTCGACTTTATCTGGTGTTGGTTTAACACCATTCGTGTTAATTACAAATCCGAGAAAAATAACTTCATCCTTACCGAAATTACATTTGGAAGGATTAATCTTCATCTCATATTGCTGCAGCCTGCGGAAAACAAGTTTCATGTGTTGTTTGTGTTCCTCAATGTTCTTTGATGCTACTAGAATATCATCAAGATACGCAAAAGCAAAATTAAAATCACGTATAATGTGGTCCATAAAACGTTGAAAAGTTTGACCAGCATTGCGTAAACCAAACGTCATCTGAATGAATTCAAACATCCCGAATGGTGTAGTGATAGCCGTTTTGGGAACATCTGCAGGATGAACAGGAATCTGATGATAGGCTTTACGAAGATCAATAGTCGAGAAAACATTGCAATCTTCTAGCCAATGTGTGAAATCATGTATATGCGGAATGGGATAACGGTCTGGCTCGGTAATAGAATTAAGTCTTCTGTAGTCACCGCAAAGGTCTCCATTCTCCGTTTTTTTTCTTGGCCATATGCAAAGGACTGGCCCAAGGACTATTAGATGGTCTACAAATTCCAGCGTCAAGGAGAGATTGAATCTCTGCTTTAGCAGCTTTCATCATGTCAGGAGAAAGGCGACGAAATTTTGAGAAAACCGGTGGTCCATTAGTGACGATATGATGAAATACATCACGAGTTGAAACTAGGGAAACCGGCGAATCATTAATGATTACAGGAAATTCCTTTAATAAAGTATGAAATTCATCATCATTATTGATTGCTGAAAGACCAGATATCGGGTGATTGACTGCAGTAAGAACACAGTTGACAGACAGGTTAGTAATGCCATCGAGTAGTTTGCGATTTCGTAAGTCGACGACAAGATTATGATATCCCAGAAAGTCTGCACCCAAGATAGGTTGTGAAACCTTAGCAATGGTAAAGTTCCAGGAGAAAGCGCGACGTAAGCCCAAACTCAATGAAAGCCTTTTTCTACCGAATGTTTTGATTGGCGACTTGTTGGCTGCAAATAAGTGTATATGTTGGTCTGGACAGCGTTCTTGTTGTGCGTTGGGTGGAATAACACTAACTTCAGCACCCGTGTCCACTAAGAACTTCAGACCTGAAGTTTTGTCGAATACGGTAAGTCGGCGACATGCTTGGGGTTGTCTGTCTGGTATCGCCAATAAAGACAGACGATCTAGTTTAAATTTTTGCTGCATGGTTCTTTGCATTTTTTGGCGCTACGACCAAACTTGCGATGATACCAGCAGAGACCTTCGTCGTCACGATCAACACTATTTCTTCGACTACGGTGTCTTGAGGTTGCACGGCTGCGAGAACGTCTGAGTTCAACCCTTAACTCGGCCACTTCCTTCGATAACTGTGATATCTGTTGGTGAAGAGAAACATCACTTACCGTGGAGGTTGTCGGCGAACTTCTTGAATAGAACAAGCATCGTTCGCTTCAGCGATCTTATCTACCATGACAGCGATTTTATCCAGAGGTTCGCTGCTTACTGAAATGATAGCACGCATATTCGCTGGCAAGTGTGTCATCCACATTGACCTAAGTAAGGAATCATCCACTTGTGTTCCAGTCAAGTTTCTCATCTCACGCAGAAGTTGAGAAGGACGCAAGTCACCCAGATTCATGTCTTGAAGAAGCTTCTTTAACCTTTTTTGCTCGGAAATTGAAAATTCTTCAAGTAAACGCTTCTTCAGAGTGGAGTAAGGATTTTCAGTTGGCATGTTGAGAACCAGATCACTGACTTGTGCCAGGATAACCCCATCAATTGACGCGACTACTGTATGAAATTTAGTATGCTCCGTGGTAACACCTGAAGTTACAAACTGCGACTCAATTTGTGCAAACCATAACTCGGGCCTAGCGTGCCAGAAAAAAGGTATTTTCACTGCAATCCGAGACACTTCTTCTCTAGTTGAATGATGCCGCTCAGTTGGATGTAATTGCTCCTGTTGAGAGATGTGACCAGTTGAATTGTTTGATTGAAACAATCTCTCCTGGGCAGCCAACATATTGGCCTGCTGATAACAATAAAATACCAGACCTAATAGACTTCGCCGTATCCAAAGGCATAAGCAAAACTTTTATCTCAACATACACTAGCTGTGATTTGTCTTCTGACCATTCTCCAGTTACATTTTGCTTACTTGATGGTCCTCAGTTATATGACTGTTCCTATAGCCTTACAAGTCCTAGAACAAACTGGCTTAAATATAAAAAGTATATTAACTCACACATACACACAAACTACAAGATTAAGTGTAAGTCTCATATTGAGGACGCAACCTCAGTTTTAAACTCAATTCTGATTTCAGCAGCAGAAAACTCCACCCCTAAAGGCAATAAAATTTACAGATTCAATAGAGTACTTACAAATAGTGACATAGAGAATTTAGTTTTACAAAAACGTAGATTAAGGCGGGAATGGCAAAAATCTAGGTCCCCTTTAGCGCAAAACTTATTTAAGGAAGCCCAAAGGAGACTTAGATCTGCATTAAGCAAGGAAGTCAAAGTCAGACAATATAATTATATTTAAAACCTATGTCCAAATGGCAAAAACCATTCATCTTTGTGGAATGCTAGCAAAGGTATAAATCCTCCCATAGACTCCAATTCTCCAATAAGAAACTCTCTTGGAAACTGGGCGCGAAGTGATGAAGAAAAATCTAACGTTTTTGCTGATTACCTAAAAGAGGTGTTCCAACCCAATCCTGCAACAGGACAATATGACTTTCCTACTCAAGATCCACCAGCACCATCTATTGACATGAATATCACGGCCAATGATCTTGTCCAAATAATCACAAATAAGTTAGATTGCAAAAAAGCACCGGGATATGATAATATCTCACCCATCATGATAAAAAACTTACCCCTTTTGGCCATAAATTTTATCACAAGACTTTTTAATGCCATAATTAAATTTGGCTTTTATCCAACAGAGTGGAAAACATCCATGATTATCATGATTCATAAATCAGGTAAAGACCCCACGCTTGCCTCTTCATACAGGCCAATAAGCTTACTGCCATGCCTTTCTAAAACCATGCTAAAACCGTTCCTTGACGTTCAAAACTTAATACCGTCCCACCAGTTTGGTTTTAGGAAAAAACATGGAACTATTGAGCAAGTGAATCGTATAACGAATGAAATAAGACACGCATTTGAGCTCAGAGAACATTGTTCCGCGGTATTCCTCGATGTTAAACAAGCATTTGATAAAGTATGGCATAATGGACTCATATATAAGATACGCTATTCATTACCTGCAAATGTCCACTCAGTTTTAGAATCGTATCTGCATAATAGAAGCTTTAAAGTGAAATGCAAATCTTATACTTCTAATAATTTCCCAATAGAAGCTGGCGTTCCACAAGGAAGTGTTCTTGGCCCTATATTGTATGTACTTTACACATCTGATATCCCGATAAGTAGTTCAGTTATCACCACAACGTTTGCCGATGATACGGCAATTTTATGCCGAAACAGAAACGCTGTGCTAGCTTCAAACCAACTTCAATCTCACTTATATCGGGTGGAGAAATGGTTGTCAAAATAGCGAATTAAAATTAACGAACTAAAATGTAGACACGTCATTTTTACCTTAAATCGGAGTACATCTCCAACAATTTTTCTAAACAACATTCCCATACCACAAGCAGATAATATAACGTACTTAGGTATCCACCTAGACAGACGACAAACTTGGCGCAAACATATTGAAGCCATAAAAAATTCAGATGAAGCTTCAAGCCTCTAAGTTGCATTGGCTCATTAATAGCAGATCTTCCCTGTGCCTAGAGTATAAAGTACTCTTGTATAACAGCATCATAAAACCAATATGGACTTATGGTATCCAGCTATTTGGCAATGCTAGTGCTTCAAATATTGAAATTATACAAAATACTAAGAATTATCACTGGTGCCCCATGGTATATTAGGAATGAAAGTATACACCGAGATCTACAAATTCCCCTAGTTAAAGCTGAATTTGACAATATAAGAAAAAAATACAATAAAAGGCTGACAGAGCATGTTAATCCCTTGCAAGAAATCTCGCACTTCTATCCATTGCTTACCGCCTAAAAAGAGCTGACCGTCCAGCCGTTAATTAATATTCAACAGTTTGAAGTAAAAACCGCACCTTTCTTTTAGTAATCTGTTAAAATTGAACCACTTTCTTAAGAAACCACCTAACATTCACTCTAATGAAATTTAACCCATTAATCTAAGTGAGGTTCGTGATATAAGGTTTATTTATTTTATTTTATACAATGTATAATTAAAATAAAAATTTGTAACATTATGTAATTAGTTATAAGATTTTACAACTTATTGTTAGTCTCATTTTAAGAGAAGATGCAATAAATAAATGTATGTTTTAAAAAAAAAAAAAAAAAAAAAATAATTACCAGATCGTCATGATCTGGGGACCCTGCTATCCATTTCCAAAGTGTGCCTAGTTCGTTAATTCTTCTTTTTCTTCTATGGTTAGTCTTTTGTAATTGTGATAATATCGTGTCTATCAGATGTAGTTCTAATTGTATGTCTTAATTGTCAATCTGTGTCACAGATTTATTATTTTGCATTTCTAATCTAACAACGATGTTTTCGTTAATTTCATTTCTAGTTGCTTCTACTATTTCCTTAATGTATGTTAAATTTGTTATATGAAAAATGTCATCAAACTTTTCGTAAATTACTACATCGCCGTTGTCTACTAGTACGTAATCTTCTCTCGTGTAGTCAATTATTTCTGTTTTCGCGATTCCGAATAAAGTGATAAGTGCAATGATTAATCGGTCCATTGTCTGTAAAATTAAGTTCGTATATTATCTCTATGTACTATTCTGTTTCTATAATGAATTTTAACTTTCTTCCCTAGGTCTTCTTTTATTTTATGTTTTTTGTATTTTACATCTAACTTGTTTCTTTTACCTCCTACCTTTTCATAAATTGTTTCGTTAGGTTTATACGTTTTCAAACCTTTTAATTTGTCGTTTCTTTTTAATATAGTTTCTTGTGCTTTTGCTAATTTTTCTGGTATATCAGGATGGTCTATATTATTATATAATATATCTTGCGGTCTGTAGTTAGTAACCGTATGAATTGTCTTGTTATATTGTTGAACGGCTCTAAATATAACCTCTAAATCGTTTACAATACTAAATTCCTGTCTTAAGCATCTTGCTATTTCGATTACCGTTGAATGAACTCTTTCTACCTGTCCGTTCGTTGAACTATGCTGTGGGTCACAATAATAAATGTTAATACTCATTCGTTCCATTAATGACTTAAACTGAGATGTCGAGAACCCTAGTTCGTTATCTAAGGTAATTTGTTTTGCCTCTGGGAATGACTGGAAAAGTTCCAAAACTTTTTCATCGAGTTTTGTTTTATCTTCAATTTGTTTAATGAACAGATATTTAGAATAAGCATCAATACAAGTAAAGAATTTAAGTTTTTGCGCGAAAAAAATGTCGAGGTGGACTAGCTCTCCCTCCTTCTTGGGAATTGGTGCCCCACCAATTGGTACCTTTTGAGGCTTTCTATCATACTTATTTAATTCTTTAAAATGTTGGGCCATTTTGGGCCAATAATATGTGGTAAAGATTTGTTTTAAATTTTCCCTATAATTTCTGTGTGAACGTGTATGTGTTTGTTCTACTATTGCTTTTTGATCGTCCGCGTTAAGGACGTCTATTGGAAAATTCTTAGTGTACGTGAATTCATCTCAGTGAATGTTTCGATTAAATGGTTTTTAATTTCGTGAAGATCTTCAGGTGTGCAATAGATTGCAGTCACAACTTTGGGTTGAAGGTATTCCTTCAGAATTGTTAAAAGATTTTCGACTGTATCATATTCTATAATATGTCGTGTTTTATCGAAATTTGTAATTTGTTCATGTATCGTATATCTAGCTTTTGATAGTAGGATTTGCTGCTTAAATTGATTAAGTGGTTTTGTCGTTTCTTTTATGGTAGTGTTATCACTACTTTTTGCAGAGTGTTGTGTAGAGGTGATTGAAGAGTTTTCTGGAAGATGATTTAAATATTGCCGTGAAAGGGCGTCTGCCACTACATTTGTGGTTCCTGGTTTGTAGATAATTTTTGGTGCGAATTCTTCAACGAATGCAATCCATCTTTTTATCTTGGCGTTAGGATTTCGCGTAGATACGGCGAATGTTAAGAGTTGATGATCAATATGAATTTTTAAATCTGAGACCCCGTATACATTGTGACCGAAAAGCTTTCGGAAATTCTCATTTAAAATTCGCGCGCTGTATATTTTTCGATATTTTAAGTTTATGTAGTTTGGCAGCCACTGTTCCTATTACTATGCCAAAAATGAGCGCGACTCTGTCGGACAGTTCGTTTACGGCAGCTGTTGAAACCAGTTCACCTCAGTAGTGCGTTGCGAAAAAAACAATGGAAAAAAATATTGAACAAAGAGTTTGCATCAAATTTTGTTTTTCGAACGAAATTTCGTGTGCAGAATCGTTGCGAATGCTACAAAAGGCTTATGGGGAATCAGTTTTATCGAAAACTCAAGTTTATGAGTGGTACAAAGCCTTTCAGGACTGTCGTACGACCGTCGAAGACATGCCGCGTTCTGGACGACCTTCGACCTCTACCACCGACGAAAACATTGAAAAGGCAAAGGAAATCGTGTTCAAAAATCCTCATGTGAGTGTTAGAGAGATAGCACGAGAGCTAGGCATCGGTCGTGAGATGGCTCGTTTGATTTTGGTGGACAATTTGTGTATGCGACGTGTCAACGCCCGGCTTGTTCCGATTCACCTCAATTTGTTCAACATTATCAACGATTTTAAGGCCAAACATTCAATAAATACCATCGAACAGCCACCGTATTCACCTGATCTTGCACCGTGTGACTTTTTCCTGTTTCCCAACCTCAAATTACCACTCAGAGGAACGCGTTTTGAATCCATAGAAGACGTAAAACAGAATTCGCAGAGGGAACTCAAAGCCATACCGGAAAGCGCCTATAAAAAATGTTTTGATGATTGGAAGAAACGTTGGCATTTGTGTATCGCTTCTAATGGAGCATATTTTGAAGGAGATAAAATAAATATTGATGAAGATTAAGAATTTTGCGTTTTATTTAAAAATTTCCGGAAACCTTTCGGTCACAATGTAAGTAGTTTCGTAATGATTTTAGTGCCCACACTATTGCATATAATTCTTTTTCGTTTGTAGCATAATTTTGCTCTGTTTGATTCAGTGTTTTAGATATAAAGGTGATGGGGTTGCCGTTTTGGGTAAGTACTCCACCAATTGTCACGTTCGACGCGCCAGTAGTTAACACGAATTTTGAATCGTAATTAGGTTGTATTAGTTCCATTTGATTAACTAATAATTTTTATAGTTTTTCGAAGGCTTTAATTGCTTCTTCGTCTAGTTTTATTTCTATTTTCTTCGAGTTAAATGTAGATACTCTGCCATTCTCTCCGGCTAAATATTTCGTAAGTGGCTTTGTAACAAAAGCATATTCTTTTATGAACTTTCTATAAAAGCCTGTCATACCTAAGAAACTTCTAAGCTGTCTAAGAGTATGTGGTAAAGGGTATTCATTAATAGTAGTTACTTTAATTGGGTCTGTTTTTATAATATTATGGGCAACAATACAGCCTAAAAACTCAACTTCTTTTTAAAAAAAAACTTTGATTTTTCCAATGAAATTTTCATATTTGCTTCTTTTAAACGTTGTATTATTTTCAATAAATCTTCTTTATGTTGTTCAATGCTCTGTGAGTAAACTATGATATCGTCAATATATAAATGACAGATTTTTCCGATATATTCTCTTAATATATCGTCCATAGCTCTCTGGAATATGCTTGGAGCATTCTTCAGACCAAATGGCATTCATATATATTTGTACTTTCCATTGTTAACGGAAAATGCAGTTTTTCAATATCTTCGTCTTTCATCAATATCTGATGAAATCCAGATTCTAAATCGATTGTTGAAAAGTACTTCGACTTTCCCAAATTAGATAAAATTACATTAGTGTCTGGAATAGAATATTTATCCGAGATCGTTTTTTCGTTGATTTTTTTGAAATCGATTACCATGCGCAGTTTAGGGGTACCATCTGTATTTGTACCCTTTTTTGGTACAACCCATATGGGTGAATTATATGGGTTCTTACTAGCCCTGATTATACCTTCTTGAAGCATTTTATTTATTTCTTTGTTAACAAAAGAATTTACTGACAAGGGATAAGGGTACTGTTTACTCTATATGTGAGTTTCAACAGTAGTTCTAATTTCCGCTTTAACATCAGTTCTAAAGGGTGAATTCATATCGATATTGCCATGACCTTTCTGAATTTGCCGTTTGATATTTAGTCTCAGGCTTTTGATTGAGTCATCGTCATCAATATTGTTTAATTTAGCTTAGCTTGCTTTTTTTGCATGATTTTTTTTCGGTTGCTGCTTTGCAGCGTTTTTGCTTTTAGTGTTTATTTTATCGTTAACCTTGCAATTTTTTTGATTATTATTACTCAATTTTTTACTACGTTTTATGTATGTATTATTCACAGAGTGTGGAGTTGCTTTTGTTGGAGTTTTCTCTGTATCGTTCGAATCCATTATAAATTTTTCCATAAGTCCCTTATATCTCAAGACTTGTTTCTTAAAATCTATAGTTACGTTAGCTCGGCTTAATACATTAATTCCTATCAATATATCGCATTCTAAATTCGATATTTCATAAAATCTTGTCTTGATTCCGAAAATTTCTGCTTCATAGTAATATTTTATTATAGTGTATCCGTTTATTGTTTTTACTCGTTTATAAATTGCTAATTCTTGCTTATTTGCTAATATGCCTGGTCGGCAATAGCAGTTAGTTGCTCCTGTATCTATTAGTATACGGACTCGTTGGCCTCCAGGTTTAGTTCTGAAGATGTAGGGGAGAAAAGCACTCTCTTGAATGTTATTTATACGTTGATTTTTTACTACAGGGTGTGCACTTTGCTGTACACTCTCTAATGGGTGTTTCTGTGGCTGAGTTATTTGATTAGGTTGTGGATTGGGAACGAAGTTAGGGAATCCCTGGCGATGATTAAAAGTTGGCTTCCATGAGTTTTGGTTAAATGGGGTACGTATAGAATTCGGGTTATAGAAATTGCTTTGATATCTCGGTTGTTGATACCGTGGTCTTGGTTGTTGGTACTGTGGTCTTGGTCCCTGATTATTTTTCATCGATGGATCTACTTCCATTGGTTCTGGTTTCGGGAAATAACTTTTATTGTTATTAGATTATTTTGATGTCTATTTACATGGGTTGAGTTCGCATTTTTACTAAACATAATTGCGAAGTTAGTACGTAGTTGGTTTGATTCTAACTCTTGGGCTTTTGCTAAAGCATTAGGAAGGTCTTCTGGAGACAGTGAAAATAAGACGTTGAATAAGGGAGGATTTAATCCTGTTATAAATATTCGTGTATTGTTCTCACGATGCTTTTTATTTAATTCTGCGGTTAGAGGGTTACTATTACCGTATGTCATTATAGTTTTGTTTATTAGCATTGTTAGTTTTTTGTTTATTTCGTTATAGTAGTCCAAAATTGTCATTGAGCCTTATCTTAGGACACTTATTTCTTATTCGATTATATGTATTGGTCGCTTATCCGCATAAGCGAAGTCTAATCTACTGATTATTGCATCAAAATTCAAAACCGTGCCGTGGTTGGTCAATACGTCATTAGCGTCATCAGTTATTTTATTTTGAAGAATGGTTAAAGCGGCGAAGTATTTTCTACTACCGCGGGTGTATAGGTTAAGAGAATTATTTGCGGCTTCGCGCCAGCTCACGTAAGAGCCGTCTTTACCGTTAAATTGAGGGAGATTTTTGATTACATCTAAAGTTTCGTCACAGTGTATAGTCTCGTCTATTGTTTCAGTTTTAAATTCCGTTACGGTATTGACATCGACTAATGTCTGTATTTGTCTCTTCAGACCGTCAATTTCTAATTTTAAGGATGCTGTATTAGCAGCTATAAGACGTGTTACTAAGTCTGAGGTGAAAGTAGTGTTCTCGTTTGTAGTCATGTTTGAAAATTTTCCTGTTAGTTCTTCCAGATTTAAGGGTGGTTAACAATGTAATTTCAATATAGTTTTAATTTCAATATATTTGAAAAAAATATTTACAAAAAAAATTTTTATTTTTTTAATATAATTAAATAATAAAATATATAATATTTTTAGTAAAAATTTTTAATATAATTTTATGTTCATTTTTTAATTTTAAATTCAATTATATAATATTTAATATTCTTAATAAGATTTTTTTAATATAATTTTATGTTCGTTTTTTCTTCACGATGGCAATTCAAAAATAATAACAATAATTTAATTTGATTTTATTCATACAAAAATTGTTATGTTTTTTTTTAAACCTAACTCACATTTCTCCTGATGATGAGGATACTTGATTGTTGATGATTGGGTTCTATGCTGTCTAGGAATCCTTTTCTTCAGCTCCAGTTGGCAGCAAATAAATCATTTATTCGAAGCGGCTGATTATAGAAAGTCACTTTCTTATTAAATTATCTTAATGTCTTGAAATTAGTGTTTGTGACCGTACGATTCTTTATTATTGAATTTGGCTTGTTGTGATAAAATACTTCTTGGTTACTTTTAAATTTTCACCAACTTTGTAATACACTTTTTTAGTTCACCAAATGTTTTATTCAAATCACTTCCGATCATTTTCCGTACAACACTTTTTTTCAATGTCCCTGCTCGAGCGCCAATTAATGAGATAATAAGTCCCGTTATATTTTAAAAAATATTTTATTTAATGAATAGCATTTACATTTAACCATATTCTAACCGTACATGAATCTAATCTAAGTGAGCAATGCTCCTACTTTTATATTCAAAAAATCTGAGCTTACAAATAAAGCTTTTCACTCAAAGCTTGCTCAGATCATAATTTAAATTCTAACTTATTCTCTATATTTTCTCTTACAAAATAACTTTATGTTTTATACTTAACCCTACAAAGTGAGAGCAGGGGATAACATGCATGTCAAGCTGATTAAACAATTCAAATTTCGTTGCTTAAAATTTATGAACTCACATCACACTCTCTTCCCTGTCTCATCTATGGGATATATGATAGTATATATGATAGTGTAAATTGGGCCACAGAGTGATTTAATTTTTAATATTTTATTGTTTTGAATAGTTTTAATATTATATGATTTTGTGATGTTGGACACTTCTAATTCAAAATCTTTTGATTTAAAACATTTTAATTAAAATTTAATACATTTTAAATAAATTGAGTTAATTGCGGTATATACATACATACATTTTTAGTCGTTTCTTTTGACTACTTTATTTAAACTACAAAATTATACAAAACTATTTTCTTCAAACTACAAAATAATACAAGTTTACTCTAGGAAAATTAACCATCAACTAACTTTATGTGCTTTTAACTTTTCAGCATTGCCAGGTGTCTTTTTAATTCAAGAATGACAATTGGATATTTTCTGGGTTGCCATCTTTGTTGTACTGTCGCCACAGCACCCCCCTTCCAGTATTGTCTATTGTGAAAACTTCACCTGGTTTCTCTTTACGAGCGTGTGTGGGTTCTTCGTTGCCTCCTTCACATCTATTTCTTTAGTAATGAAAGCAGGTTTGAGCCTTTCTGCTGAAACTGTGGTCTCTTTTCCCTGGATGTCAATTACGAAAGTTCGGTCCGTTGGTCTACTGAGTACCTTAAATGGTCCAGTGTACGGTGGCTCCAACGGGCGACGAACAGAATCAGTCCTAAGCAGGACGTGTGAACAGTTGTAAAGGTTTTTTAACACAAATGAAACATTGTTCCGGTGATGTGTTGCGGGAGTCGTTCGCACTAATCGCATGTGTTTGCGAAACTCTTCTATGAAAATCTGCGGGCTGGTGCATTGTTGGTCATCCTCAACAAACTCGTTCGGTAGTCGAATCGGGGAGCCATACAGCATCTCAGCAGTTGAAGTTTGCAGATCTTCCTTGAAACACGTTCGTAGGCCTAGCAGGACTGTTGGTAGTAATTCTGTCCAGGATTCTACTTCGTGACACATAAGTGCTGCTTTTAAAGAACGGTGCCAGCGTTCAATCATACCGTTTGCCTGTGGGTGGTATGACGTGGTGTGGACGTGTTTTGCTCCTATCATTTTGGTCATGGCTTTGAAATAAGCTGATTCAAATTGTAGGCCCCGGTCCGTTGTTATGGTTTGCGGGCATCCAAATCTCGCCACCCAGTTTGACCAAAAAACAGATACTATGGTGTTTGCGGTAATGTCTTTTAAAGGTATAGCTTCAGGCCACCTTGAAAAACGATCAATCATTGTTAAACAATAGCGATACGCTTTATCCATTGGCATCACAATGATGTCGATATGTACATGGTCGAAACGGTTGTCTGGCATGTCGATTTTAATTGGCCGAAAATTATTGTGTCTGTGTATTTTTGCTCGTTGACAGGGTAAGCAATTTCGCGCCCATTCAACTATGTCAATTCGCATGGAATGCCAGACGCATTTTTGTTTTATCTGATGCAGGGTTGATCTTCCACTGGGGTGTGACATGCCGTGAATTGATGCGAAAACTTTATGACGCAGAGAAACTGGCACGTATGGCCGAATTGTTTCTGTAGACACATCGCAGAACAAAGAATTTTTGTCGCTGAACACAATTGCTTGCAGTTTCAAAGATGTTTCCCCGTGCAACAGTGTTTTTAACTCTTGATCGTTTTGTTGTTCCTCTGCAACGGTTGATAAACTGACAGCAGTTGGCAGCGATACAGCTGAAATGCGAGAAAGAGCATCTGCCACAGCATTGTTACTTCCAGATAGGTGTACAATGGTTGTTGAAAATTGGGAAATATAATCGAGATGGCGGAGTTGTCGTGGTGACGCCTTCAATGGTTTCTGTTTGAAAGCATATATCAGCGGTTTGTGGTCCGTTTTAATGACGAAGACTCGTGCCTCTAGGAGGTGTTTGAAAAAACGAATGGCGTTATAGATTGCTAATAATTCTCTATCATATGCGCTGTAATTTTTTTCAGTTGCTGAGAGTTTTCTCGAAAAAAATGCGAGTGGTACCCAAGTGCCCTGGTCATATTGTTCTACGGCAGCGCCAATAGCAACGTCAGATGCATCACAGATAAGTGCCAGCTCAGCATCAAGTGTTGGATGTGCAATTAGTGCAGCATTCGCAACGCTGTGTTTACAGTTATTGAACGCATCGAGACTTTCGGGAGTCCAAGAGATTTTTCGTTTGTCATTCTTTTTGATGTTGCGATAAGTGTGGTATACAACGCTGGTAGCAATTCAGAACACCTAGAAACCGTGCTAGGTCACTGACTGTGTCAGCTTGTTTTTAATTCACTATTGCTTCAATGCGGTCCTGTGGTGGTTTAATGCCATTCTTGCTGACCGTGTAGCCCAGAAAGAGAATTTCCGATTTACCAAATTGACATTTATTGACATTTATCCTGATTCTATGTTGGTGCAAAATGGTAAACACTGTTCGGAGATGACGTTCATGTTCCTCTATGGACGTTGAAGCTATGAGAATGTCGTCAATATAGCAATACACGAAATCAAGGCCTCGAAAAATTTGGTCCATGAAACGTTGGAATGTCTGCGTCGTGTTTTTCAATCCGAACGGCATGTACTGGAACTCAATCAGGCCAAAAGGTGTGCTCACAGCAGTTTTTTGAATGTCGTCCTCTGCCATTGGGATTTGGTAATATGCTTTCACCAAGTCGAGTGCTGAAAACAGCGTTTTGTTGTATAACTTTTCCGCAAAATCATGCACATGAGCGATAGGATACCTGTCCGGTATCGTTATTGCGTTCAATTTTCGATAGTCGCCACAAGCACGCCAGCCACCATTATTTTTCGCCACCATGTGTAGGGGACTTGCCCATGGACTTTTTGACAAACGGCAAATACCTTGGTCCAGTAATAGAGTGATTTCGGCTTTTGCCACAGCAAGTTTCTGTCCAGATAACCTTCTGGGACGATCAAATACAATGTTGCCTCTTGTTTCAATTTGATGAGTCACCCCATGCTTTTGAGTGTCGTGAAGTGACTGTTTCAACACTGGTCGTGTAATATTAACGAATTCTTTGAGCAGATTGCTGAACTTGGCTGTCTCATCTATTGTAGATATGGTTGATGGCGGAGAAGCTGAAAGATCACCTCGTGTGTTAAGCTTCGTCGTCATGTCTTTAAGCTGTTTGCTTCTTAGATCAACTAACAAATGAAAATGGTTTAAGAAATCAGCACCAATAATAGCAACTTCGACATCAGCGATGATAAATTGCCACCTAAATGATCTCCGTAAACCTAGGTCTAATTCCATTGTGTTGTTGCCAAATAAGGTAATGAGAGTTCGGTTCGCTGCGTATAGTTGGAGCTCTCCTTGTGTTGTTTTGAATTTCACCAAATGCCGTGGCACTACTGATACAACTGAGCCCGAGTCAACCAAGAAACGAAAACATGATTTGCGATCGACGACAAAAAGACGTTCACTATTTATGAGTGGTTGTTTTTCTGCTACTGATGAATCACTGGTTATGTGGTCAAGTTGTTTGCTACTGCCGTCAACCAGTGTGTTTGACGACAGCTTTTTAAGTTTAAAGGTGTCCATCGTGAGCAGCTTGGCTTGCACTTGGTGGCACCGTCCCCAAACTAGGTGTGATAGTAACACAATTTGCCATGACCTCGCTGTTGACCATTGACATCGCTTACAGTTTTGAGTGAGCGCGATCGAGAACTGTTGCGACTCGTGATTGGTTTCCTGAGTTGGCTAACTTCAACTTGCAGCTTTTTAACCTGGTCGGTCAGTTGTTGAACAGCTGTGTACAAATCATTATGTGCTGTGCTGCACACAGTTGTCGTGGCCTGCTTAGCCTGTGGCGATACTTCACACATGTACATTGCGTTTGTTGTTGAAGCCTCCAGCATCTTATCAGCTAACTTGGCAAGTTTATTTAGATCATCCTCTTCCCAAATTGCCAATACCGGACGAATCGATTTAGGCATTTCGCTGAGAAAAAGCGTACGAATACTTTGTTCGCTATTTGGATCCGGTGCAAGACGTCTCATGTTCGAAAGTATTTCCGACGGCTTCATACCCGTAGTATATCCACCTTGTAGTAGGCGCCTCAACTTGGATTCGGCTGATTCCGCAAATTTCCCCAACAGACATGCCTTGAGTGTTTCATATTTATTGTTCGTTGGGGGATTTGTAATTAGATCTTCTGCAACCATCACAATGTCTTCATCTAAATTTACTGCCACCTAATCGAATTTGTCTGTGTCTTCTCGAATATTATTTAAACGAAAGACTCGTTCCAGTTACGCAAACCATACTGATGGGTTGGTTTTATTGAAGTTCGCGACTATCACATTGTGTCTCATGTTCATTTTAGTGGAGTCTACTTATGAATTTGCAGTTTGTTCTGCGTTTACCGCCATGTTGTCGTGTGCCTGTCTGGAACGCAGCTTGCTCGTGTACTCTTGCATAAGATGCACTGCTTTGTAGTGTTTTTGCTCGATTTTCCAACGGAGTCACCACCTTAGCTGTTCCAAGTACTCATGCTCTGCAACTTGTGATGACGATGTGCGTGTTGGATAAGCCCGTTAATAGTTTAAGTGAATGTTGTTTAGCGTTTCTAAAACTAATGTTACTTTGCCCTTTTTTCTTTTTTTAGAAAAATTAGTTGTGTAAGTTTTTTACTTTGCGCGTCGGGGTCACCACTTTAGTCGTTTCTTTTGACTACTTTATTTTAACTACAAAATTATACAAAACTATTTTCTTCAAACTACAAAATAATACAAGTTTACTCTAGGAAAATTAACCATCAACTAACTTTATGTGCTTTTAACTTTTCAGCATTGCCAGGTGTCTTTTTCCTTCAAGAATGACAATTGGATATTTTCTGGGTTGCCATCTTTGTTGTATTGTCGCCACACATTCATTCACATGTATATAAAAATATGTTTACTGAAAGAGCAAACCAACAACATCAACAACAGATATTAAATCGTATTTCCATTGTATACTTCTGCATTTTTTAGCATTACTTTCCAGAGTCGAATAGTAAACAGCAAATAACATTATCGTGAAATGTAATGTGTTTATACTGTTTCTTATGTTGGTTTGCTTTTTTGTGATTTTTCAACAGGTTAAATATCGCTGATATCCATGTTAATATAAGTCTATAGATATTTACCATAGAAAAAATATATACATTATATAAAGTACATTAATGTATATATTTTAAGAAGAATATATTTTTTGCTATATTTCTATATATTCATGGAAATATATTTAAATAAATTATTGTAAATAGTAATTATTGTAAGTAATAATTATTAATAGATCGTAATAATAGATCGTAAATAGTTCGTAAATTATATAAGTTATTATGTAAGATTAGATTTAAGAATAAATGCAATGTTTATAATAAATTAATGTTTTAAACTTTAATAATAAAATATTTTAAAAAAAAAATTGGTCTTTATTAATATACTTCATATCATTGCTACTACAGGGCATAGTACTGTACTACTGCCGGTGCTTACTAACCTCATAATAGGCAAACTTCATATATTTGTATGAGACCAGAATAAAATTTTATCAAAAATCAAATTCATAATAATTTGAAACTACTTGTGCATTGCATGCACACGAAGCCAGTCATATATTTTAGGAAAAATATACAAACACAAAGACTATGCATTAACTTCAGAAATATTGTTTCACCTACTCTTGCGTACGAAATCATACAGTAAGTGTGCAATAACAATGAAGAAAAGATGTGCCTTTTGTCTGTTGTGTTGGATAACTAAGGCAAATTGTTGTTGGAAACTTCGAGCATTGAGTAATACTACATTCGCACATGTCAACTGACCAAACGCATTTTCAATTACACGACGACATTTAGAAAGTCGGTAATTGATGTATTTTTCTTTATTTGGCTGATTTAGTTTATAAGGGTATGGTTTCATAATGTACCGCGATAAACGGAACGCCGAATCGCCAATAACTACGACGGGTACCTGAACGCCTCCCATTACCTTTGATTGTCGAGAGTAGATATCACTGAATTCATGAAATTTATTCAATGTACTTCTTTCAAGGATATATGAGTCGTTGTTTCTTCCTGCAGACCCCATATTAATATAGGTAAATTTTGACCTGAAGAAATAAACAAAAGAATAATAATGTTTTATTTATTTATTTATTTATTTAAATGCATTAAGGGACAACCCTTTTTATTGCAGTATCTTGAAGCTAATTTAAAGAATTAAAATAAAAATAAAAAATACAATAAAATAAATGAAGTAATTAAAGTTTTCAGAGAATAATAGTAATAGTAATAACATAATAGTAATAACATACGTAAAAAGTATTAAAATTATATTTACTGATTAACAGCGAAACAAAAAGAAAACAGCATGAAATATTTAAATAACAGAATTTAAGTTAATAACAAACAAATTACAATAAACTTAATTATATAGCAGCAAAAAACAACCAAATCAATGAATAAAAAAAAGGAAAGAAATTAATAAAGACAAATAAACGTGACGTTAACCCAGTTCATTTTTTAACAGTTTCTTAAAAACACTCGGGTTAACTGCATTTCTGGTTGTGCTTGAAAGAGCATTCTATATTCTAACAGACTGAATAAAGAAAAACTTAGTAGTGGAGGCAAAACTAAATCTGGGAATGATGAAAAGACGAGATCTAGTTAGCTTCAAGCAATCAAAAAGGTACTTCGGCGTAGTAGTGGATAAAAGTCTGAACAAAAATAAGCATACTCGAAACTGCATATATTGTTCAATATCACACCCTGGAATCACATTTCTATAAATACCTAAGTGTTCGAAGCGTGTAAGGCCAAAAGCATATCGCGTGCAGCAGTTTACTAGGCATCGTAACTTATTGAGGGATTCAACATCAAGTTTTGAGTACACTAAAGAGGAGTACATAACAATAGGAATAATTAGTTGTTTTACCAACAAAACACGCATGTCAGCAAGTGTATACTTCACAGAAAGGTTCAGACCTCTTAAACATGCAAAAGATTTTCTAATAACTTGGTTAACATGTTCGCCAGCATGCAGATTAGTGTTCAAATGGAAACCCAGACATTTTACCGAATTAGTATATTTAATAATTGAGTTGCCAAGTGGTACAGATGGCAAGAAATCAACATTAATATTTAGCCTAGCAATTGGTAGAATTGAAGACATGTTTGTATTAAGGAACATATTGTTTTGCATAGCCCATACCTTAATATATGATAAATCTACATTAGTCATTTAAACGAGGTCATTAATATCAGAAATCCGACAAGATAGATACATTAGAATATCATCTGCATACGCATGCAATTTAGCATATTTACATATTCAAAAAATATCATCAATATAAATTGAAAATAAAAGAGGTCCTAGTACAGAGCCTTGAGGTGCCCCGTTAAATAAAGGTTTGAAATTAGAAAAAGCATTCTCTACGAGTACAGTCTGTTCCCTTCCAGTTAAGTAGCTATAAATAAATTCAGAGGCCGACTTAGAAAAATAAAAGGAATGAAAAAGCTTTTTACATAATAGAGAATGGTCAACACAGTCAAAAGCTTTGGTAAAGTCAAGGAGACATAAAAATGTTACTAAGTTTTGATCATAGCTACATCGAATATCTTCGAGGACCTTAAGCATTGCCGTCGTGCAACTATGACCTTTTTTAAACCCAGACTGGAGAGGAGAGAGAAGTTTAAAGCAGTTAAGATGAGTACGTATTTGATCAGCCATAATGTTCTCACACACTTTAGAGAGTGAAGGGAGAATACTGATTGGACGATAATCGGAACATGAGGATGCATTAGCCTTTTTCAATAGGAATAATCTTGGCTTTTTTCCAAACAACAGGAAAACATGATGTAGTGAAGCAGTGGTTAATAATGTGCGTCATAGGAATAATAATAAACGGCAGTATAAGTTTAATAAATTTAATAATAATTTTCATGACATTATTAAAGACAGTTTCTTCACTCACACATACAAAGTCAAAAATGTGTTCGGAGGGAACACTCTCAAGTTCAGGGAAGACCGGAGCAACGTTCAATCTATCTCCTATAGAAACAAAGAAATCATTTAAAATGTTAGGATCAATGCTACATACATTTCTTGAGCTATTAACCACACCTAGAGCTTTGATGTTGCTCCAAAGTGATTTTGTAGGTAATGAGGTATCTAGTTTAGATTTAATGAACCTAGATTTAGCAAGATAAATGGCCATTCGAGTCAAATTTCGAGCTGCTTTAAATCGCGTCCAGTTAAAAACATTCGGATATCTTTTCCACACTGCATACTTCCTATTTCTCTTGTTTATCATACGTTTGATGTCAGTACTGAACCATGGACATGAAGAATTCTTAACATGTATAGTACGATACGGAATATACTGATGCAAATAATTAATAATTATATTGTTTAAGACTGTCAATTTGTCATCAACTGAAGCACCAAACCAGCAATTACTCCAGTCAACAGTGCTAAGATCACGACATAATAACTGAGTATCAATTGATTTAAAATCCCAGAATGAAAATTGAGAGGGATTGATATTTCTCGTTGATCAAATAATAACACTTTGGTCAGATCAGACACTATCACTAAGTCGAGGAGACTTGGGCGTACATTATTACAATATCTAGTAGGCACGGTATTATTCACAATGCTTAAACCAACCATAGCTATAAGGTCATTCAGTGCAGACACTTTAGCATTGCTCAAAAGAATATCGATATTAAAATCACCAAATATGGCAATAAAATCAAAATTGACAGCAGTAGGAAGGAGGGATTCAAAATGAGGATCACTACAGTACCTTTTGCTGAGGTTATAAGCACATGTAACTAGAATTTTATGACCACCTAAATAAATACATACACATATAAATTCAATTTCACTTTCTTCCGATACACAGATCAATTGACTTTTTAAATAGTCACCCAATTTATATTTCCTATCATGTCGAAATAAAACAAAGTCGCTTATAGATAGAGCTATCAAGACGGAAGTCAAACCAAATCTCAGAAATGCAGATAACATCTACTTTGCTGTCTTCAAAAATAGCTCTTACATGATCTAATTTTAAGCCAGAAATACTTCTCGCATTGAAATGAACTATATTAATACCACGTTGTTGTTTATAAAAAATATTAATTAAAGTTTTATCTTCCATGATTAATATTGTTTAGATATAGATGACGACTGACTTCTAGAATATTGTGGCTTAAGCCGTTAGCGTTCCAGTGGCAGATTTTGAATGCATTTATTCTGCTCTCAATAGTCTGGAGATAAGCGTTTGATTCTGGGCCATAATTAGTATCATGGATTGCATCATACTATGCAACCATTCCATAAACTTATCCATCCTTTGTATAAAAGAAGTAAACGTGGGTTGCATTGGCGCTGATTGTGTGTCAATGTTTTTATTTATCTGATCTGGAGATTCCCTCAGAGTATTAGCATACGATGTTTGAGAAAACTCATTTGGGGCCGTGTAGATATTATTATTTAAATGAGAAAATTGCTCAGGTGAGAAGTTAATATTAGGGATTTGTTTCTGTTTGGCTACGGCCATTTTATTCTTTAGAGCAAGAAAAACAGGACAGCCGCGATAGTTGGCTGTGTGATTGCCTTTGCAGTTCGAGCAAATCTTGGCTTCTTCATCTTGTTTGCTTTTTGGACAACTTTCCGTAGAGTGCAATTCTGAACAAATAACACATACACTGTTGAGTTTGCAATAGGTCTTGGTGTGACCATACTCGTTACAATTTAGGCATTGTACTGGTTCTCTTCTCTTATGCGGCTGCTCGATGGTAATTTTCCTGTGAAGTAGATATTGTAGTGAATATATCGGATGAACTTCACGTTTTTTAAGCTTGCTTACATCATAATTCAACTCAACTTTATAAAGGGGTTGTGGGATACGTTCTCTATTTATGATATTATAAATACTTTTGACCTCAAAATTTTTTTCCTCTAGAGCTGTTTGAATTTCCCCTATATCTAGACCTGGCTCAATGCCTTTGATGACCACTAACAGACCTTTATTGCTTTTTAGCTGATAAGAATAGAATTGTCTATTTTCTTTTTCCAAGGTAGATTTTCCAATTGGGTGATGAGATAATTTTTGTGACTGTAAATTCATTGTTTATAAATTCAGGTGTCTTACCTTGCTTCCGATTTGAAACTATTTTCCAAGTGTTGTTAACAGAGATGGTGATTTTGTTAGGCAGGTTTAGATATGACTTTTTATCTTTAAAATTTCGTTTTTCCCTTCTCTGTGCAATTGTTGTAGCTGAGTTGGAGTTGTTTAATTTGATCTTCTAATAATTTTACCTGCGCTGATTTAAGTGCTTCTTCGTTTGAGGCTCCCAAAATCATGTTATTTGATACCTGGTTCATGATCATGTCGGGTTCTTTTGAACTTATGTCTTTTTGATTATATAGAAGAATATTTTTTAAATTTTCATTTTTATTGTTAATTAAATATATTTTGTTTGCTATAGCAATTTCACTAGCTGTTTTTTTAATGTTTATTTCGGTTGTATATTTATCAATAGTTTTGTTTATAGATTGATCTTTTATTTTAGAATCTTCTGCATTTAACGTTATAATACCATTTAGGCCATTTTCACTAATTAGTGAATGTCGTTGAATAATATTTTTACAATTGTTCATAAAAGATTGGTTTTATATTTTTAGAAATAATTAAAAATATACACTGTGTAGTTTCGTTAAAAAATAAACAACTGCTGTCTCTGTCAGCTATTTGAAGGTATTAGTAACAAAACGCAATTTATTTATTTTAATGTTTTTGATAAAACTTTGGTTTTTGTTAAAATTCAAAAATATATTTTGTAATTAAATATAGGAACTGCACTTGTGCTGTCTCGGATCGCGATAACTAGAAAGTACGTTTATTATTTAATTTTTGTGCGCACTTATTTAAATTTATTTCTTTGAATATTAGATTTAAATTTAGATAAACACGGAGCGTCTGCGATTTGAGTGTTGTTTCTGCAAGTACGGTGTATATAAATGTCCGTGTACAATTATGAACTAAATTTGCAATCTTACCTATGATCGCAACATGCGAGTCAACGGCTTCTTCCCTACACGGTTGAATCTCTATATGAGATTCCATCTGTTTAACAAAAGATTAGTTGTACTAATAATGTTTTATTCATTTATCAATTAAGTACAAACTGCTCCAAAACATTGTGGGAACCCAAGATTGCAAAAGCCGTTTACGGTTTCCTTAAATTCTGCAATAGTAGGAGGGTATGACGAAATGTATTCATTGAATATTTGGCAAACTGCGTTACAGAAATCTAATACAGTACTTCCACAGTACTTCTTCCAACACCAAATAAATTAGCAACAGTCCTATATTTAGCAGAAGAATCAAGTGCAAAAAATCCGAAAGCCGCTCTTTTCTCTAGAGCAATGCAAGCTCGCATATTAGTGTCTGATTTAGCTATAGTTTGAACTTTTTCACAAATTTTTTTAAAAGATTCTCTGCTAAAACAGAAGTTTTCTTTAAATTTTGTATCATCCATTGCTGGCACATCTTGTTCCCAAAAATTATTGCTGCGATCCTAAAAGAAAATTATTCAATCATTTGCATTCGCCTGACCAATTTTTATTCTTACGAATTTCCACAATTGCCTTGTGCCAATTTTTGAGGTTATGGACAATGTTGTTCTTGCTATGAATTTAGTTTTCATAGTAAAAAGTTTATTTCTAGCTTCCAGATTTTTTATTACTTTCAATAATAACATTTTTAATTTTAAATTAAACGAACGGCGTTTTTTGAACTAAATTAAAGTAAGTTTCTTTAATTTTTCTTGCTTATCCATTTTGAATTTAAAATTCTCTTCCTTTTTCAATAACAAACAACATATGATTAAGCAAGTTCTTAATGATAATTTATACCCTTTGTCAGAGTATTTTCAAAATGATCATTTAAGGCTGCTTAATGATAATTTAGCGCGCTCATCTGTCAATGCTATTAGGTTATAAACCATACCGATTTTAATATTTGACAATTCTGGTATGGTAAATAAGTAGAAGAGATTTTTTTTGCGACATTACGCAAAGAGGCACAATTATTCAAAATTTCCTCTCAGTTTCTTTTCTTTATCTTCTTTGCTACATGAAAACTTCTTATAATATGTAGTTAAGAAATAACTACACAGCAGTCCTGATAGAGCGTATTATGGCGTTTACACTGGCCGAAAATGACTCATTTTGAATGAACCATTTGAAAGTGTGAAATGAACCCTTTTTGGTTCGTATCAAGCTGGGGTTGAGCTCAGCCGTCCCCAAGGTCCACACAAGAAATTTATTTAATGAGACCCCGTCACTTCTGATTGCTCTTAATTGCAGATAACTTGGATCGAATATCAATCGGAATCACAGACGCAAAGGAATCACTTGACAGAAATAGACACGATATAATACCAGCACGCGTGACTGTTAAAGCTACGTGAGTGATATTACAGGTCGCTGATCACACGCCCTTCCCTGTTCACTGTTAAAGCGCCCAGGGGCCGGAGACGTTAGGTGACTATTAAAGCTACCTATCGTTTCCGACACTATGGTATAGACTCACGTGACTATTAAAGCTACGTGAGTTATACCCCGTACAACCGAGATTCAGTCACTGTTGAAGCCCTGAATCTTTCTTACCTGTGTCTCTCAATTGTGCCGTTGCGTTGGATTCCCACCTTGATTTTGCACCGATCAGGAGAAGCTAGTTTGTGTTGAACTCTATCAAATCGTTAGTTATACCTATGAGCCCTCGCTATTGTACCTGTTTTGCTTTTATTTTAATAAAACAATTTTTTTCAATTTATTCACTCGTTTAGTTTTTTTTTATTCATTAAAAGAAATTTATTAATATTTATTTTATTATCAAATAAATAATTAAGTACAAATTTAGTTTTATTTTATTTTTTTAAATTAAGTACTCTTTACTCTACTTTAAGTTTTTACAATTTATCAATAAGAGTTTTTTAAAATTCATATAGTAATACATTTACTAATTTAATCCGTTTATCTTACTTGAAAATAATCTTTACATACAAAATTGCAGTTTATACGTACTCGCAATTTATCAATAAGAGTTTTAAATTTTATATATTAACACATTTACTAGTTTAATCAGTTTATCTTTCTTAAAAACAATCTTTTCGTGCAAAATTGTAATTTATGCGTACTCACAATTTATCAACAAGAGTTTTAAAAATTCAATTTCGATTATTACAACTTTACTGGTTCAAATAATTTAATTTTTAATTTTAAATAATTCTTTTGTTTATAGATACGATTTTACACTATTTCTGAGACTATTTAATTGTTTTTGATATTATCACCGCCGTCTTAGTTAAATAAATTCCGCTGCTGCTAACGCCAGGAGTTTTCCCTTTCACGACCGCACATAACCAGACAAGAGAGACCTTCTTCCAAGTGTACGCAACTTTTATACCGTCAACGATCAACGGTGCCAGCTGTAAGTACGTTAAAGTTCAACGACCGTTGATCGAAGCTCGTGAACTGATCCCTCTGCAATGCACCAGCGAAAATCTAGCTTTAGGGCGAATTCTACTTTTCCCTCTCATGTGGAAGCTGGAACTTGTTCTTTCTTTAAGCTTCGCCCTAGTTCTACACCTTTTCCACAAAAGCTTTCTTCGTTTGACAGCTCGTGTTGTTTTGTTTTGATTTTGTTCTATTTTTACAATGTGGTTTCTTTTTAAAGATAAATTACAATTAAATCAAATAATTATAATTATAAATAATATATTTATCAATCTAAATAAAAGAATAGTGTGTGGTCTATGGTAAAATATGACTACCACTTCCAGTGTTGGAGTTCTGTTGTTGCGGGGTGGCCCGTTGTGTTTTTGGTGTGGCGTGTATCGCGGGAGGCTGCGGTGAGTTGGTTAAGTTAATGTGCTTATCCGTACTTAACAAATTTTATTTATTGCAGGAACCGTCGATTATATATATTCAAGTGAGTGTTTCTTTTATTGTGTAGGCAACTATACCCACGATGTTGTAACGATCAAATTTTTGGTTGACAAAATTTTGGCCGTTACACTCCCTCCTTTCTTTCGGGAAACGTGATTTGCCCTGAACCATTACCTGCCAGCGTGATTTCTGTGACGTTGCTTTGGACTCTTATATATTTTATAGAAGTCGTGTTGCTCTTTGATGTGTTGATCGTCTTGTTGAAATACACTTCGATGTTTCACTTGTTGCTGTCGACTTTGAATACTAGGTGGATTTTTCGATGCGTGATACTCGTAACATACTCCTACTTGTTTTAGAAGACGAATTGTTTTTTCCTTTTGCTGTGGTAGTTGTGTTAATGGTAATGATTGGGTAAGACTAAGTATTTCATCATATATTTGACCTTTTGTCGAATTCGTTTTGATAATTTTATCCTTTTGCTTCCATGGTATTAGCGAAGTCTTTGACGGTGGTTGTTCTTGCGAGATGTTAAACACTTCTTGTACTGCATGCTCTGGGGTATCTAGTAGCTGTTTTCCATCTGGACCTGGCGTTACATTGATAGGGCTAGCACTTCGGTGTCGTTGTACTTCTTCCATGCTACTAGGTCTTGAATCTTGCTGTTGTGCCACGTGCTCATGTATATCTTGCTGTTGACCAAATTCTGCTGGCATTTCGTTGAATTTAGGATTTGGTTGTCGTGGTATTTCTGGTATTTGCTTTTTGATATGTTTTAGATCTTGATGCTGTGCTGCTTGTTCTTGTGTAGCTTGATGTTGTTTTACATCAGGTGCTACCATGATGGGACTTGGATCTCGGTGTCGTTGCGCCTTTTGTACACTATTAGGTCTCGGATCTTGTTGCTGCGTTACTTGCTTCATTTGAACTTGTAATATTTCCTGCTTTTGTATGACTCGTGGTTGACAATACTCTGCTGACATTTCTTTTACTTTAGGACTTTGTTCTTGTTGTACTTCTGGTATTTGCACTTTGATAGGTCTCGAATGATGCTCTTGTTGCATTTGTTTCAATCGGACTTGTAATGTTTCTTGCTCTTGTGGAACTCGCTGTTGCTTAATTATTTTTGGATTTTCTGCGATTAGTTTGCGATCTTGCGGTGATACATGATGTTGTTCCGCGTCATTTCGATGTCGCATGCTTTGTGTTGATATGCTTGCTGCAGTAGTTGAAGTAAAAATTCTAGATGTTTCTGCAGGTGTTTGCTTGGCGATTGGCTGGTGTTGCTGCTGGTTGCGAAAAGGCGATTTGGAGACTGGACTATGAATGACTTTATCACATTTCGGTGTATTGGCTATGCGTCTCATGGTCTTCTGTATTATCAGCGGTCGTGCACATTCCACTGCTACGCGCCCGAAGATTACCTCGCTATCTCGTGCTCGACTTACTTCATTCTGCTCTTCGCGTAGTTTTTCGAAGTCCTTAGCTAGTGCTATTAATTCCTTTAGACAAGTGAAATTTCGACGTTTGATGTATATTTGGTACTCTGTGCTCATGTTGCGATATACTCGTTCTAATTGTGACTCTTGATTTAAACCTGCGTGTCGCATTAGTTTTTGTAGTTCCAAAAGATACATTTTAAACGTCTCTCCTGGTTTCTGCAATCGATTTCTCAGTTCGTCCTCCAATCGCTCGAAATATTGATGTGGTAGAAAGAATTTCAGAAAATCTCTCTTGAACGCTTCCCAGTGATTTCAGTCTTTCTTATTGTATCTAAACCACACCAAACCTTCTCCATCTAGTAACAGGGGCATTGTTCGAGGCAACATGTTCGTTGATATGGCATACAGATCCGCTAATTCTTCCAATCGCTCAATGGATCGCTGTTGTCATCATACCGGATCGCCCATTTTCTGACCTGGTCGATGACGCTTGCCTGTGTGTTCCTTTGAGGAAGATACGAGTGTACATCATATTGTGGATGTGTATATAACTGCCTTGCCGTTGTGTCGTTGATCATGCTATGTCGCTCTGATGTTTCACTGTATTCTCTGTCGCGTGTATATTCCATGTTGCTTTCCTTATGTTACGCAGTTTGTTAATCACCGCCGCAAATCTTACATTATTCAGTAGTATCCAGCCCTAATTCTCCGAGATACTTAAGTCATGTTTCCGTAAAAAATAAAAAAATATCTACGACCTGCCCATATTAACTGTGTATTTTACCTCATTAATGACGGTGGAAAAGTTGTTATCCAATCGGAATCACAGACGCAAAGGAATCACTTGACAGAAATAGACACGATATAATACCAGCACGCGTGACTGTTAAAGCTACGTGAGTGATATTACAGGTCGCTGATCACACGCCCTTCCCTGTTCACTGTTAAAGCGCCCAGGGGCCGGAGACGTTAGGTGACTATTAAAGCTACCTATCGTTTCCGACACTATGGTATAGACTCACGTGACTATTAAAGCTACGTGAGTTATACCCCGTACAACCGAGATTCAGTCACTGTTGAAGCCCTGAATCTTTCTTACCTGTGTCTCTCAATTGTGCCGTTGCGTTGGATTCCCACCTTGATTTTGCACCGATCAGGAGAAGCTAGTTTGTGTTGAACTCTATCAAATCGTTAGTTATACCTATGAGCCCTCGCTATTGTACCTGTTTTGCTTTTATTTTAATAAAACAATTTTTTTCAATTTATTCACTCGTTTAGTTTTTTTTTATTCATTAAAAGAAATTTATTAATATTTATTTTATTATCAAATAAATAATTAAGTACAAATTTAGTTTTATTTTATTTTTTTAAATTAAGTACTCTTTACTCTACTTTAAGTTTTTACAATTTATCAATAAGAGTTTTTTAAAATTCATATAGTAATACATTTACTAATTTAATCCGTTTATCTTACTTGAAAATAATCTTTACATACAAAATTGCAGTTTATACGTACTCGCAATTTATCAATAAGAGTTTTAAATTTTATATATTAACACATTTACTAGTTTAATCAGTTTATCTTTCTTAAAAACAATCTTTTCGTGCAAAATTGTAATTTATGCGTACTCACAATTTATCAACAAGAGTTTTAAAAATTCAATTTCGATTATTACAACTTTACTGGTTCAAATAATTTAATTTTTAATTTTAAATAATTCTTATGTTTATAGATACGATTTTACACTATTTCTGAGACTATTTAATTGTTTTTGATATTATCACCGCCGTCTTAGTTAAATAAATTCCGCTGCTGCTAACGCCAGGAGTTTTCCCTTTCACGACCGCACATAACCAGACAAGAGAGACCTTCTTCCAAGTGTACGCAACTTTTATACCGTCAACGATCAACGGTGCCAGCTGTAAGTACGTTAAAGTTCAACGACCGTTGATCGAAGCTCGTGAACTGATCCCTCTGCAATGCACCAGCGAAAATCTAGCTTTAGGGCGAATTCTACTTTTCCCTCTCATGTGGAAGCTGGAACTTGTTCTTTCTTTAAGCTTCGCCCTAGTTCTACACCTTTTCCACAAAAGCTTTCTTCGTTTGACAGCTCGTGTTGTTTTGTTTTGATTTTGTTCTATTTTTACAATGTGGTTTCTTTTTAAAGATAAATTACAATTAAATCAAATAATTATAATTATAAATAATATATTTATCAATCTAAATAAAAGAATAGTGTGTGGTCTATGGTAAAATATGACTACCACTTCCAGTGTTGGAGTTCTGTTGTTGCGGGGTGGCCCGTTGTGTTTTTGGTGTGGCGTGTATCGCGGGAGGCTGCGGTGAGTTGGTTAAGTTAATGTGCTTATCCGTACTTAACAAATTTTATTTATTGCAGGAACCGTCGATTATATATATTCAAGTGAGTGTTTCTTTTATTGTGTAGGCAACTATACCCACGATGTTGTAACGATCAAATTTTTGGTTGACAAAATTTTGGCCGTTACACTCCCTCCTTTCTTTCGGGAAACGTGATTTGCCCTGAACCATTACCTGCCAGCGTGATTTCTGTGACGTTGCTTTGGACTCTTATATATTTTATAGAAGTCGTGTTGCTCTTTGATGTGTTGATCGTCTTGTTGAAATACACTTCGATGTTTCACTTGTTGCTGTCGACTTTGAATACTAGGTGGATTTTTCGATGCGTGATACTCGTAACATACTCCTACTTG